>NW_027254402.1:141025-451025 GCF_044704955.1 Pristiophorus japonicus | reverse complement strand
TTCCAGCTCCTCATCGATATCAAATCTGAGCAATGGTCAAATACAGACTGGGACTAGCAGTAGAAACAAAGAAGAGGCTGCAGCTCCCAGCGTATCGCGGGACCAGAATTAATTTGTTCCTTTTCAGCTCCCGCTGCCTCAGTTAGATCCGATTGCTAGGATGCAGGTTATTTCTGGATTTTTAGAAATCCCATCTCCCCAATCAACCCACCTATCCCGATGGAGGGTTGGATTGGGAATGGCGAGGTGTGCAGTGGGAAGGGGCGAGGGGGACGTGGCAAGGGGGACGGCCTGCCATTCTGCAGTGGTCCTGCCTTCCTGTGTTCCCGTGCTCTGCTCACTATCTGCAGCTTTGACACCATTCACCCACCCGTCTCCCTTGGTGCTGTAAATGAATTTACCTTTGGCTGTGAGTTACAAGTTGCTGAAGTACACCGTCCACAGTCTTACACTCACCTGCCTCTCTGTGCCACCCAACTCAGCTCTGCCAAACACCAGCAGACTGACCCGCGCAGGAGAACCTTGCGGCTGGGATGGCAATTCACAATGAGGAAAGCCGGTCATTGGGATTCTGATCAAAATATTCCGACACATTCCTGACGTCAAACTCTGCTCAAACTGCTGCCCCCTGGTAGCGAGCTCAGTCACAGCAGCCCATCCCCGCAACAGCTAAAATCCGTCAGACCCACCGACACTCGGCACTCTGTGCCCGTAAACAGGACCTCGCACCGTGACCGTAAGCGCGACTGTGCGCCCCGTCCCCGTAAGCGCGACCTTGCCCCGTCCCCGTAAGCGCGACCTTGCCCCGTCCCCGTAAGCGCGACCTCGCCCCGTCCCCGTAAGCGCGACCTCACTCCGTCCCCGTAAGCGCGACCTCGCTCCGTCCCCGTAAGCTGGACAATGCGCTCCATCCCCGTAAACAGGACAGCGCTCCGTCCCCGTAAACAGGACAGCACACCGTCCCCATAAACAGAACCGCACACCATCCCCATAAACAGGACAGTGTGCTGGGGCTGCTCAGGCAGGGCGGAGGCGAGGAGGGTGTCCCCAATATCAGGCAACGACTCTGCCAGTGTGGAAATTCCCGCAGGGCGATGGAATCCAGAGGCTGAGCCGCAGGTGTTATCCGTGTGGGAAGAACCCGAGCCTTGGTGACTCACCAGTGGCAGAGAGTCAGTGAAGCATCCAGATTCCCTGACCACTAACACCACTCCCTGAGAGAGATGCCGCTGCTTTAAAGCGACATACAATACAAACCGCAACACCGCATTTGCCCCTCACTCACATCAATCCACAATTCTACAACAGAATATCTCACTAGCCTCCTTCCAACAATGTGTCACAGTCCCTTTAAAATAAGAGCCAGGTATCTGAAGTCAGACAGGTGCCTATCAAATCATCTCTTACCAACATTCAGTGCCACCGTTTGTGCTGGGGGTGGAGAGAGGATTCTCACCACATATATCCAGCACTTCAAATAAAGCAGCCCTAATCAGCACCACTCTCTTTTCTACCTCAGTCACTGACGGGACAGTGTGATCCCTGAGATTCACAGTCTATCTGCTGTTAAACCTTTCCTGTCATACAGTCAGGGTGAGGCAACAGTTTACTATTTAAATAGACAGAAAACTAAACCGAAATGGAGGAAATAAAATGATTAAAAAAACATTCTTTGCAAGGTTAGGGTTTTTAAATGGTTGATGGTAAACTCTTAAAACAAAGCGACATCATAAAAATACATTTGATGAGCTTTAGAGTCCAGAAATCTGACATCACCTGGCAATAACTCCATTAGTTTACACTTTTCGCACAACCTTTCTCTTTAATAGAATTCTCATGCTCGAACATGATGAAATGTAATGCAGACAAGACTATCAGCATACAACTCCCCTATGACAAAACTGTAGCAGAGGGGAGATGAGCATCTGATGAAATGTCAGTACCTCCTGCCATGCCGTACTATGACAGAGATAGCGATTAACCTGTACAACACAGGTGCAGAGAGAGTAACTGTGATAGTGATTGGGAATAGAACACAAGACTCGAGCTGGGGCCTAACCAGTCATTTATAAAGGTTTGGGATCACTTCCTTGCTTTTATACCCCACGCCTCTATATAAAGCCCAGGATCCCGAATGCCTTTTGAACAGCCTTCTCAAATTGTTCTGCCATCTTCAAAGATTTGTGTATGTACATCCCCCGAGCTCTCTGTTCCTGCACCCACTTTAAAATGTACCATTTATCAGCACCTTCTCATGACAACCAAGGAGGGGCAATAACTATCGGTCTTTCCCGTGAAGTCCACATCCCGAGAATGAATTTTGTTCAGTGGCAATGTGTTGAACAAGATATGCAAGTGTAGAAAGCAGCGGCCGATGAAATGTAATGCAGACAAGAATAAAGTGTTACATATAGGAAAATACAGAAAGCACATGAACTCTGTGAAGGGTCGGCAAACAGTTCAGGGTGAAACCGAAGGGGATGCAGGAGACTCGACACTCAACATATCCAACTAACCGACAGCAGCAATCAACAAAACCCAGAGGATCTTAAACTACAGACAAATAATAGATCACAAGTCAGAGGAGATCAAAGTGTACAGAGCTCTGGTCAGAGTGGATTTTAACTTACTCTCTGTGTAGCCATGGCTGAGAGACTGTGAGAATAGGAGGGCTATTCAGCAGGGCTACGGGGAAAGAGCAGGGGAGTGGGACTGGCTGAGGTGCTCTTGCAGAAAGCCGGCACAGGCTCGTCGGGCCGAATGGCCTTCTGTGCTGTAACCATTATATGATTTTATCAGGAGTAACGAAGGCCTTTATTACAGTCGTGACCAGAAGCCCCAAATGGTGTTGTCTCCCTGTGCCAGGGAGAAGGACAGATGGAATGCGAGGGATGGAGAGCAGCCAAACATTGTGGTCTATGCTCGAACCAATGATATATACAGAGACATGACTCAGGTCTTGCAAAAGGAGTTTGAGGTATTTGGCATTAGATTGAAAGAAAAGGTGGCAATCTCTGGATTGCTTCCTGTGCCCAGTGCGGGACAGGGGAAGAAGAGCAATGTTGGGATGGTCAATGTGTGGTTGCAGGAAGGGTTCATATTCTTGGGATGCTGGAGCAAGTTCTTGAAAAAGGGAAGGATATATTGAAGCAATGACTTTCAGCTGAACTATAAAGACTCCAACAAAGTTGTGGAGAGCATAAAGCTGACATTGGGGGAGGACTGAACCGAATCTAGGCTCGAGACTAGAGAGCGAGATTAGGATTAATAAAAATGATGGAATAGAAATAGAAGGTTTAGCTGAAATAATGAGAAAACATTCTGACAATAAAGAGCGAGAAACAGTCTAGGAGTTAGTGAGAGAGAAAACCCCCCAGTGGAAAGGACAAAGCCCATCAATACATGAAATGTAAACCAGCGAGAAGCACAAGCGTCAACATTCCAAAAAACTGGTCAGAATGGATTGGGGTGTGCGTGTATGATCTGTGTGTGTGTGTGTGATGTGTGTGTGTGCGTGATGTGTGTGTGTGTGCGCGTGATCTGTGTGTGTGCGCGTGATCTATCTGTGATCTGTGTGTGTGATCTGTGTCTGTGTGTGTGTGAGTATGATCTGTGTGTATGATCTGTGTGTGTGTGAGTATGATCAGTGTATGATCAGTGTGTGTGTGTGAGAATGATCGGTAGGTGTATGTGGGTGAATGATCGGTAGGTGTGTGTGTGTGGGTGAACAATCAGTGCGCGTGTGCGTGTGTGTGAACGATCGGTGTGTGTGTGTGTGTGTGAACGATCGGTGCGTGTGTGTGTGTGAACGATCGGTGTGTGTGTGAACGATCGGTGTGTGTGTGAACGATCGGTGTGTGTGTGTGTACGATCGGTGTGTGTGTGTGTGAACGATCGGTGCGTGTGTGTGTGTGTGTGTGAACGATCGGTGTGTGTGTGTGTGTGAACGATCGGTGTGTGTGTGAACGATCGGTGTGTGTGTGAACGATCGGTGTGTGTGTGTGTGTGAACGATCGGTGTGTGTGTGAACGATCGGTGTGTGTGTGTGTACGATCGGTGTGTGTGTGTGAACGATCGGTGTGTGTGTGAACGATCGGTGTGTGTGTGTGTACGATCGGTGTGTGTGTGAACGATCGGTGTGTGTGTGTGTGTGTGAACGATCGGTGTGTGTGTGAACGATCGGTGTGTGTGTGTGTGTGAACGATCGGTGTGTGTGTGTGTGTGTGAACGATCGGTGTGTGTGTGTGTGTGTGAACGATCGGTGTGTGTGTGTGTGTGTGTGAACGATCGGTGTGTGTGTGAACGATCGGTGTGTGTGTGAACGATCGGTGTGTGTGTGAACGATCGGTGTGTGTGTGAACGATCGGTGTGTGTGTGAACGATCGGTGTGTGTGTGAACGATCGGTGTGTGTGTGAACGATCGGTGTGTGTGTGAACGATCGGTGTGTGTGTGAACGATCGGTGTGTGTGTGAACGATCGGTGTGTGTGTGTGTACGATCGGTGTGTGTGTGTGAACGATCGGTGTGTGTGTGAACGATCGGTGTGTGTGTGAACGATCGGTGTGTGTGTGTGTACGATCGGTGTGTGTGTGAACGATCGGTGTGTGTGTGTGTGTGTGAACGATCGGTGTGTGTGTGTGTGTGTGAACGATCGGTGTGTGTGTGTGTGTGTGAACGATCGGTGTGTGTGTGTGTGTGAACGATCGGTGTGTGTGTGTGTGTGAACGATCGGTGTGTGTGTGTGTGTGAACGATCGGTGTGTGTGTGAACGATCGGTGTGTGTGTGAACGATCGGTGTGTGTGTGAACGATCGGTGTGTGTGTGAACGATCGGTGTGTGTGTGTGTACGATCGGTGTGTGTGTGTGAACGATCGGTGTGTGTGTGAACGATCGGTGTGTGTGTGAACGATCGGTGTGTGTGTGAACGATCGGTGTGTGTGTGTGAACGATCGGTGTGTGTGTGAACGATCGGTGTGTGTGTGAACGATCGGTGTGTGTGTGAACGATCGGTGTGTGTGTGTGTACGATCGGTGTGTGTGTGTGAACGATCGGTGTGTGTGTGAACGATCGGTGTGTGTGTGAACGATCGGTGTGTGTGTGAACGATCGGTGTGTGTGTGTGAACGATCGGTGTGTGTGTGAACGATCGGTGTGTATGTGAACGATCGGTGTGTGTGTGAACGATCGGTGTGTGTGTGTGTACGATCGGTGTGTGTGTGTGTACGATCGGTGTGAGTGTGTGTGTGAACGATCGGTGTGTGTGTGAACGATCGGTGTGTGTGTGAACGATCGGTGTGTGTGTGAACGATCGGTGTGTGTGTGAACGATCGGTGTGTGTGTGTGTACGATCGGTGTGTGTGTGAACGATCGGTGTGTGTGTGAACGATCGGTGTGTGTGTGAACGATCGGTGCGTGTGTGTGAACGATCGGTGCGTGTGTGTGAACGATCGGTGTGTGTGTGTGTACGATCGGTGTGTGTGTGTGTGTGAACGATCGGTGTGTGTGTGTGTGTGAACGATCGGTGTGTGTGTGAACGATCGGTGTGTGTGTGAACGATCGGTGTGTGTGAACGATCGGTGTGTGTGTGAACGATCGGTGTGTGTGTGTGAACGATCGGTGCGTGTGTGTGAACGATCGGTGTGTGTGTGTGTACGATCGGTGTGTGTGTGTGTGTGAACAATCGGTGTGTGTGTGAACGATCGGTGTGTGTGTGAACGATCGGTGTGTGTGTGAACGATCGGTGTGTGTGTGAACGATCGGTGTGTGTGTGTGTACGATCGGTGTGTGTGTGTGAACGATCGGTGCGTGTGTGTGTGTGTGTGTGAACGATCGGTGTGTGTGTGTGTGTGAACGATCGGTGTGTGTGTGTGTGTGAACGATCGGTGTGTGTGTGAACGATCGGTGTGTGTGTGTGTACGATCGGTGTGTGTGTGTGTACGATCGGTGTGTGTGTGTGTGAACGATCGGTGCGTGTGTGTGTGAACGATCGGTGCGTGTGTGTGTGTGTGAACGATCGGTATGTGTGTAAACGATCGGTGTGTGTGAACGATCGGTGTGTGTGTGTGTGTGTGTGTGAACGATCGGTGCGTGTGTGTGTGTGTGTGAACGATCGGTGTGTGTGTGTGTGTGTGTGAACGATCGGTGTGTGTGTGTGTGTGTGTGTGAACGATCGGTGCGTGTGTGTGTGTGTGTGAACGATCGGTGTGTGTGTAAACGATCGGTGTGTGTGAACGATCGGTGTGTGTGTGTGTGTGTGTGTGTGAACGATCGGTGTGTGTGTGTATCATCGGTGTGTGTGTATCATCGGTGTGTGTGTGTGGGTGTGAACGATCGGTGTGTGTGTGGGTGTGAACGATCGGTGTGTGTGTGGGTGTGAATGATCGGTATGTGTGTGTGAGATCAGAGTGTGTGTGTGTGAACGATCAGAGTGTGTGTGTGTGAACGATCAGAGTGTGTGTGTGTGAACGATCAGAGTGTGTGTGTGTGAACGATCAGAGTGTGTGTGTGTGAACGATCAGAGTGTGTGTGTGTGAACGATCAGAGTGTGTGTGTGTGAACGATCAGAGTGTGTGTGTGTGAACAATCAGAGTGTGTGTGTGAACAATCAGAGTGTGTGTGTGTGAACGATCAGAGTGTGTGTGTGTGAACAATCAGAGTGTGTGTGTGTGTGTGTGTGTGTGTGTGTGAATGCACAAAGTGTTTAAAGCAGAATCTGAGTTGGAAGCAACTGGAACTATGGAAGATGTGACAATCGCTGCAACAGATGTGAACAGGACTGGAATTTAATATTGCTGATTACAACATTTTCATGAGAGATTAGGAAGCAAAATAAGGGGGTGAGAGGGCAGTGTTAGTGAGCATTCTATCAGACCGCTGAGAAAGATACAAGACAATTTAAACTATCCTGAAATAGACCAGAACAAAGGTGGTCCTGAGTATTTCCAGCATTTTCTGTTTTTATTTTTTTTTAAATGTACACCTCTGTGGTCAATGTGGCTATTATGTTTTAGAATGTATCCAAGACTACTGACCAGATCAGATACTTAAACTATAAAAAGGACTAATGGACTGGTAGACAGATTAGAACAAGCTTGGTCAAAGAGGTGGGTTTAAGGAGCTTCTTCAAGGAGGATAGAGAGGTAAAGAGGCGGAGAGGTTGAGGGAGGGAATTCCAGAGTTTGGGCCCAGACAGCTGAAGGCACGGCCGCCAATGGTGGAGTGATGGAAATTGGGGATGCTCAAGAGGCCAGAATTGGAAAAGCAGAGAGATCGGGGGGGGGGGGGGGGGGGGTTACAGAGATAGGGAGGAGCGAGGCCATGCAGGGATTTGAAAACAAGGATGAGAATTTTAACATCAAGGTGTTGCTTATCTGGGAGCCAATGTTGGGCAGTGAGCACAGGGGGGTGATGGGTGAGCGGGACTTGGTGCAGGTTAGGGCACGGGCAGCGAGCACAGGGGGGTGATGGGTGAGTGGGATTCGGTGCGGGTTAGGGCACGGAGGGTGATGGGCGAGCGGGACTTGGTGCAGGTTAGGGCACGGGCAGCGAGCACAGGGGGGTGATGAGTGAGTGGGATTCGGTGCGGGTTAGGGCACGGAGAGTGATGGGTGAGTGGGATTTGGTGCGGGTTAGGGCAGCGAGCACAGGGGGGTGATGGGTGAGTGGGATTCGGTGCGGGTTAGGGCATGGAGGGTGATGGGTGAGCGGGACTAGGTGGGGGTTAGGACACGGGCAGCAAAGTTTTGGAGGACCGAAGTTTATGGAGGATGGAAGATGGGGGGGGGGGCTGGCCAGGAGAGGGTTAGAAGACTCAAGTGTAGAGGTAACAAAGGCAGTAGTGGTGAGGTGTTTATGAGCGGAGGCAGGGATGGAAGCGGGCGATGTTCCAGAGATGGTGTTAGTGCCGGCGCGGAAAGGTGGTCGATACTCTGCAATCTGGGTCACTGCCAGTCACTCTGCATCTCCGACAGCCCGGGCGAATCGGGAGCGATCGGTTCGGGGATCGCGGGATCCGGGGATGGTGCGGGCCCCGCTCTATGCCCGGGGAGGGCGAGCCTACGGCGGGGGCTCGGGACCCGCCCGGTCCCGGGGTAACGCGCACTCACCGCCTGTCGGTCCCGGCCGCTGCTCCCGGGCGGTGCGGACACTGCGGCCCCGGGCCCTGGGACAACTCCCGGCTCCACTGCCGGCTCTGCGCTCCGCCTGTCCGTCCCGGCCCGACCCGGAGCTCCGTCTGTCTCAGTCTTTCTGTCTCACTCCCTCTCCACCTCTCTCTCTCTCTCTCTCTCCGCCACTTTCTCTCTATCAGGAAGTTGCTGCGACTCCAAGCGGTGACGTCACACAGGTGCAGTCCAGCGCGCGAAAAAAACTTTCATGAACTCGTCACCACCCGGAGTAACTTCCCCCTACACCCGGAGTAACTTCCCCCTACATCGGGCCCCAACACCCAGAGTAACTTCTCCCAAGACCAGGAGTTACTTCCCCCAACACCCGGAGTAACTTCCCCCTACACTCGGAGTAACTTCCCACTATACCTGGAGTAACTGCCCCCTACACCCGGAGTAACGTCCACCTACACCCGGAGTAAGAACCCCCAACAGCCGGAGTAACTTCCCCAACACCCGGAGTAACTTCCCCTATAACCGGAGTAACTTCCCCCTACACCGGAGTAACGTCCACCTACACCCGGAGTAAGAACCCCCAACAGCCAGAGTAACATCCCCCAACACCTGGAGTAACTTCCCCCTACACCCGGAGTAACCTCCCCCAACAACCGGAGTAACTTCCCCCTATACCCGGAGTAACTTCCCCGAACACACGTAGTAACTTCCCCCGACACCCGAGGTAACTCCCCCCGACACCCGGAGTAACTTCCCCCTATACCCGGAGTAACTTCCCCCTACACGCGGAGTAACTTCCCCTTACATCCGGAGTAACTTCCCCCAAAACCCGGAGTAACTTCCCCAAAACCCGGAGTAACTTCCCAGACGTCCGGAGAAACTTACCCCAACACCCAAAGTAACTTCCCCCTACACCCGGAGTAACATCCCCCGACACCCAAAGTAACTTCCCCCAACACCCGGAATGACCTCTCCCTATACCCGGAGTAACCTCCCCAACACGCGGAGCAACTTCCCCCAACGCCCAACGTAACTTCCCACCACACCCGGAATAACTTCCCCCAACTCCCGGAGTAACCAACCCCTATACCCGGAGTAACTTCCCCCAACACCTGGAGTGACCTCCCCCAACACCCGGAGTAACTTCCCCTACATCCGGAGTAACTTCCCCTACATCAGGGGTAACTTCCCCCAACACCCGGAGTAACTTCCCCCTACACCCGGAGTTACGTTCCCCTACACTCGGAGTAACGTCCATCTACACACGGAGTAACTTCCCCCAACACTCGCAGAAACCTCCCTCAACACCCGGAGTAACTTCCCCCAACACCCTGAGTAATTACTGCCAAAACCTGGAGTAACTTTCCCAACAGCCGGAGTAACGTCCCCCAACAGCTGGAGTAACGTCCCCCAAGACCCGGAGTAACTTGCCCCAACACCCGGAATAATCTCCCCCAACACCCAGAGTAACCTCCCTAACACACGGAGTAACTTCCACCAACACCCAGAGTAACTTCCAACTACACCCAGTGTACCTTCCCCCAACACCCAGAGTAACTTACCCTCACACCCGGAGTAACTTCCCCCAACACCCGGCCCCAAGACACGGAGTTACTTCCCCCTACACCTGGAGAATATTCACCCAACACCTAGAGTAACTTGCCCCAACACCCAGAGTCACTTCCCTCAACACCCAGAGTAACTTCCTGCAACACCCGGAGTAACTTACCGCAACACCCGGAGTAACTTCCAATTACACCCAGTGTAACTTCCCCCAACACCCGGAGTAACTTCCCCCCCAACACGCGGAGTAACGTCACCCTATACCCGGACTAACTTCCCCCTAAACCCGGAGTAACCTCTCGCTACACCGCGAGTAACTTTCCCCAACACCCGGAGCAACTTCCCCCAACACCCCAGCAACTTCTCCCAACAGCCGGAGTAACTTCCCCTGACACCTAGAGTAACTTCCTCAATCACCTGGAGTAATGTCCCCAGACACCTGGAGAGACTTCCCCCAACACCCGGAGTAACTACCTCCAACACCCGGAGTAACTTCACCCAACAACCGGAATAACTTCCCCCAATACCCGGATTAACTTCCCCGACACCTGGAGTAATCTCCCCCAACACCTGGAGATACATTCCCCAACACCCGGAGTAATGACCCCCAACACCCGGAGTAACCTCCCCCAACACCCGGTGTAACTAACCCCAACACCCGGAGTGACCTCCCCCAACACCCGGAGTGACCTCCCCCAACACCCGGAGTAACTACCCCCAACACCCGGAGTACCATCCCCCAACACCCGGAGTAACTTCCAACTACACCCGGTGTAACTTCCCCGAACACCCGGTGTTACTTCCCACAGCACCCGGAGTAAGGTCCCCCAACACCCGGAGTAACTTCCCCAACACCCGGAGTAACCTCCCTCAACACCCAGAGTAACTTCCCACAACACCCGAAGCAATTTCCCCCAACACATTGAGTAACTTCCCCAACAGCCGGGGTAACTTCCCCTGATACCCGGAGTAACTTCTCCCATGCACCCGGAGTAACTTCTCCCTACACCGCGAGTAATGTTCCCCAATACCCGGAGTAACGTTCCGCGACACCCGGAGTAACTTTCCCCGACAACTGGAGTAACTTCCCCCAACACCCGGAGTAACTTCCCCAACACCCGGAGTAACCTCCCTCAACACCCGGAGCAATTTCCCCCAACACATTGAGTAACTTCCCCAACAGCCGGGGTAACTTCCCCTGATACCCGGAGTAACTTCCCCAAACACCCGGAGTAACATCCCCCAACAACCAGAGTAACTTCCCCCAATACCCGGAGTTAACTTCCCCGACACCCGGAGTAACTTCCCCCTACACCCGGAGTAACTTCCCCCAACATCCGGAGTAACTACCCCCAACACCCAGAGTAACTTCCAAAAACACCCGGAGTAAATTCATCGAACACCTGGAGTAATCTCCCCCAACACCTGGAGATACTTCCCCCAACACCCGGAATAACTTCCCACAATACCCTGAGTAATTACTGCCAAAAGCTGGAGTAACTTTCCCAACAGCCGGCGTAACGTCCCCCAACACCCAGAGTAACTGCCCCCAAGACCCGGAGTAACTTGCCCCAACACCCGGAATAATCTCCCCAAACACCCGAAGTAACCTCCCTAACACACGGAGTAAGTTACCCCAAAACCCAGAATAACTTCTCCCAATACCGGAGTAAAAACCCCAACACCCAGAGTAACTTCCCCCCACACCCGGAGTTACTTCCCCCAATAACCGGAGTAATTTCGCCCAACACCTGGAGTAACCTCCCCCTATACCCGGAGTAATATCCTCCAACACCCGGAGTGACCTCCCCCTATACCCGGAGTAATCTCCCCGACAGGCGGAGCTACTTCCCCCAACACCCAAAGTAACTTCCCGCCACACCCGGAGTAAATTCCCCCAACAGCCGGAGTAGCTTCCGCCAACACCCAGAGTAACCAACCCCTATACCCAGAGTAACTTCCCCCAACACCCGGAGTAACTTCCCCTCACACCCGAAGTAACTACTCCCAACACCCGGAATAACTTCCCCTCACACCTGAAGTAACTACCCCCAACACCCGGAGTAACTTCCCCCAACACCCGGAGTAAATTCTCCCTTGCACCCGGAGTAACTTCTCCCTACACCGCGCGTAACATTCCCCAACACCCAGAGTATCTTCCACCAACACCCAGAGTAACTTCCCACGACAACCGGAGTAACTTCCCACGAAACCTGGAGTAACATCTCCCAACACCCGGAGTAACTTCCCCAACACCCGGAATAACCTCCCTCAACACCCGGAGTAACTTCCCACAACACCCGGAGCAATTTCCCCCAACACCTGGAGTAACTTCCCCAACAGCTGGAGTAACATCCCCTGATACCCGGAGTAACTTCCCCAATCACCCGGAGTAACTTCACCCAACACCCGGAGTAACTACCCCCAACACCCGGAGTAACTTCCAACAACACTCGGAGTAACTACCCCCAACACCCGGAGTAACTTCCCACAACACCCGGAGTGACCTCCCCCAACACCCGGAGTAACTACCCCCAACACCCGGAGTACCATCCCCCAACACCCGGAGTAACTTCCAACTACACCCGGTGTAACTTCCCCCAACACCCGGTGTTACTTCCCACAGCACCCGGAGTAAGGTCCCCCAACACCCGGAGTAACTTCCCCCAACACCCGGAGTAACAGCTCCTAACTTCCGGCCACAACACCCGGACTTACTTACCCCAACACGCAGAGTAACTTCCCCGAAACCCGGAGTAACTTGCCCCAACACCCGGAATAATCTCCCCCAACACCCGGAGTAACCTCCCTAACACACGGAGTAACTTCCATCAACGACCAGAGTAACTTCCAACTACACCCAGTGTAACTTCCCCCAACACCCAGAGTAACTTACCCTCACACCCAGAGTAACTTACCCTCACACCCAGAGTAACTTCCCCAACACCCGGAGTAACCTCCCTCAACACATTGAGTAACTTCCCCAACAGCCGGGGGAACTTCCCCTGATACCCGGAGTAACTTCCTCAAACACCCGGAGTAACATCCCCCAACAACCAGAATAACTTCCCCCAATACCCAGACTAACTTCCCTGACACCCGGAGTAACTTCACCCTACACTCGGAATAACTTCCCCCAACACCCGGAGTAACCTCCCCCTATACCCGAAGTAATATCCTCCAACACCCGGAGTAAATTCGCCCAACACCCGGAGTAACCTCCCCGACAAGCGGAATAACTTTCCCCAACACCCAGAGTAACTTCCACCCACACCCAGAGTAACTTCCCCCCACATCCGGAGTAACTTTCCCCAACACCCGGAGTAACCAACCCCTAAACCCGGAGTAACTTCCCCCAACACCCAGAGTGACCTCCACCAACACCCGGAGTGACCTCCCCCTATATCCGGAGTAACCTCCCCGACACGCAGAGTAACTTCCCCCAACACCCGGAGTAACTTCCCCGACACCTGGTGTAACATCCACCTACACCCGGAGTAACTTCCCGCGACACGCGGAGTAACTTCCCCGATACGCGGAGTAACTAGCCCCGACACCCGGAGTAACTTCCCCCTACACCCGGAGTAACATCCCCCAACACCCGGAGTAACTTCCAACTACACCCGGTGTAACTTCCCCCAACACCCAGAGTAACTTCCAAATACACCCGGACTTACTTACCCCAAAACGCAGAGTAACTTCCCTGAAACCCGGAGTAACTTACCCTGACACCTACAGTAACTTCCCCAGACACCCGGAGTAACCTCCCCCTATACCCCGAGTAATTTCCCCCAACACCCGGAGTGACCTCCCCCTATACCCGGAGTAACCACCCCGACATGCGGAATAACTTCCCCCAACACCCAGAGTAACTTCCCCCCACACCCAGAGTAACTTCCCCTCACAGCAAGTGTAACTTCCCCCAATACCCGGAGTAACTTCCCCCAACACCCGGAGTAACCTTCCCCTATACCCGGAGTAATTTCCACCAACACCCGGAGTGACCTCCCTCTATACCCGGAGTTATCTCCCCGAAAGGCGGAGCTACTTCCCCCAACACCCAAAGTAACTTCCCACCACACCCGGAGTAAATTCCCCCAACACCCAGAGTAACCAACCCCTATACCCAGAGTAACTTCCCCAACACCCGGAGTAACTTCCCCTCACACCCGAATTAACTACCCCCAACACCCGGAGTAACTTCCCCTCACACCCGAAGTAAATTCTCCCTTGCACCCGGAGTAACTTCTCCCTACACCGCGCGTAACATTCCCCAATATCCAGAGTATTCCCCAATATGTTGAGGAACCAACTAGGGGGGAGGCCATCTTGGACTGGGTGTTGTGTAATGAGAGAGGATTAATTAGCAATCTCATTGTGCGAGGCCCCTTGGGGAAGAGTGACCATAATATGGTGGAATTCTGCATTAGGATGGAGAATGAAACAGTAAATTCAGAGACCATGGTCCAGAACTTAAAGAAGGGTAACTTTGAAGGTATGAGGCGAGAATTGGCTACGATAGATTGGCGAATGATACTTAGGGGGTTGACTGTGGATGGGCAATGGCAGACATTTAGAGACCGCATGGATGAAGTACAACAATTGTACATTCCTGTCTGGCGTAAAAATAAAAAGGGGAAGGTGGCTCAACCGTGGCTATCTAGGGAAATCAGGGATAGTATTAAAGCCAAGGAAGTGGCATACAAATTGGCCAGAAATAGCAGCGAACCTGGGGACTGGGAGAAATTTAGAACTCAGCAGAGGAGGACAAAGGGTTTGATTAGGACAGGGAAAATGGAGTACGAGAAGAAGCTTGCAGGGAACATTAAGGCGGATTGCAAAAGTTTCTATAGGTATGTAAAGAGAAAAAGGTTGGTGAAGACAAACGTAGGTCCCCTGCAGTCAGAATCAGGGGAAGTCATAACGGGGAACAAAGAAATGGCGGATCAATTGAACAAGTACTTTGGTTCGGTATTCACTAAGGAGGATACAAACAACCTTCCGGATATAAAAGGGGTCAGAGGGTCTAGTAAGGAAGAGGAACTGAGGGAAATCTTTATTAGTCGGGAAATTGTGTTGGGGAAATTGATGGGATTGAAGGCAGATAAATCCCCAGGGCCTGATGGCCTGCATCCTAGAGTACTTAAGGAGGTGGCCTTGGAAATAGCGGATGCATTGACAGTCATTTTCCAACATTCCATTGACTCTGGATCAGTTCCTATGGAGTGGAGGGTAGCCAATGTAACCCCACTTTTTAAAAAAGGAGGGAGAGAGAAAACAGGGAATTATAGACCGGTCAGCCTGACCTCAGTAGTGGGTAAAATGATGGAATCAATTATTAAGGATGTCATAGCAGTGCATCTGGAAAATGGTGACATGATAGGTCCAAGTCAGCATGGATTTGTGAAAGGGAAATCATGCTTGACAAATCTTCTGGAATTTTTTGAGGATGTTTCCAGTAAAGTGGACAAAGGAGAACCAGTTGATGTGGTATATTTGGACTTTCAGAAGGCTTTCGACAAGGTCCCACACAAGAGATTAATGTGCAAAGTTAAAGCACATGGGATTGGGGGTAGTGTGCTGACGTGGATTGAGAACTGGTTGTCAGACAGGAAGCAAAGAGTAGGAGTAAACGGGTACTTTTCAGAATGGCAGGCAGTGACTAGTGGAGTGCCGCAAGGTTCTGTGCTGGGGCCCCAGCTGTTTACATTGTACATTAATGATTTAGACGAGGGGATTAAATGCAGTATCTCCAAATTTGCGGATGATACTAAGTTGGGTGGCAGTGTGAGCTGCGAGGAGGATGCTATTAGGCTGCAGAGTGACTTGGATAGGTTAGGTGAGTGGGCAAATGCATGGCAGATGAAGTATAATGTGGATAAATGTGAGGTTATCCACTTTGGTGGTAAAAACAGAGAGACAGACTATTATCTGAATGGTGACAGATTAGGAAAAGGGAAGGTGCAACGAGACCTGGGTGTCATGGTACATCAGTCATTGAAGGTTGGCATGCAGGTACAGCAGGCGGTTAAGAAAGCAAATGGCATGTTGGCCTTCATAGCGAGGGGATTTGAATACAGGGGCAGGGAGGTGTTGCTACAGTTGTACAGGGCCTTGGTGAGGCCACACCTGGAGTATTGTGTACAGTTTTGGTCTCCTAACTTGAGGAAGGACATTCTTGCTATTGAGGGAGTGCAGCGAAGGTTCACCAGACTGATTCCCGGGATGGCGGGACTGACCTATCAAGAAAGATTGGATCAATTGGGCTTGTATTCACTGGAGTTCAGAAGAATGAGAGGGGACCTCATAGAAACGTTTAAAATTCTGACGGGTTTAGACAGGTTAGATGCAGAAAGAATGTTCCCAATGTTGGGGAAGTCCAGAACCAGGGGTCACAGTCTGAGGATAAGGGGTAAGCCATTTAGGACCGAGATGAGGAGAAACTTCTTCACCCAGAGAGTGGTGAACCTGTGGAATTCTCTACCACAGAATGTAGTTGAGGCCAATTCACTAAATATATTCAAAAGGGAGTTAGATGAAGTCCTTACTACTCGGGGGATCAAGGGTTATGGCGAGAAAGCAGGAAGGGGGTACTGAAGTTTCATGTTCAGCCATGAACTCATTGAATGGCGGTGCAGGCTAGAAGGGCTGAATGGCCTGCTCCTGCACCTATTTTCTATGTTTTCTATGTTTCTATGTATCTTCCACCAACACCCAGAGTAACTTCCCCCGACAACCGGAGTAACTTCCCCCAAAACCCGGAGTAACGTCTCCCAACACCCGGAGTAACTTCCCCAACACCCGGAAGAACCTCCCTCAACACCCGGAGTAACTTCCCACAACACCTGGAGCAATTTCCCCCAACACCTGGAGTAACTTCCCCAACAGCTGGAGTAACATCCCCTGATACCCGGAGTAACTTCCCCAATCACCCGGAGTAACTTCACCCAACAACCGGAGTAACTTCCCCCAATACCCGGATTAACTTCCCCGACACCTGGAGTAATCAACCCCAACACCTGGAGATACTTCCCCAACACCCGGAGTAATGACCCCCAACACGTGGAGTAACCTCCCCCAACACCCGGAGAAACTTCCCCCAACACCCGGAGTAACTTCCCCCAACACCCGGAGTAACTACCCCCAACACCCGGAGTAACTTCCAACAACACCCGGAGTAACTACCCCCAACACCCGGAGTAACTTCCCACAACACCCGGAGTAACTTCCAACTACACCCGGTGTAACTTCCCCCAACACCCGGTGTTACTTCCCACAGCACCCGGAGTAAGGTCCCCCAACACCCGGAGTAACTTCCCCCAACACCCCGAGTAAGAGCTCCTAACATCCGGCCACAACACCCTGACTTACTTACCCCAACACGCAGAGTAACTTCCCCGAAACCCGGAGTAACTTGCCCCAACACCCGGAATAATCTCCCCCAACACCCGGAGTAACCTCCCTAACACACGGAGTAACTTCCACCAACACCCAGAGTAACTTCCAACTACACCCAGTGTAACTTTCCCCAACACCCAGAGTAACTTACCCTCACACCCGGAGTAACTTCCCCCAACACCCGGCCCCAAGACACGGAGTTACTTCCCCCTACACCTGGAGAATATTCACCCAACACCTAGAGTAACTTGCCCCAACACCCGGAGTCACTTCCCCCAACACCTGGAGTAACTTACCACAACACCCGGAGTAACTTCCAATTACACCCGATGTAACTTCCCCCAACACCTGGAGTAACGTCCACCTACACCCGGAGTAACATCTCCCCCAACACCCTAGTAACTTCTCCCAACAGCCGGAGTAACTTCCCCTGACACCCAGAGTAACTTCCTCTATCACCTGGAGTAATGCCCCCAGACACCTGGAGATACTTCCCCCAACACCCGGAGTAACGACCTCCAACACTCGGAGTAACTTCACCCAACAACCGGAGTAACTTCCCCCAATACCCGGATTAACTTCCCCGACACCTGGAGTAATCTCCCCCAACACCTGGAGATACTTCCCCCAACACCCGGAGTAATGACCCCCAACACCTGGAGTAACTTCCCCCAACACCCGGAGTAACCTCCCCCAACACCCGGAGTAACTTCCCCCAATACCCGGAGTAACTTCACCCAACACCCGGAGTAACTAACCCCAACACCCGGAGTAACTTCCAACAACACCCGGAGTAACTTCCGCTAACACCTGGAGTAATCTCTCCCAACACCTGGAGATACTTCTCCCAACACCCGGAGTAACTACCCCCAACACCCGGAGTAACTTCCCACAACACCCGGAGTGACCTCCCCAACACCCGGAGTAACTACCCCCAACACCCGGAGTAACATCCACCAACACCCGGAGAACCTTCTCCCTTGCACCCGGAGTAACTTTTCCCTACACAACGAGTAACTTCTCCCTACACCACGAGTAACTTTCCCCAACACCCAGAGTAACTCCCCCCAACACCCAGAGTAACTTCCCCCGACACCATGAGTAAATCCCCCCAACACCCGGAGTAACTCCACCCAACACCCGGAGTAACTTCCCCCAACACCTGGAGTAACTTCCAACAAACCCGGAGTAACTTCCGCGAACACCTGGAGTAATCTCCCCCAACACCTGGAGATACTTCTCCCAACAGCCGGAGTAACTTCCCCCAGCACCCAGAATAACTTCCCTCAACACCCAGACTTACTTACCACAACACGCGGAGTAACGTCACCCTATACCTGGACTAACTTCCCCCTAAACCCAGAGTAACTTCTCGCTACACAGCGAGTAACTTTCCCCAACACCCGGAGCAACTTCCCCCAACACCCTAGTAACTTCTCCCAACAGCCGGAGTAACTTCCCCCAATACACGGATTAACTTCCACGACACCTGGAGTAATCTCCCCCAACACCTGGAGATACTTCCCCCAACACCCGGAGTAATGACCCCCAACAGCTGTAGTAACTTCCCCCAACACCCGGAGTAACCTCCCCCAACACCCGGAGTAACATCCACCAACACCCGGAGAACCTTCTCCCTTGCACCCGGAGTAACTTTTCCCTACACAACGAGTAACTTCTCCCTACACCACGAGTAACTTTCCCCAACACCCAGAGTAACTCCCCCCAACACCCAGAGTAACTTCCCCCGACACCATGAGTAAATCCCCCCAACACCCGGAGTAACTCCACCCAACACCCGGAGTAACTTCCCCCAACACCCGGAGTAACTACCCCCAACACCTGGAGTAACTTCCAACAAACCCGGAGTAATCTCCCCCAACACCTGGAGATACTTCTCCCAGCAGCCGGAGTAACTTCCCCCAGCACCCAGAATAACTTCCCTCAACACCCGGACTTACTTACCACAACACGCGGAGTAACGTCACCCTCTACCTGGACTAACTTCCCCCTAAACCCAGAGTAACTTCTCGCTACACCGCGAGTAACTTTCCCCAACACCCGGAGCAACTTCCTCCAACACCCTAGTAACTTCCCCTGACACCCAGAGTAACTTCCTCTATCACCTGGAGTAATGTCCCCCAACACCTGGAGATACTTCCCCCAACACCAGGAGTAATGACCCCCAACACCTGTAGTAACTTCCCCCAACACCCGGAGTAACCTCCCCCAACACCCGGAGTAACTTCCCCCAACACCCAGAGTAACTTCACCCAACACCCAGAGTAACTAACCCCAACACCCGGAGTAACTTCCAACAACACCCGGAGTAACTTCCGCTAACACCTGGAGTAATCTCCCCCAACACCTGGAGATACTTCTCCCAACACCCGGAGTAACTACCCCCAACACCCGGAGTAACTTCCCACAACACCCGGAGTGACCTCCCCAACACCCGGAGTAACTACCCCCAACACCCGGAGTAACATCCACCAACACCCGGAGAACCTTCTCCCTTGCACCCGGAGTAACTTTTCCCTACACAACGAGTAACTTCTCCCTACACCACGAGTAACTTTCCCCAACACCCAGAGTAACTCCCCCCAACACCCAGAGTAACTTCCCCCGACACCATGAGTAAATCCCCCCAACACCCGGAGTAACTCCACCTAACACCCGGAGTAACTTCCTCCAACACCCGGAGTAACTACCCCCAACACCTGGAGTAACTTCCAACAAACCCGGAGTAACTTCCGTGAACACCTGGAGTCATCTCCCCCAACACCTGGAGATACTTCTCCCAACACCCGGAGTAACTACTCCCAACACCCGGAGTAACTTCCCACAACACCTGGAGTGACCTCCCCCATCACCCGGAGTAACTACCCCCAACACCCGGAGTAACATTCACCAACACCCGGAGAAACTTCTCCCTTGCACCCGGAGTAACTTCTCCCTACACCACGAGTAACTTCCCCCGACACCAGGAGTAACTCCCCCCAACACCCAGAGTAACTCCACCCAACACCCGGAGTAACTTCCCCAAACACCAGGAGTAACAGCACCCTACACCCGGAGTAGCTGCCCCCTACACCCGGAGTAACTTCCCCCGACACCCGGAGTAACTTCCTGCAAAAAGCGCAGTAACTGCCCCCAACACCCGGAGTAACCTCCCCCAACACCCGGAGTAACTTCCCCCAACACCCGGAGTAACTTCCCCCAATACCCGGAGTAACTTCCCCCAACACCCGGTGTAACTAACCCCAACACCCGGAGTAACTTCCCACAACACCCGGAGTGACCTCCCCCAACACCCGGAGTAACTACCCCCAACACCCGGAGTAACATCCACCAACACCCGGAGTAACTTCCCCTGACACCCGGAGTAACTTCCCGCGGTACCCGCAGTAACTTCCCACAACACCCGGAGTAACTTCCCCCAACACCCGGAGTAACTTCCCACAAAACCCGAAGTAATTTCCTCTATCACCTTGAGTAATCTCCCCCAAAACCTGGAGATACTTCCCCCAAACCCGGAGTAACTTCCCCAAGACCCGGAGTAACATCCGCAAACACCCGAGTAACTTCCCCCAACACCCGAAGTAACTTTCCCCCACACTTCCCCCGATATCCGGAGTAACTTCCCCTAGCACCCGGAGTAACTTCTCCCAAAACCTGGAAAAACTTTCCCCAACTCCCAGAGTAATCTACCCCTATACCCAGAGTAACTTTTCCCAACACCCAGAGTAACCTCCCCATACCAGGAGTACCTTCCCGACACATGGAGTAACTTCCCCCAACACCCGGGGTAACCTCCTTCTACTCCCGGAGTAACTTCCCCCAACACTCCGAGTAACTTCCCCCAACACACGGAGTAACTTCCCCCAATATCCGGAGTAACTTCTCCCATGCACCCGGAGTAACTTCTCCCTACACCGCGAGTAACGTTCCCCAACACCCGGAGTAACTTCCCCCAACACACGGAGTAACTTCCCCCAATATCCGGAGTAACTTCTCCCATGCACCCGGAGTAACTTCTCCCTACACCGCGAGTAACGTTCCCCAACACCCGGAGTAACTTCCCCCAACACACGGAGTAACTTCCCCCAATATCCGGAGTAACTTCTCCCATGCACCCGGAGTAACTTCTCCCTACACCGCGAGTAACGTTCCCCAACACCCGGAGTAACTTCCACCAACACCCGGAGTAACTTTACGCGACACCCGGAGTAACTTCCCCCGACAACCTGAGTAACTTCTCCCGAAACCCGGAGTAACTTCCCCTAACACCCGGAGTAACTTTGCCCAACACCCGGGGTAACTTCCCCCAACACCCGGAGTAACTTCCCCAACACCCGGAGTAACCTCCCTCAACACCCGGAGTAACTTCCCACAACACCCGAAGCAATTTCCCCCAACACATTGAGTAACTTCCCCAACTGCCGGTGTAACTTCCCCTGATACCCGGAGTAACTTCTCCCATGCACCCGGAGTAACTTCTCCCTACACCGCGAGTAACGTTCCCCAACACCCGGAGTAACTTCCACCAACACCCGGAGTAACTTTCCGCGACACCCGAAGTAACTTTCCCCGACAACTGGAGTAACTTCCCCCAACACCCGGAGTAACTTCCCCAACACCCGGAGTAACCTCCCTCAACACCCGGAGTAACCTCCCTCAACACCCGGAGCAATTTCCCCCAACACATTGAGTAACTTCCCCAACAGCCGGGGTAACTTCCCCTGATACCCGGAGTAACTTCCCCAAACACCCGGAGTAACATCCCCCAACAACCAGAGTAACTTCCCCCAATACCCGGAGTTAACTTCCCCGACACCCGGAGTAACTTCCCCCTACACCCGGAGTAACTTTCCCCAACACTTCCCCCGATATCCGGAGTAACTTCCCCTAGCACCCGGAGTAACTTCTCCCAAAACCTGGAAAAACTTTCCCCAACTCCCAGAGTAATCTACCCCTATACCCAGAGTAACTTTTCCCAACACCCAGAGTAACCTCCCCCATACCAGGAGTACCTTCCCGACACATGGAGTAACTTCCCCCAACACCCGGGGTAACCTCCTCCTACTCCCGGAGTAACTTCCCCCAACACTCCGAGTAACTTCCCCCAACACACGGAGTAACTTCCCCCAATATCCGGAGTAACTTCTCCCATGCACCCGGAGTAACTTCTCCCTACACAGCGAGTAACGTTCCCCAACACCCGGAGTAACTTCCCCCAACTCACGGAGTAACTTCCCCCAATATCCGGAGTAACTTCTCCCATGCACCCGGAGTAACTTCTCCCTACACTGCGAGTAACGTTCCCCAACACCCGGAGTAACTTCCCCCAACACACGGAGTAACTTCCCCCAATATCCGGAGTAACTTCTCCCATGCACCCAGAGTAACTTCTCCCTACACCGCGAGTAACGTTCCCCAACACCCGGAGTAACTTTCCGCGACACCCGGAGTAACTTCCCCCGACAACTGGAGTAACTTCTCCCGAAACCCGGAGTAACTTCCCCCAACACCCGGGGTAACTTCCCCCAACACCCGGAGTAACTTCCCCAACACCCGGAGTAACCTCCCTCAACACCCGGAGTAACTTCCCACAACACCCGAAGCAATTTCCCCCAACACATTGAGTAACTTCCCCAACAGCCGGGGTAACTTCCCCTGATACCCGGAGTAACTTCTCCCATGCACCCGGAGTAACTTCTCTCTACACCGCAAGTAACGTTCCCCAACACCCGGAGTAACTTCCACCAACACCCGGAGTAACTTTCCGCGACACCCGGAGTAACTTTCCCCGACAACTGGAGTAACTTCCCCCAACACCCGGAGTAACATTCACCAACACCCGGAGAAACTTCTCCCTTGCACCCGGAGTAACTTCTCCCTACACCACGAGTAACTTCCCCCGACACCAGGAGTAACTCCCCCCAACACCCAGAGTAACTCCACCCAACACCCGGAGTAACTTCCCCCAACACCAGGAGTAACAGCACCCTACACCCGGAGTAGCTGCCCCCTACACCCGGAGTAACTTCCCCCGACACCCGGAGTAACTTCCTGCAAAAAGCGCAGTAACTGCCCCCAACACCCGGAGTAACCTCCCCCAACACCCGGAGTAACTTCCCCCAACACCCGGAGTAACTTCCCCCAACACCCGGAGTAACTTCCCCCAACACCCGGTGTAACTAACCCCAACACCCGGAGTAACTTCCCACAACACCCGGAGTGACCTCCCCCAACACCCGGAGTAACTACCCCCAACACCCGGAGTAACATCCACCAACACCCGGAGTAACTTCCCCTGACACCCGGAGCAACTTCCCGCGGTACCCGCAGTAACTTCCCCCAACACCCGGAGTAACTTCCCCCAACACCCAGAGTAACTTCCCACAAAACCCGAAGTAATTTCCTCTATCACCTTGAGTAATCTCCCCCAACACCTGGAGATACTTCCCCCAAACCCGGAGTAACTTCCCCAAGACCCGGAGTAACATCCGCAAACACCCGAGTAACTTCCCCCAACACCCGAAGTAACTTTCCCCCACACTTCCCCCGATATCCGGAGTAACTTCCCCTAGCACCCGGAGTAACTTCTCCCAAAACCTGGAAAAACTTTCCCCAACTCCCAGAGTAATCTACCCCTATACCCAGAGTAACTTTTCCCAACACCCAGAGTAACCTCCCCCATACCAGGAGTACCTTCCCGACACATGGAGTAACTTCCCCCAACACCCGGGGTAACCTCCTCCTACTCCCGGAGTAACTTCCCCCAACACTCCGAGTAACTTCCCCCAACACACGGAGTAACTTCCCCCAATATCCGGAGTAACTTCTCCCATGCACCCGGAGTAACTTCTCCCTACACCGCGAGTAACGTTCCCCAACACCCGGAGTAACTTCCCCCAACACACGGAGTAACTTCCCCCAATATCCGGAGTGACTTCTCCCATGCACCCGGAGTAACTTCTCCCTACACCGCGAGTAACGTTCCCCAACACCCGGAGTAACTTCCCCCAACACACGGAGTAACTTCCCCCAATATCCGGAGTAACTTCTCCCATGCACCCGGAGTAACTTCTCCCTACACCGCGAGTAACGTTCCCCAACACCCGGAGTAACTTCCACCAACACCCGGAGTAACTTTACGCGACACCCGGAGTAACTTCCCCCGACAACCTGAGTAACTTCTCCCGAAACCCGGAGTAACTTCCCCTAACACCCGGAGTAACTTTGCCCAACACCCGGGGTAACTTCCCCCAACACCCGGAGTAACTTCCCCAACACCCGGAGTAACCTCCCTCAACACCCGGAGTAACTTCCCACAACACCCGAAGCAATTTCCCCCAACACATTGAGTAACTTCCCCAACTGCTGGTGTAACTTCCCCTGATACCCGGAGTAACTTCTCCCATGCACCCGGAGTAACTTCTCCCTACACCGCGAGTAACGTTCCCCAACACCCGGAGTAACTTCCACCAACACCCGGAGTAACTTTCCGCGACACCCGAAGTAACTTTCCCCGACAACTGGAGTAACTTCCCCCAACACCCGGAGTAACTTCCCCAACACCCGGAGTAACCTCCCTCAACACCCGGAGTAACCTCCCTCAACACCCGGAGCAATTTCCCCCAACACATTGAGTAACTTCCCCAACAGCCGGGGTAACTTCCCCTGATACCCGGAGTAACTTCCCCAAACACCCGGAGTAACATCCCCCAACAACCAGAGTAACTTCCCCCAATACCCGGAGTTAACTTCCCCGACACCCGGAGTAACTTCCCCCTACACCCGGAGTAACTTTCCCCAACACTTCCCCCGATATCCGGAGTAACTTCCCCTAGCACCCGGAGTAACTTCTCCCAAAACCTGGAAAAACTTTCCCCAACTCCCAGAGTAATCTACCCCTATACCCAGAGTAACTTTTCCCAACACCCAGAGTAACCTCCCCCATACCAGGAGTACCTTCCCGACACATGGAGTAACTTCCCCCAACACCCGGGGTAACCTCCTCCTACTCCCGGAGTAACTTCCCCCAACACTCCGAGTAACTTCCCCCAACACACGGAGTAACTTTCCCAATATCCGGAGTAACTTCTCCCATGCACCCGGAGTAACTTCTCCCTACACAGCGAGTAACGTTCCCCAACACCCGGAGTAACTTCCCCCAACACACGGAGTAACTTCCCCCAATATCCGGAGTAACTTCTCCCATGCACCCGGAGTAACTTCTCCCTACACTGCGAGTAACGTTCCCCAACACCCGGAGTAACTTCCCCCAACACACGGAGTAACTTCCCCCAATATCCGGAGTAACTTCTCCCATGCACCCGGAGTAACTTCTCCCTACACCGCGAGTAACGTTCCCCAACACCCGGAGTAACTTTCCGCGACACCCGGAGTAACTTCCCCCGACAACTGGAGTAACTTCTCCCGAAACCCGGAGTAACTTCCCCCAACACCCGGAGTAACTTCGCCCAACACCCGGGGTAACTTCCCCCAACACCCGGAGTAACTTCCCCAACACCCGGAGTAACCTCCCTCAACACCCGGAGTAACTTCCCACAACACCCGAAGCAATTTCCCCCAACACATTGAGTAACTTCCCCAACAGCCGGGGTAACTTCCCCTGATACCCGGAGTAACTTCTCCCATGCACCCGGAGTAACTTCTCTCTACACCTCGAGTAACGTTCCCCAACACCCGGAGTAACTTCCACCAACACCCGGAGTAACTTTCCGCGACACCCGGAGTAACTTTCCCCGACAACTGGAGTAACTTCCCCCAACACCCGGAGTAACTTCCCCAACACCCGGAGTAACCTCCCTCAACACCCGGAGCAATTTCCCCCAACACATTGAGTAACTTCCTCAACAGCCGGGGTAACTTCCCCTGATACCCGGAGTAACTTCCCCAAACACCCGGAGTAACATCCCCCAACAACCAGAGTAACTTCCCCCAATACCCGGAGTTAACTTCCCCGACACCCGGAGTAACTTCCCCCTACACCCGGAGTAACTTCCCCCAACATCCGGAGTAACTACCCCCAACACCCAGAGTAACTTCCAAAAACACCCGGAGTAAATTCACCGAACACCTGGAGTAATCTCCCCCAACACCTGGAGATACTTCCCCCAACACCCGGAATAACTTCCCACAACACCCTGAGTAATTACTGCCAAACGCTGGAGTAACTTTCCCAACAGCCGGCGTAACGTCCCCCAACACCCAGAGTAACTGCCCCCAAGACCCGGAGTAACTTGCCCCAACACCCGGAATAATCTCCCAAAACACCCGAAGTAACCTCCCTAACACACGGAGTAAGTTACCCCAAAACCCAGAATAACTTCTCCCAATACCGGAGTAAAAACCCCAACACCCATAGTAACTTCCCCCCACACCCGGAGTTACTTCCCCCAATACCCGGAGTAACTTCGCCCAACACCCGGAGTAACCTCCCCCTATACCCGGAGTAATATCCTCCAACACCCGGAGTGACCTCCCCCTATACCTGGAGTAATCTCCCCGACAGGCGGAGCTACTTCCCCCAACACCCAAAGTAACTTCCCGCCACACCCGGAGTAAATTCCCCCAACAGCCGGAGTAGCTTCCGCCAACACCCAGAGTAACCAACCCCTATACCCAGAGTAACTTCCCCCAACACCCGGAGTAACTTCCCCTCACACCCGAAGTAACTACCCCCAACACCCGGAGTAACTTCCCCTCACACCTGAAGTAACAACCCCCAACACACGGAGTAACTTCCCCCAACACCCGGAGTAAATTCTCCCTTGCACCCGGAGTAACTTCTCCCTACACCGCGCGTAACATTCCCCAACACCCAGAGTATCTTCCACCAACACCCAGAGTAACTTCCCACGACAACCGGAGTAACTTCCCACGAAACCTGGAGTAACACCTCCCAACACCCGGAGTAACTTCCCCAACACCCGGAATAACCTCCCTCAACACCCGGAGTAACTTCCCACAACACCCGGAGCAATTTCTCCCAACACCTGGAGTAACTTTCCCAACAGCTGGAGTAACATCCCCTGATACCCGGAGTAACTTCCCCAATCACCCGGAGTAACTTCACCCAACAACCGGAGTAACTTCCCCCAATACCCGGATTAACTTCCCCGACACCTGGAGTAATCGCCCCCAACACCCAGAGTAACTTCCCCCGACAACCGGAGTAACTTCCCACGAAACCTGGAGTAACATCTCCCAACACCCGGAGTAACTTCCCCAACACCCGGAATAACCTCCCTCAACACCCGGAGTAACTTCCCACAACACCCGGAGCAATTTCCCCCAACACCTGGAGTAACTTCCCCAACAGCTGGAGTAACATCCCCTGATACCCGGAGTAACTTCCCCAATCACCCGGAGTAACTTCACCCAACAACCGGAGTAACTTCCCCCAATACCCGGATTAACTTCCCCGACACCTGGAGTAATCGCCCCCAACACCTGGAGATACTTCCCCCAACACCCGGAGTAACTTCCCCCAACACCTGGAGTAACCTCCCCCAACACCCGGAGTAACTTCCCCCAACACCAGGCGTAACTTCCCCCAACACCCGGAGTAACTACCCCCAACACCCGGAGTAACTTCCAACAACACTCGGAGTAACTACCCCCAACACCCGGAGTGACCTCCCCCAACACCCGGAGTAACTACCCCCAACACCCGGAGTACCATCCCCCAACACCCGGAGTAACTTCCAACTACACCCGGTGTAACTTCCCCCAACACCCGGTGTTACTTCCCACAGCACCCGGAGTAAGGTCCCCCAACACCCGGAGTAACTTCCCCCAACACCCGGAGTAACAGCTCCTAACTTCCGGCCACAACACCCGGACTTACTTACCCCAACATGCAGAGTAACTTCCCCGAAACCCGGAGTAACTTGCCCCAACACCCGGAATAATCTCCCCCAACACCCGGAGTAACCTCCCTAACACATGGAGTAACTTCCATCAACAACCAGAGTAACTTCCAACTACACCCAGTGTAACTTCCCCCAACACCCAGAGTAACTTACCCTCACACCCAGAGTAACTTCCCCAACACCCGGAGTAACCTCCCTCAACACCCGGAGTAACTTCCCACAACACCCGGAGCAATTTCCCCCAACACATTGAGTAACTTCCCCAACAGCCGGGGGAACTTCCCCTGATACCCGGAGTAACTTCCTCAAACACCCGGAGTAACATCCCCCAACAACCAGAATAACTTCCCCCAATACCCAGAGTAACTTCCCTGACACCCGGAGTAACTTCACCCTACACTCGGAATAACTTCCCCCAACACCCGGAGTAACCTCCCCCTATACCCGAAGTAATATCCTCCAACACCCGGAGTAAATTCGCCCAACACCCGGAGTAACCTCCCCGACAAGCGGAATAACTTTCCCCAACACCCAGAGTAACTTCCACCCACACCCAGAGTAACTTCCCCCCACATCCGGAGTAACTTTCCCCAACACCCGGAGTAACCAACCCCTAAACCCGGAGTAACTTCCCCCAACACCCGGAGTGACCTCCACCAACACCCGGAGTGACCTCCCCTTATATCCGGAGTAACCTCCCCGACACGCAGAGTAACTTCCCCCAACACCTGGAGATACTTCTCACAACACCCAGAGTAACTTCCCCCCACATCCGGAGTAACTTTCCCCAACACCCGGAGTAACCAACCCCTAAACCCGGAGTAACTTCCCCCAACACCCGGAGTGACCTCCACCAACACCCGGAGTGACCTCCCCTTATATCCGGAGTAACCTCCCCGACACGCAGAGTAACTTCCCCCAACACCTGGAGATACTTCTCACAACACCCGGAGTAACTAACCCCAACACCCGGAGTAACTTCCCACAACACCCGGAGTGACCTCCCCAACACCCGGAGTAACAACCCCCAACACCCGGAGTAACATCCACCAACACCCGGAGAACCTTCTCCCTTGCACCCGGAGTAACTTTTCCCTACACAACGAGTAACTTCTCCCTACACCACGAGTAACTTTCCCCAACACCCAGAGTAACTCCCCCCAACACCCAGAGTAACTTCCCCCGACA
This sequence comes from Pristiophorus japonicus, assembly GCF_044704955.1. Taxonomy (NCBI): domain Eukaryota; kingdom Metazoa; phylum Chordata; class Chondrichthyes; family Pristiophoridae; genus Pristiophorus; species Pristiophorus japonicus. Next base: position 421,850 of record NW_027254402.1, on the reverse strand, counting down.
CCATGAGTAAATCCCCCCAACACCCGGAGTAACTCCACCCAACACCCGGAGTAACTTCCCCCAACACCCGGAGTAACTACCCCCAACACCTGGAGTAACTTCCAACAAACCCGGAGTAACTTCCGCGAACACCTGGAGTAATCTCCCCCAACACCTGGAGATACTTCTCCCAACAGCCGGAGTAACTTCTCCCAGCACCCAGAATAACTTCCCTCAACACCCGGAGTTACTTACCACAACACGCGGAGTAACGTCACCCTATACCTGGACTAACCTCCCCCTAAACCCGGAGTAACTTCTCGTTACACCGCGAGTAACTACCCCCAACACCTGTAGTAACTTCCAACAAACCCGGAGTAACTTCCGCGAACACCTGGAGTAATCTCCCCCAACACCTGGAGATACTTCCCCCAACACCCGGAGTAACGACCTCCAACACCCGGAGTAACTTCACCCAACAACCGGAGTAACTTCCCCCAATACCCGGATTAACTTCCACGACACCTGGAGTAATCTCCCCCAACACCTGGAGATACTTCCCCCAACACCCGGAGTAATGACCCCCAACACCTTTAGTAACTTCCCCCAACACCCGGAGTAACTAACCCCAACACCCGGAGTAACTTCCAACAACACCCGGAGTAACTTCCGCTAACACCTGGAGTAATCTCCCCCAACACCTGGAGATACTTCTCCCAACACCCGGAGTAACTACCCCCAACACCCGGAGTAACTTCCCACAACACCCAGAGTGACCTCCCCAACACCCGGAGTAACTACCCCCAACACCCGGAGTAACATCCACCAACACCCGGAGAACCTTCTCCCTTGCACCCGGAGTAACTTTTCCCTACACAACGAGTAACTTCTCCCTACACCACGAGTAACTTTCCCCAACACCCAGAGTAACTCCCCCCAACACCCAGAGTAACTTCCCCCGACACCATGAGTAAATCCCCCACACCCGGAGTAACTCCACCCAACACCCGGAGTAACTTCCTCCAACACCCGGAGTAACTACCCCCAACACCTGGAGTAACTTCCAACAAACCCGGAGTAACTTCCGCGAACACCTGGAGTAATCTCCCCCAACACCTGGAGATACTTCTCCCAACACCCGGAGTAACTACTCCCAACACCCGGAGTAACTTCCCACAACACCCGGAGTGACCTCCGCCAACACCCGGAGTAACTACCCCCAACACCCGGAGTAACATTCACCAACACCCGGAGAAACGTCTCCCTTGCACCTGGAGTAACTTCTCCCTACACCACGAGTAACTTCCCCCGACACCAGGAGTAACTCCCCCCAACACCCAGAGTAACTCCACCCAACACCCGGAGTAACTTCCCCCAACACCAGGAGTAACAGCACCCTACACCCGGAGTAGCTGCCCCCTACACCCGGAGTAACTTCCCCCGACACCCGGAGTAACTTCCTGCAAAAAGCGCAGTAACTTCCCCCAACACCCGGAGTAACTTCCCCCAACACCCGGAGTAACTTCCCCCAACACCCGGAGTAACTTCCCCCAACACCCGGAGTAACTTCCCCCAACACCCGGTGTAACTAACCCCAACACCCGGAGTAACATCCCACAACACCCGGAGTGACCTCCCCCAACACCCGGAGTAACTACCCCCAACACCCGGAGTAACATTCACCAACACCCGGAGTAACTTCCCCTGACACCCGGAGTAACTTCCCGCGATACCCGCAGTAACTTCCCCCAACACCCGGAGTAACTTCCCCCAACACCCGGAGTAACTTCCCACAAAACCTGAAGTAATTTCCTCTATCACCTTGAGTAATCTCCCCCAACACCTGGAGATACTTCCCCCAAACCCGGAGTAACTTCCCCAAGACCCGGAGTAACATCCGCAAACACCCGAGTAACTTCCCCCAACACCCGAAGTAACTTTCCCCCACACTTCCCCCGATATCCGGAGTAACTTCCCCTAGCACCCGGAGTAACTTCTCCCAAAACCTGGAAAAACTTTCCCCAACTCCCAGAGTAATCTCCCCCTATACCCAGAGTAACTTTTCCCAACACCCAGAGTAACCTCCCCCATACCAGGAGTACCTTCCCGACACATGGAGTAACTTCCCCCAACACCCGGGGTAACCTCCTCCTACTCCCGGAGTAACTTCCCCCAACACTCCGAGTAACTTCCCCCAACACACGGAGTAACTTCCCCCAATATCCGGAGTAACTTCTCCCATGCACCCGGAGTAACTTCTCCCTACACCGCGAGTAACGTTCCCCAACACCCGGAGTAACTTCCCCCAACACACGGAGTAACTTCCCCCAATATCCGGAGTAACTTCTCCCATGCACCCGGAGTAACTTCTCCCTACACCGCGAGTAACGTTCCCCAACACCCGGAGTAACTTCCCCCAACACACGGAGTAACTTCGCCCAATATCCGGAGTAACTTCTCCCATGCACCCGGAGTAACTTCTCCCTACACCGCGAGTAACGTTCCCCAACACCCAGAGTAACTTCCACCAACACCCGGAGTAACTTTCCGCGACACCCGGAGTAACTTCCCCCGACAACTGGAGTAACTTCTCCCGAAACCCGGAGTAACTTCCCCGAACACCTGGAGAATATTCACCCAACACCTAGAGTAACTTGCCCCAACACCCGGAGTCACTTCCCCCAACACCTGGAGTAACGTCCACCTACACCCGGAGTAACTTCTCCCCAAACCCGGAGTAACCTCCCCCAATACCCGGAGTAACTTCCCCCAATACCCGGAGTAATCTCTCCCAACACCTGGAGATACTTCTCCCAACACCCGGAGTAACTACCCCCAACACCCGGAGTAACTTCCCACAACACCCGGAGTGACCTCCCCAACACCCGGAGTAACTACCCCCAACACCCGGAGTAACATCCACCAACACCCGGAGAACCTTCTCCCTTGCACCCGGAGTAACTTTTCCCTACACAACGAGTAACTTCTCCCTACACCACGAGTAACTTTCCCCAACACCCAGAGTAACTCCCCCCAACACCCAGAGTAACTTCCCCCGACACCATGAGTAAATCCCCCACACCCGGAGTAACTCCACCCAACACCCGGAGTAACTTCCCACAACACCCGGAGTAACTACCCCCAACACCTGGAGTAACTTCCAACAAACCCGGAGTAACTTCCGCGAACACCTGGAGTAATCTCCCCCAACACCTGGAGATACTTCTCCCAACACCCGGAGTAACTACTCCCAACACCCGGAGTAACTTCCCACAACACCCGGAGTGACCTCCCCCAACACCCGGAGTAACTACCCCCAACACCCGGAGTAACATTCACCAACACCCGGAGAAACTTCTCCCTTGCACCCGGAGTAACTTCTCCCTACACCACGAGTAACTTCCCCCGACACCAGGAGTAACTCCCCCCAACACCCAGAGTAACTCCACCCAACACCCGGAGTAACTTCCCCCAACACCAAGAGTAACAGCACCCTACACCCGGAGTAGCTGCCCCCTACACCCGGAGTAACTTCCCCCGACACCCGGAGTAACTTCCTGCAAAAAGCGCAGTAACTGCCCCCAACACCCGGAGTAACTTCCCCCAACACCCGGAGTAACTTCCCCTGACACCCGGAGTAATTTCCCGCGAAACCCGCAGTAACTTCCCCCAACACCCGGAGTAACTTCCCCCAACACCCGGAGTAACTTCTCACAACACCCGGAGTAATTTCCTCCATCACCTTGAGTAATCTCCCCCAACACATGGAGATACTTCCCCCAAACCCGGAGTAACTTCCCCAAGACGCGGAGTAACATCCGCAAACACCCGAGTAACTTCCCACAACACCCGATGTAACTTTGCCCCACACTTCCCCCGATATCCGGAGTAACATCCCCCAAAACCTGGAAAAACTTTCCCCAACTCCCGGAGTAATCTCCCCCTATACCCAGAGTAACTTTCCCCTACACCCAGAGTAACCTCCCCCATACCAGGAGTACCTCCCCGACACGTGGATTAACTTCCTCCAACACCCGGAGTAACTTCCTCCTACTCCCGGAGTAACTTCCCCCTACACTCCGAGTAACTTTTACCAACACACGGAGTAACTTCCCCCAATATCCGGAGTAAATTCTTCCATGCACCCGAAGTAACTTCTCCCTTGCACCCGGAGTAACTTCTCCCTACACCGCGAGTAACTTCCCCCAACACCCGGAGTAACTTCCCCAACACCCGGAGTAACCTCCCTCAACACCCGGAGTAACTTCCCACAACACCCGGAGCAATTTCCCCCAACACATTGAGTAACTTCCCCAACAGCCGGGTTAACTTCCCCTGATACCCGGAGTAACTTCCCCAAACACCCGGAGTAACATCCCCCAACAACCAGAGTAACTTCCCCCAATACCCGGAGTTAACTTTCCCGACACCCGGAGTAACTTCCCCCTACACCCGGAGTAATTTCCCCCAACATCCGGAGTAACTACCCCCAACACCCAGAGTAACTTCCAAAAACACCCGGAGTAAATTCACCGAACACCTGGAGTAATCTCCCCCAACACCTGGAGATACTTCCCCCAACACCCGGAATAACTTCCCACAACACCCTGAGTAATTACTGCCAAAAGCTGGAGTAACTTTCCCAACAGCCGGCGTAACGTCCCCCAACACCCAGAGTAACTGCCCCCAAGACCCGGAGTAACTTGCCCCAACACCCGGAATAATCTCCCCAAACACCCGAAGTAACCTCCCTAACACACGGAGTAAGTTACCCCAAAACCCAGAATAACTTCTCCCAATACCGGAGTAAAAGCCCCAACACCCAGAGTAACTTCCCCCCACACCCGGAGTTACTTCCCCCAATACCCGGAGTAACTTTGCCCAACACCCGGAGTAACCTCCCCCTATACCCGGAGTAATATCCCCCAACACCCGGAGTGACCTCCCCCTATACCCGGAGTAATCTCCCCGACAGGCGGAGTAGCTTCCGCCAACACCCAGAGTAACCAACCCCTATACCCAGAGTAACTTCCCCCAACACCCGGAGTAACTTACCCTCACACCCGAAGTAACTACCCCCAACACCCGGAGTAACTTCCCCTCACACCTGAAGTGTACTACCCCCAACACACGGAGTAACTTCCCCCAACACCCGGAGTAAATTCTCCCTTACACCCGGAGTAACTTCTCCCTACACCGCGCGTAACATTTCCCAACACCCAGAGTATCTTCCACCAACACCCAGAGTAACTTCCCACGAAACCGGGAGTAACATCTCCCAACACCCGGAGTAACTTCCCCAACACACGGAATAACCTCCCTCAACACTCGGAGTAACTTCCCACAACACCCGGAGCAATTTCTCCCAACACCTGGAGTAACTTTCCCAACAGCTGGAGTAACATCCCCTGATACCCGGAGTAACTTCCCCAATCACCCGGAGTAACTTCACCCAACAACCGGAGTAACTTCCCCCAATACCCGGATTAACTTCCCCGACACCTGGAGTAATCGCCCCCAACACCCAGAGTAACTTCCCCCAACACCTGGAGTAACCTCCCCCAACACCCGGAGTAACTTCCCCCAACACCAGGCGTAACTTCCCCCAACACCCGGAGTAACTACCACCAACACCCGGAGTAACTTCCCACAACACCCAGAGTGACCTCCCCCAACACCCGGAGTAACTACCCCCAACACCCGGAGTACCATCCCCCAACACCCGGAGTAACTTCCAACTACACCCGGTGTAACTTCCCCCAACACCCGGTGTTACTTCCCACAGCACCCGGAGTAAGGTCCCCCAACACCCGGTGTAACTTCCCCCAACACCCGGAGTAACAGCTCCTAACTTCCGGCCACAACACCCGGACTTACTTACCCCAACACGCAGAGTAACTTCCCCGAAACCCGGAGTAACTTGCCCCAACACCCGGAATAATCTCCCCCAACACCCGGAGTAACCTCCCTAACACACGGAGTAACTTCCATCAACAACCAGAGTAACTTCCAACTACACCCAGTGTAACTTCCCCCAACACCCAGAGTAACTTACCCTCACACCCAGAGTAACTTCCCCAACAGCCGGAGTAAACTCCCTCAACACCCGGAGTAACTTCCCACAACACCCGGAGCAATTTCCCCCAACACATTGAGTAACTTCCCCAACAGCCGGGGGAACTTCCCCTGATATCCGGAGTAACTTCCTCAAACACCCGGAGTAACATCCCCCAACAACCAGAATAACTTCCCCCAATACCCAGAGTAACTTCCCTGACACCCGGAGTAACTTCACCCGACACTCGGAATAACTTCCCCCAACACCCGGAGTAACCTCCCCCTATACCCGAAGTAATATCCTCCCACACCCGTAGTAAATTCGCCCAACACCCGGAGTAACCTCCCCGACAAGCGGAATAACTTTCCCCAACACCCAGAGTAACTTCCACCCACACCCAGAGTAACTTCCCCCCACATCCGGAGTAACTTTCCCCAACACCCGGAGTAACCAACCCCTAAACCCGGAGTAACTTCCCCCAACACCCAGAGTGACCACCACCAACACCCGGAGTGACCTCCCCCTATATCCAGAGTAACCTCCCCGACACGCAGAGTAACTTCCCCCAACACCCGGAGTAACTTCCCCGACACCTGGTGTAACATCCACCTACACCCGGAGTAACTTCCCGCGACACGCGGAGTAACTTCCCCGATACGCGGAGTAACTAGCCCCGACACCCGGAGTAACTTCCCCCTACACCCGGAGTAACATCCCCCAACACCCGGAGTAACTTCCAACTACACCCGGTGTAACTTCCCCCAACACCCAGAGTAACTTCCAAATACACCCGGACTTACTTACCCCAAAACGCAGAGTAACTTCCCTGAAACCCGGAGTAACTTACCCTGACACCTACAGTAACTTCCCCAGACACCCGGAGTAACCTCCCCCTATACCCCGAGTAATTTCCCCCAACACCCGGAGTGACCTCCCCCTATACCCGGAGTAACCACCCCGACATGCGGAATAACTTCCCCCAACACCCAGAGTAACTTCCCCCCACACCCAGAGTAACTTCCCCTCACAGCAGGTGTAACTTCCCCCAATACCCGGAGTAACTTCCCCCAACACCCGGAGTAACCTTCCCCTATACCCGGAGTAATTTCCACCAACACCCGGAGTGACCTCCCTCTATACCCGGAGTTATCTCCCCGAAAGGCGGAGCTACTTCCCCCAACACCCAAAGTAACTTCCCACCACACCCGGAGTAAATTCCCCCAACACCCAGAGTAACCAACCCCTATACCCAGAGTAACTTCCCCAACACCCAGAGTAACTTCCCCTCACACCCGAATTAACTACCCCCAACACCCGGAGTAACTTCCCCTCACACCCGAAGTAACTACCCCCAACACACGGAGTAACTTCCCCCAACACCCGGAGTAAATTCTCCCTTGCACCGGGAGTAACTTCTCCCTACACCGCGCGTAACATTCCCCAATATCCAGAGTATCTTCCACCAACACCCAGAGTAACTTCCCCCGACAACCGGAGTAACTTCCCCCAAAACCCGGAGTAACGTCTCCCAACACCCGGAGTAACTTCCCCAACACCCGGAATAACCTCCCTCAACACCCGGAGTAACTTCCCACAACACCTGGAGCAATTTCCCCCAACACCTGGAGTAACTTGCCCAACAGCTGGAGTAACATCCCCTGATACCCGGAGTAACTTCCCCAATCACCCGGAGTAACTTCACCCAACAACCGGAGTAACTTCCCCCAATACCCGGATTAACTTCCCCGACACCTGGAGTAATCATCCCCAACACCTGGAGATACTTCCCCAACACCCGGAGTAATGACCCCCAACACTTGGAGTAACCTCCCCCAACACCCGGAGTAACTTCCCCCAACACCCGGAGTAACTACCCCCAACACCCGGAGTAACTTCCCACAACACCCGGAGTAACTTCCAACTACACCCGGTGTAACTTCCCCCAACACCCGGTGTTACTTCCCACAGCACCCGGAGTAAGGTCCCCCAACACCCGGAGTAACTTCCCCCAACACCCCGAGTAAGAGCTCCTAACATCCGGCCACAACACCCTGACTTACTTACCCCAACACGCAGAGTAACTTCCCCGAAACCCGGAGTAACTTGCCCCAACACCCGGAATAATCTCCCCCAACACCCGGAGTAACCTCCCTAACACACGGAGTAACTTCCACCAACACCCAGAGTAACTTCCAACTATACCCACTGTAACTTTCCCCAACATCCAGAGTAACTTACCCTCACACCCGGAGTAACTTCCCCCAACACCCGGCCCCAAGACACGGAGTTACTTCCCCCTACACCTGGAGAATATTCACCCAACACCTAGAGTAACTTGCCCCAACACCCGGAGTCACTTCCCCCAACACCTGGAGTAACTTACCACAACACCCGGAGTAACTTCCCCCAACACCCGGAGTAACTACCCCCAACACCCGGAGTAACTTCCCACAACACCCGGAGTAACTTCCAACTACACCCGGTGTAACTTCCCCCAACACCCGGTGTTACTTCCCACAGCACCCGGAGTAAGGTCCCCCAACACCCGGAGTAACTTCCCCCAACACCCCGAGTAAGAGCTCCTAACATCCGGCCACAACACCCTGACTTACTTACCCCAACACGCAGAGTAACTTCCCCGAAACCCGGAGTAACTTGCCCCAACACCCGGAATAATCTCCCCCAACACCCGGAGTAACCTCCCTAACACACGGAGTAACTTCCACCAACACCCAGAGTAACTTCCAACTATACCCACTGTAACTTTCCCCAACATCCAGAGTAACTTACCCTCACACCCGGAGTAACTTCCCCCAACACCCGGCCCCAAGACACGGAGTTACTTCCCCCTACACCTGGAGAATATTCACCCAACACCTAGAGTAACTTGCCCCAACACCCGGAGTCACTTCCCCCAACACCTGGAGTAACTTACCACAACACCCGGAGTAACTTCCAATTACACCCGGTGTAACTTCCCCCAACACCTGGAGTAACGTCCACCTACACCCGGAGTAACTTCTCCCCAAACCCGGAGTAACTTCCCCCAGCACCCAGAATAACTTCCCTCAACACCCGGACTTACTTACCACAACACGCGGAGTAACGTCACCCTATACCTGGACTAACCTCTCCCTAAACCCGGAGTAACTTCTCGCTACACCGCGAGTAACTTTCCCCAACACCCGGAGCAACTTCCCCCAACACCCTAGTAACTTCTCCCAACAGCCGGAGTAACTTCCCCTGACACCCAGAGTAACTTCCTCTATCACCTGGAGTAATGCCCCCAGACACCTGGAGATACTTCCCCCAACACCCGGAGTAACGACCTCCAACACTCGGAGTAACTTCACTCAACAACCGGAGTAACTTCCCCCAATACCCGGATTAACTTCCCCGACACCTGGAGTAATCTCCCCCAACACCTGGAGATACTTCCCCCAACACCCGGAGTAATGACCCCCAACACCTGGAGTAACTTCCCCCAACACCGGGAGTAACCTCCCCCAACACCCGGAGTAACTTCCCCCAATACCCGGAGTAACTTCACCCAACACCCGGAGTAACTAACCCCAACACCCGGAGTAACTTCCAACAACACCCGGAGTAACTTCCGCTAACACCTGGAGTAATCTCTCCCAACATCTGGAGATACTTCTCCCAACACCCGGAGTAACTACCCCCAACACCCGGAGTAACTTCCCACAACACCCGGAGTGACCTCCCCAACACCCGGAGTAACTACCCCCAACACCCGGAGTAACATCCACCAACACCCGGAGAACATTCTCCCTTGCACCCGGAGTAACTTTTCACTACACAACGAGTAACTTCTCCCTACACCACGAGTAACTTTCCCCAACACCCAGAGTAACTCCCCCCAACACCCAGAGTAACTTCCCCCGACACAATGAGTAAATGCCCCCAACACCCGGAGTAACTCCATCCAACACCCGGAGTAACTTCCCCCAACACCCGGAGTAACTACCCCCAACACCTGGAGTAACTTCCAACAAACCCGGAGTAACTTCCGCGAACACCTGGAGTAATCTCCCCCAACACCTGGAGATACTTCTCCCAACACCTGGAGTAACTTCCCCCAGCACCCAGAATAACTTCCCTCAACACCCGGACTTACTTACCACAACACGCGGAGTAACGTCACCCTATACCTGGACTAACTTCCCCCTAAACCCAGAGTAACTTCTCGCTACACCGCGAGTAACTTTCCCCAACACCCGGAGCAACTTCCCCCAACACCCTAGTAACTTCTCCCAACAGCCGGAGTAACTTCCCCTGACACCCAGAGTAACTTCCTCTATCACCTGGAGTAATGTCCCTAGACACCTGGAGATACTTCCCCCAACACCCGGAGTAACGACCTCCAACACCCGGAGTAACTTCACCCAACAACCGGAGTAACTTCCCCCAATACCCGAATTAACTTCCACGACACCTGGAGTAATCTCCCCCAACACCTGGAGATACTTCCCCCAACACCCGGAGTAATGACCCCCAACACCTGTAGTAACTTCCCCCAACACCCGGAGTAACCTCCCCCAACACCCGTAGTAACTTCCCCCAACACCCAGAGTAACTTCACCCAACACCCGGAGTAACTAACCCCAACACCCGGAGTAACTTCCAACAACACCCGGAGTAACTTCCGCTAACACCTGGAGTAATCTCCCCCAACACCTGGAGATACTTCTCCCAACACCCGGAGTAACTACCCCCAACACCCGGAGTAACTTCCCACAACACCCGGAGTGACCTCCCCAACACCCGGAGTAACTACCCCCAACACCCGGAGTAACATCCACCAACACCCGGAGAACCTTCTCCCTTGCACCCGGAGTAACTTTTCTCTACACAACGAGTAACTTCTCCCTACACCACGAGTAACTTTCCCCAACACCCAGAGTAACTCCCCCAACACCCAGAGTAACTTCCCCCGACACCATGAGTAAATCCCCCCAACACCCGGAGTAACTCCACCCAACACCCGGAGTAACTTCCTCCAACACCCGGAGTAACTACCCCCAACACCTGGAGTAACTTCCAACAAACCCGGAGTAACTTCCGCGAACACCTGGAGTAATCTCCCCCAACACCTGGAGATACTTCTCCCAACACCCGGAGTAACTACCCCCAACACCCGGAGTAACTTCCCACAACACCCGGAGTGACCTCCCCCAACACCCGGAGTAACTACCCCCAACACCCGGAGTAACATTCACCAACACCCGGAGAAACTTCTCCCTTGCACCCGGAGTAACTTCTCCCTACACCACGAGTAACTTCCCCCGACACCAGGAGTAACAGCCCCCTACACCCGGAGTAGCTGCCCCCTACACCCGGAGTAACTTCCCCCGACACCCGGAGTATCTTCCTGCAAAAAGCGCAGTAACTTCCCCCAACACCCGGAGTAACTTCCCTCAACACCCGGAGTAACTTCCCCTGACACCCGGAGTAATTTCCCGCGAAACCCGCAGTAACTTCCCCCAATACCCGGAGTAACTTCCCCCAACACCCGGAGTAACTTCTCACAACACCCGAAGTAATTTCCTCTATCACCTTGAGTAATCTCCCCCAACACATGGAGATACTTCCCCCAAACCCGGAGTAACTTCCCCAAGACGCGGAGTAACATCCGCAAACACCCGAGTAACTTCCCACAACACCCGATGTAACTTTCCCCCACACTTCCCCCGATATCCGGAGTAACAGCCCCCAAAACCTGGAAAAACTTTCCCCAACTCCCGGAGTAATCTCCCCCTATACCCAGAGTAACTTTCCCCAACACCCAGAGTAACCTCCCCCATACCAGGAGTACCTCCCCGACACGTGGAGTAACTTCCTCCAACACCCGGAGTAACTTCCTCCTACTCCCGGAGTAACTTCCCCCTACATTCCGAGTAACTTTCCCCAACACACGGAGTAACTTCCCCCAATATCCGGAGTAACTTCTCCCATGCACCCGGAGTAACTTCTCCCTTGCACCCGGAGTAACTTCTCCCTACACCGCGCGTAACATTCCCCAACACCCAGAGTATCTTCCACCAACACCCAGAGTAACTTCCCACGACAACCGGAGTAACTTCCCACGAAACCTGGAGTAACACCTCCCAACACCCGGAGTAACTTCCCCAACACCCGGAATAACCTCCCTCAACACCCGGAGTAACTTCCCACAACACCCGGAGCAATTTCTCCCAACACCTGGAGTAACTTTCCCAACAGCTGGAGTAACATCCCCTGATACCCGGAGTAACTTCCCCAATCACCCGGAGTAACTTCACCCAACAACCGGAGTAACTTCCCCCAATACCCGGATTAAATTCCCCGACACCTGGAGTAATCGCCCCCAACACCCAGAGTAACTTCCCCCGACAACCGGAGTAACTTCCCCCAAAACCCGGAGTAACTTCTCCCAACACCCGTAGTAACTTCCCCAACACCCGGAGTAACCTCCCTCAACACCCGGAGTAACTTCCCACAACACCCGGAGCAATTTCCCCCAACACCTGGAGTAACTTCCCCAACAGCTGGAGTAACATCCCCTGATACCCGGAGTAACTTCCCCAATCACCCGGAGTAACTTCACCCAACACCCGGAGTAACTTCCCCCAACACCCGGAGTAACTACCCCCAACACCCGGAGTAACTTCCAACAACACCCGGAGTAACTACCCCCAACACCCGGAGTAACTTCCCACAACACCCGGAGTGACCTCCCCCAACACCCGGAGTAACTACCCCCAACACCCGGAGTAACTTCCAACTACACCCGGTGTAACTTCCCCCAACACCCCGTGTTACTTCCCACAGCACCCGGAGTAAGGTCCCCCAACACCCGGAGTAACTTTCCCCAACACTCGGAATAACAGCTCCTAACATCCAGCCACAACACCCGGACTTACTTACCCCAACACGCAGAGTAACTTCCCCGAAACCCGGAGTAACTTCCCCCGAAATCCGAAGTAACTTACCCTGACACCCACAGTAACTTCCCCCGACACACGGAGTAACTTCCCCCCACACCGGGAGTAACTGCCGCCAACCCCCGGAGTAACTTCCCGCAACACCTGGAGTGACCTCCCCCTATACCCGGAGTAACCTCCCCGACACGCGGAGCAACTTCCCCCAACACCCAAAGTAACTTCCCACCACACCCGGAGTAACTTCCCCCAACAGCCGGAGTAGCTTCCCACAAGACCCAGAGTAATTTCCTCTATCACCTTCAGTAATCTCCCCCAACACCTGGAAATACTTCCCCCAACACCCGGAGTAACGAGCCCCAACACCCGGAGTAACATCCACCAACATCCGGAGAAACTTCTCCCATGAACCCGGAGTAACTTCTCTCTACACCGCGAGTAATGTTCCCCAATACCCGGAGTAACTTCCACCAACACCCGGAGTAACTTTCCGCGACACCCAGAGTAAGTTCTCTCCACAACTGGAGTAACATCCCCCGAAACCCGGAGTAACTTCCCCAACACCCGGAGTAACCTTCCTCAACACCCGGAGTAACTTCCCACAACACCCGGAGCAATTTCCCCCAACACCTGGAGTAACTTCCCCAACAGCTGGAGTAACATCCCCTGATACCCGGAGTAACTTCCCCAATCACCCGGAGTAACTTCACCCAACAACCGGACTAACTTCCCCCAATACCCAGATTAACTTCCCCGACACCTGGAGTAATCTCCCTCAACACCTGGAGATACTTCCCCCAACACCCGGAGTAATGACCCCCAACACCTGGAGTAACTTCCCCCAACACCCGGAGTAACCTCCCCCAACACCCGGAGTAACTTCCCCAACACCCAGAGTAACTACCCCAACACCCGGAGTAACTTCCAACAACACCCGGAGTAACTTCCCCTCACACCTGGAGTAATCTCCCCCAACACCTGGAGATACTTCCCTCAACACCCGGAGTAACTTCCCCCAACACCCGGAGTAACTTCCCCCGACACCAGGAGTAACTTCCCCCAACACCCGGAGTAACTGCCCCCTACACCCGGAGTAACTTCCCCCGACACCCGGAGTAACTTCCCGTGAAACCCGCAGTAACTTCCCCCAACACCCGGAGTAACATCCACCAACACCCGGAGTAACTTCCCACAACACCCGGAGTAATTTCCTCTATCACCTTGAGTAACTTCCCCCGACACCAGGAGTAACTTCCCCCGACACCCGGAGTAAATGCTCCCTACACCATGAGTAACTTCCCCCGACACCCGGAGTAACTTCCCGCAAAACCCGCAGTAACTTCCCACAACACCCAGAGTAACTTCACCTAACACCTGGAGTAATCTCCCCCAACAGTTGGAGATACTTCCCCCAACACCCGGAGTAACTTCCACAACACCCGGAGTAATTTCCTCTATCACCTTGAGTAATCTCCCCCTATACCCAGAGTAACTTTCCCCAACACCCAGAGTAACCTCACCCTTACCAGGAGTACCTCCCCGACACGTGGAGTAACTTCCCCCAACACCCGGAGTAACCTCCTCCTACTCCAGGAGTAACTTTCCTTAACACTCCGAGTAACTTCCCCCGACACAGGGAGTAACTTCCCCCAATATCCGGAGTAACTTCTCCCATGCACACGGAGTAACTTCTCCCTACACCGCGAGTAATGTTCCCCAACACCCGGAGTAACTTCCCCCAACACACGGAGTAACTTCGCCCAATATCCGGAGTAACTTCTCCCATGCACCCGAAGTAACTTCTCCCTACACCGCGAGTAACGTTCCCCAACACCCGGAGTAACTTCCACCAACACCCGGAGTAACTTTCCGCGACACCCGGAGTAACTTCCACCGACAACTGGAGTAACTTCCCCCGAAACCCGGAGTAACTTCCCCAACACCCGGAGTAACCTCCCTCAACACCCGGAGTAACTTGCCACAACACCCGGAGCAATTTCCCCAACACCTGGAGTAACTTCCCCAACAGCTGGAGTAACATCCCCTGATACCCAGAGTAACTTCACCCAACAACCGGAGTAACTTCCCCCAATACCCGGATTAACTTCCCCGACACCTGGAGTAATCTCCCCCAACACCTGGAGATACTTCCCCCAACACCCAGAGTAACCTCCCCCAACACCCGGAGTAACTTCCCACAACACCCGGAGTAACTTCCCCCAACACCCGGAGTAACTTCCAACAAAACTCGGAGTAACTTCCCCTAACACCTGGAGTAATCTCCCCCAACACCTGGTGATACTTCCCTCAACACCCGGAGTAACTTCCCCCAACACCCGGAGTAACTTCCACCGACACCAGGAGTAACTTCCCCCAACACCCGGAGTAACTGCCCCTTACACCCGGAGTAACTTCCCCTGACACCCGGAGTAACTTCCCGCGAAACCCGCAGTAACTTCCCTCAACACCCGGAGTAACTTCCCCCAACACCCGGAGTAACTTCCCACAACACCCGGAGTAATTTCCTCTATCACCTTGAGTAACTTCCCCCGACACCAGGAGTAACTTCCCCCGACACCCGGAGTAAATGCTCCCTACACCCGGAGTAACTTCCCCCGACACCCGGAGTAACTTCCCGCAAAACCCGCAGTAACTTCCCACAACACCCGGAGTAACTTCACCTAACACCTGGAGTAATCTCCCCCAACAGTTGGAGATACTTCCCCCAACACCCGGAGTAACTTCCCACAACACCCGGAGTAATTTCCTCTATCACCTTGAGTAATCTCCCCCAACACCTGGAGATACTTCCCCCAAACCTGGAATAACTTCCCCAAGACCCGGAGTAACATCCGCAAACACCCGAGTAGCTTCCTCCAACACCCGAAGTAACTTTCCCCCACACTTCCCCCAATACCCAGAGTAACTTCTCCTAGCACCCGGAGTAACTTCCCACAAAACCTGGAAAAACTTTCCCCAACTCCCGGAGTAATCTCCCCCTATACCCAGAGTAACTTTCCCCAACACCCAGAGTATCCTCACCCTTACCAGGAGTACCTCCCCGACACGTGGAGTAACTTCCCCCAAACCCGGAGTAACCTCCTCCTACTCCAGGAGTAACTTTCCTTAACACTCCGAGTAACTTCCCCCGACACAGGGAGTAACTTCCCCCAATATCCGGAGTAACTTCTCCCATGCACACGGAGTAACTTCTCCCTACACCGCGAGTAACGTTCCCCAACACCCGGAGTAACTTCCCCCAACACACGGAGTAACTTCGCCCAATATCCGGAGTAACTTTCCCATGCACCCGGAGTAACTTCTCCCTACACCGCGAGTAACGTTCCCCAACACCCGGAGTAACTTCCCCCAACACACGGAGTAACTTTCCGCGACACCCGGAGTAACTTCCCCCGACAACTGGAGTAACTTTCCCTACAGCCGGGGTAACTTCCCCTGAAACCCGGAGTAACTTCGCCCAACACCCGGGGTAACTTCCCCCAACACCCGGAGTAACTTCCCCAACACCTGGAGTAAACTCCTTCAACACCCGGAGTAACTTCCCACAACACCCGGAGCAATTTCCCCTAACACCTGGAGTAACTTTCCCCACAGCCGGGGTAACTTCCCCTGATACCCGGAGTAACTTCCCCAAACACCCGGAGTAACTTCCCTCAACAACCAGAATAACTTCCCCCAACACCCGGAGTAACTTCCAACAACACCCGGAGTAACTTCACCGAACACCAGGAGTAATCTCCCCCAACACCTGGAGATACTTCCCCCAACACCCGGAGTAACTTCCCCAACACCCGGAGTAAACTCCCTCAACACCCGGAGTAACTTCCCACAACACCCGGAGCAATTTCCCCTAACACCTGGAGTAACCTTCCCCACAGCCGGGGTAACTTCCCCTGATACCCGGAGTAACTTCCCCAAACACCCGGAGTAACTTCCCCCAACAACCAGAGTAACTTCCCCCAACACCCGGAGTAACTTCCAACAACACCCGGAGTAACTTCACCGAACACCTGGAGTAATCTCCCCCAACACCTGGAGATACTTCCCCCAACACCCGGAGTAACTTCCCACAACACCCTGAGTAATTACTGCCAAAACCTGGAGTAACTTTATCAACAGCCGGAGTAACGTCCCCCCAACACCCAGAGTAACTGCCCCCAAGACCCGGAGTAACTTGCCCCAACACCCGGAATAATCTCCCCCAACACCCAATGTAACCTCCCTAACACACGGAGTAAGTTACCCCAAAACCCAGAGTAACGTTCCCCAATACCGGAGTAACAACCCCAACACCCAGAGTAACTTCCCCCCACACCCGGAGTTACTTCCCCCAACACCCAGAGTAAATTCGCCCAACACTCGGAGTAACCTCCCGACAAGCGGAATAACTTCCCCCAACACCCAGAGTAACTTCCCCCCACACCCGGAGTAACTTTCCCCAACACCCGGAGTAACCAACCCCTAAACTCGGAGTAACTTCCCCCAACACCCGGAGTGACCTCCCCCAACACCCGGAGTGACCTCCCCCTATACCCGGAGTAACCTCCCCGACACGCAGAATAACTTCTCCCAACACCCGGAGTAACTTCCCCTTACACCCGGAGTAATGTCCCCCACACCCGGAGTAACTTCCAACTACACCCGGTGTAACTTACTCCAACACCCGGAGTAACTTCCAACTACACCCGGTGTAACATCCCCCAACACCCGGAGTAACTTCCCCTAACATCCGGCCACAACACCCGGACTTACTTACCCCAACACGCAGAGTAACTTCCCTGAAACCCGGAGTAACTTACCCTGACACCTACAGTAACTCCCCCAGACACCCAGAGTAACCTCCCCCTATACCCCGAGTAATTTCCCCCAACACCCGGAGTGACCTCCCCCTATATCCGGAGTAACCTCCCCGACATGCGGAATAACTTCCCCCAACACCCAGAGTAACTTCCCCCCACACCCAGAGTAAGTTCCCCTCACAGCAGGTGTAACTTCCCCCAACACCCGGAGTAACTTCCCCCAACACCCGGAGTAACCTTCCCCTATACCCGGAGTAATTTCCACCAACACACGGAGTGACCTCCCCCTATACCCGGAGTTATCTCCGCGACAGGCGGAGCTACTTCCCCCAACACCCAAAGTAACTTCCCACCACACCCGGAATAACTTCCCCCAACAGCCGGAGTAGCTTCCGCCAACACCCGGAGTAACCAACCCCTATACCCAGAGTAACTTCCCCCAACACCCAGAGTAACTTCCCCTCACACCCGAAGTAACTACCCACAACACCCGGAGTAACTTCCCACAGCACCCGGAGTAACTCCCCCCGACACCCGGAGTAACATCCCCCAACACCCGGAGTAACTTCCAACTACACCCGGTGTAACTTCCCCCAACACCCGGTGTTACTTCCCACAGCACCCGGAGTAAGGTCCCCCAACACCCGGAGTAACTTCCCCCAACACCCGGAGTAACCAACCCCTATACCCGGAGTAACTTCCCCCAAGGACCGGAGTAACTTCCCCTCACACCCGAAGTAACTACCCCCAACACCCGGAGTAACTTTCCATAGCACCCGTAGTAACTTCCCACAGCACCCGGAGTAACATCCCCCAACACCCGGAGTAACTTCCAACTACACCCGGTGTAACTTCCCCCAACACCCGGTGTTACTTCCCACAGCACCCGGAGTAAGGTCTCCCAACACCCGGAGTAACTTCCCCCAACACCCGGAGTAACTGCCCCTAACATCCGGCCACAAAACCCGGACTTACTTACCCCAACACGCAGAGTAACTTCCCCGAAACCCAGAGTAACTTCCCCCGAAATCCGAAGTAACTTACCCTGACACCCACAGTAACTTCCCCCGACACCTGGAGTAACTTCCCCCCACACCGGGAGTAACTTTCCCCAACCCCCGGAGTAACTTCCCGCAACACCTGGAGTGACCTCCCCCTATACCCGGAGTAACCTCCCCGACACGCGGAGCAACTTCCCCCAATACCCAAAGTAACTTCCCACCACACCCGGAGTAACTTCCCCCAACATCCGGAGTAACTTCCCCCAAAACCCGGAGTAAACTCCTCAACAGCGGGAGTATCTTCCCCCAACACCCGGAGTAATTTCCTGCAACACCTGGAGTACCTTACCTCAACACCCGGAGTAACTTTCCCCAACACCCAGAGTAACTTCCTCCAACTCCCGGAGTAACTTCCCCCAACATCCGGAGTAACCTCCCTCAACACCCGGAGTAACTTCCCCCAACACACGGAGTAACCTCCTCAACATCCGGAGTAACTTCCCCCAAAAACCCAGAGTAACGTCCTCCAAAAGCGGAGTAACTTTCCCCAACACCTGGAATAACTTTCCCCACACGCAGAGTAACCTCCCCCTATTCCCGGAGTAACTCTCCCTAATACCTGGAGTAATCTCCCCCAACACTTGAAGTAACTTTCCCCTATAGCCGGAGTAACATCCCCCAACACTCGGAGTAACTTCCCCCAAAACCCGGAGTAACTTCCCCCAACACTCTCGTAACTTCCCCCAATAGCCGGAGTAACTTCCCCTGACACCCGGAGTAACTGCCCGAACACCAAGAGTAACTTCCCCCAACACCCGGAGTAACTTCCCCCAACATCCGGAGTAACTTCCCCCAAATCCCGGAGTGACTTCCCTCAACAGCGGGAGTATCATCCCCCAACACCCAGAGTAATTTACCTCAACACCCGGTGTACCTTCCCCCAACACCCGGAGTAGCTTCCCAAAACACCCGGAATAACCTCCCCCTATACGCGGAGTAACCTCCCCAAAATGCGGAGTGACTTCCCCCAACACCCGGAGTAACATCCCCCAACGCCCGGAGTAACTTCCCCAACACCTGGAGTAACTTCTCCCGACGCCCGGAGCAACTTACCCCGACATGCAGAGTAACTTCTCCCTACACCCGGAATAACTGCCCCAACACCAGGAGTAACTTCCCCCAATACCCGGAGTAACTTCCCCAACACCCGGAGTAATTTCCCCGACACCTGGAGTAACTACCCCCTACACCCGGAATAACTTCGCCCGACATGCGGAGTAACTGCCCCCAACACCCGGAGTAACTTCCCCCGACACCCGGAGTAACCTCCCTGAACACACGGAGTAACTTCCCCCAACACGCAGAGTAACTTCCCCTGACACCCGGAGTAACTTCCCCCAACACCCGGAGTAAGTTCCCCCAACACCCGGAGTAACCTCCTCATCACCCGGAGCAACTTCCCCCCAAAAACCCGGAATAACGTCCCCCAATACCGGGAGTAACTTTCCCCAACACCCGGAGTAACTTCCCCGATGCCTTGAATAACTTCCCCATACACCCGGAGTAACTTCCCCCGACACACGGAGTAACCTCCGCCTACATCCGGAGTAACTGCCCCAACGCCAAGAGTACCTTATCCCAACACCCGGAGTATCTTGCTACTACACGCGGAGCAACTTTCCCCAACACCCGGAGTAACTTCCCCCAAAACCCGGAGTAACCTCCCTCAACAGCGGGAGTATCTTCCCCCAACACCCGGAGTAATTTTCCCCAACTCCCGGAGTAACTTCCCCCGATACGCGGAGTAACTTCCCCCAAATCCCGGAATAAGCTCCCCCCCAACACCCATAGTAACTTCCCCCAACACCCAGAGTAACTTCCTCCAACACCTGCAGTAACATCCCCAACACCTGGAGTAACCTCCTCAACATCGGAGCAACTTCTCCCCAAAAACCCGGAGTAACGTCCCCCAATACCGGAGTAACTTCCCCCAACATGCGGAGGAACCTCCCCCTATACCCGGAGAAACCTGCCCGACACGCGGAGTAACTTCCCCAACACCCGGAATAACTTCCCCCACACGAGGAGTAATCTCCCCCTACTCCCAGAGTAACTTCTGCCAACACCGGAGTAACCTCCCACAACACTTGGAGTAACATCCCTCAACATCCGGAGTGATTTCCCCCAACAGCCGGAGTAACTTCCCCAACACCCGGAGTAATTTCCCCGACACCTGGAGTAACTACCCCCTACACCCGGAATAACTTCGCCCGACATGCGGAGTAACTGCCCCCAACACCCGGAGTAACTTCCCCCGACACCCGGAGTAACCTCCCTGAACACACGGAGTAACTTCCCCCAACACGCAGAGTAACTTCCCCTGACACCCGGAGTAACTTCCCCCAACACCCGGAGTAAGTTCCCCCAACACCCGGAGTAACCTCCTCATCACCCGGAGCAACTTCCCCCCAAAAACCCGGAATAACGTCCCCCAATACCGGGAGTAACTTTCCCCAACACCCGGAGTAACGTCCCCGATGCCTTGAATAACTTCCCCATACACCCGGAGTAACTTCCCCCGACACACGGAGTAACCTCCGCCTACATCCGGAGTAACTGCCCCAACGCCAAGAGTACCTTATCCCAACACCCGGAGTATCTTGCTACTACACGCGGAGCAACTTTCCCCAACACCCGGAGTAACTTCCCCCAAAACCCGGAGTAACCTCCCTCAACAGCGGGAGTATCTTCCCCCAACACCCGGAGTAATTTCCCGCAATACCTGGAGTACCTTACCCCAACACCCGGAGTAACTTTCCCCAACTCCCGGAGTAACTTCCCCCGATACGCGGAGTAACTTCCCCCAAATCCCGGAATAAGCTCCCCCCCAACACCCATAGTAACTTCCCCCAACACCCAGAGTAACTTCCTCCAACACCTGCAGTAACATCCCCAACACCTGGAGTAACCTCCTCAACACCCGGAGCAACTTCTCCCCAAAAACCCGGAGTAACGTCCCCCAATACCGGAGTAACTTCCCCCAACATGCGGAGGAACCTCCCCCTATACCCGGAGAAACCTGCCCGACACGCGGAGTAACTTCCCCAACACCCGGAATAACTTCCCCCACACGAGGAGTAATCTCCCCCTACTCCCAGAGTAACTTCTGCCAACACCGGAGTAACCTCCCTCAACATCCGGAGTGATTTCCCCCAACAGCCGGAGTAACTTCCCCCAACACCCGATGTAACTTCCCCGATGCCTTGAATAACTTCCTCGTACACCCGGAGCAACTTCCCCCGACATGCGGAGTAACCTCCGCCTACACCCGGAGTAACTGCCTCAACGCCATGAGTACCTTATCTCAACACCCGGAGTATCTAGCCACTACACGTGGAGCAACTTTCCCTAACACCCGTTGTAACTTTCCCCAACACGCGGAGTAACTTCCCCCAAAACCCGGAGTAACCTCCCTCAACAGCGGGAGTATCTTCCCCCAACACCCGGAGTAATTTCCTGCAACACCTGGAGTACCTTACCCCAACATCCGGAGTAACCTCCCTCAAC
Organism: Pristiophorus japonicus; assembly: GCF_044704955.1. Taxonomy (NCBI): domain Eukaryota; kingdom Metazoa; phylum Chordata; class Chondrichthyes; family Pristiophoridae; genus Pristiophorus; species Pristiophorus japonicus. The sequence goes on along the minus strand of NW_027254402.1, from coordinate 399,484 downwards.
ACCCGGAGTAACTTTCCCCAACACACGGAGTAACCTCCTCAACATCCGGAGTAACTTCCCCCCAAAAACCCAGAGTAACGTCCTCCAAAAGCGGAGTAACTTCCCCCAACACCCGGAATAACTTCCCCCACACGCAGAGTAACCTCCCCATATTCCCGGAGTAACTTTCCCTAACACCTGGAGTAATCTCCCCCAACACTTGGAGTAACTTCCCCTACAGCCGGAGTAACTTCCCCCAAGACCCGGAGTAACTTCCCCCCACATCCGGAGTAACTTCCCCCTACACCCGGAGTAACTTTCCCCTACACCCGGAATAACTTCCACCAACACCCGGAATAACTGCCCCCTACACCCGGAGTGACTTCCCCCTACACCCAGAGTAACTTCCCCCAACACCCGGAGTAACTTCCCCCCCCATACCCAGAGTAACTTCCCCAAACACACGGAGTAGCTTCCCCCAACACCTGGAATAACTTTCCCCCACACCCGGAGTAACCTGCCCCTATATCCGGAGGAACTTCCCGCAACACCCGGAGTAACTTCCCCCACACCTGGAGTAACTTCCCTCAACGCCCGGAGTAACTTCCCCCAACACCCGGCGTAACTTCCCCCCACATCCGGAGTAACTTCCCCCAACTCCCAGAGTAACTTCCCCCAACACCTGGAGTAACCTTCCTGAACACCCGGAGTAACTTCCCCCAACACCCGGAGTAACTTCCCCGATGCCTTGAATAACTTCCCCATACACCCGGAGTAACTTCCCCCGACACACAGAGTAACCTCCGCCGACATTCGGAGTAACTGCCCCAACGCCAAGAGTACCTTATCCCAACACCCGGAGTATCTTGCCACTACACGCGGAGCAACTTTCCCCAATACCCGGAGTAACTTCCCCCAAAACCTGGAGTAACCTCCCTCAACAGCGGGAGTGTCTTCCCCCAACACCCGGAGTAATTTCCCACAATACCTGGAGTACCTTACCCCAACACCCGGAGTAACTTTCCCCAACTCCCGGAGTAATTTCCCCCAATACGCGGAGTAACTTCCCCCAAATCCCGGAATAAGCTCCCCCAACACCCATAGTAACTTTCCTCAACACCCAGAGTAACTTCCTCCAACACCTGCAGTAACATCCCCAACACCTGGAGTAACCTCCTCAACACCCGGAGCAACTTCCCCCCAAAAACCCGGAGTAATGTCCCCCAATACCGGAGTAACTTCCCCCAACACGCGGAGGAACCTCCCCCTATACCCGGAGAAACCTGCCCGACACGCGGAGTAACTTCCCCAACACCCGGAATAACTGCCCCCACACGAGGAGTAACCTCCCCCTACTCCCAGAGTAACTTCCGCCAACACCGGAGTAACCTCCCACAACACTTGGAGTAACATCCCTCAACATCCGGAGTGACTTCCCCCAACACCCGGAGTAACTTCCCCGATGCCTTGAATAACTTCCCGGTACACCCGGAGCAACTTCCCCCGACATGCGGAGTAACCTCCGCCTACACCCGGAGTAACTGCCTCAACGCCATGAGTACCTTATCTCAACACCCAGAGTATCTTGCCACGACACGTGGAGCAACTTTCCCCAACATCCAGTGTAACTTCCCCCAACATCCGGAGTAACTTCCTCCAAAACCCGGAGTAACCTCCCTCAACAGCGGGAGTATCTTCCCCCAACACCCGGAGTAATTTCCTGCAACACCTGGAGTACCTTACCCCAACACCCAGAGTAACTTCCCCCAACACCCAGAGTAACTTCCTCCAACACCCGGAGTAACTTCCCCAACATCCGGAGTAACCTCCCTCAACACCCGGAGTAACTTCCCCCAACACACGGAGTAACCTCCTCAACATCCGGAGTAACTTCCCCCAAAAAACCCAGAGTAACGTCCTCCAAAAGCGGAGTAACGTCCCCCAACACCTGGAATAACTTTCCCCACACGCAAAGTAACCTCCCCCTATTCCCGGATTAACTTTCCCTAATAACTGGAGTAATCTCCCCCAACACTTGGAGTAACTTCCCCCTACAGCCGGAGTAACATCCCCCAACACCCGGAGTAACTTCCCCTGACACCCGGAGTAACTGCCCTAACACCCGGAGTAACTTCCCCCAACATCCGGAGTAACTTCCGCCAAAACCGGAGTAACCTCCCACAACACTTGGAGTAACATCCCTCAACATCCGGAGTGATTTCCCCCAACACCTGGAGTAACTTCCCCAACAGCCGGAGTAACTTCCCCCAACACCCGATGTAACTTCCCCGATGCCTTGAATAACTTCCTCGTACACCCGGAGCAACTTCCCCCGACATGCGGAGTAACCTCCGCCTACACCCGGAGTAACTGCCTCAATGCCATGAGTACCTTATCTCAACACCCGGAGTATCTAGCCACTACACGTGGAGCAACTTTCCCCAACACCCGGTGTAACTTCCCCCAAAACCCGGAGTAACCTCCCTCAACAGCGGGAGTATCTTCCCCCAACACCCGGAGTAATTTCTTGCAACACCTGGAGTACCTTACCCCAACATCCGGAGTAACCTCCCTCAACACCCGGAGTAACTTTCCCCAACACACGGAGTAACCTCCTCAACATCCGGAGTAACTTCCCCCAAAAAACACAAAGTAACGTCCTCCAAAAGCGGAGTAACTTCCCCCAACACCCGGAATAACTTCCCCCACACGCAGCGTAACCTCCCCATATTCCCGGAGTAACTTTCTCTAACACCTGGAGTAATCTCCCCCAACACTTGGAGTAACTTCCCCTACAGCCGGAGTAACTTCCCCCAAGACCCGGAGTAACTTCCCCCCACAGCCGGAGTAACTTCCCCCTACACCCGGAGTAACTGCCCCCTACACCCAGAGTGACTTCCCCCTACACCCGGAGTAACTTCCCCCAACACCCGGAGTAACTTCCCCCCCCCATACCCGGAGTACCTTCCCCAAACACACGGAGTAACTTCCACCAACACCTGGAATAACTTTCCCCCACAACCGGAGTAACCTGCCCCTATATCCGGAGGAACTTCCCGCAACACCCGGAGTAACTTCCCCCACACCTGGAGTAACTTCCCTCAACGCCCGGAGTAACTTCCCCCAACACCCGGAGTAACTTCCCCCCACATCCGGAGTAACTTCCCCCAACACCCAGAGTAACTTCCCCCAACACCCGGAGTAACCTTCCTGAACACCCGGAGTAACTTCTCCCAACACCCGGAGTAACTTCCCCCAACACCCGGAGTAACTTCCCCGATGCCTTGAATAACTTCCCCATACACCCGGAGTAACTTCCCCCGACACACGGAGTAACCTCCGCCGACATCCGGAGTAACTGCCCCAACGCCAAGAGTACCTTATCCCAACACCCGGAGTATCTTGCCACTACACGCGGAGCAACTTTCCCCAACACCCGGAGTAACTTCCCCCAAAACCTGGAGTAACCTCCCTCAACAGCGGGAGTGTCTTCCCCCAACACCCGGAGTAATTTCCCACAATACCTGGAGTACCTTACCCCAACATCCGGAGTAACTTTCCCCAACTCCCGGAGTAATTTCCCCCAATACGCGGAGTAACTTCCCCCAAATCCTGGAATAAGCTCCCCCAACACCCATAGTAACTTTCCTCAACACCCAGAGTAACTTCCTCCAACACCTGCAGTAACATCCCCAACACCTGGAGTAACCTCCTCAACACCCGGAGCAACTTCCCCCCAAAAACCCGGAGTAATGTCCCCCAATACCGGAGTAACTTCCCCCAACACGCGGAGGAACCTCCACCTATACCCGGAGAAACCTGCCCGACACGCGGAGTAACTTCCCCAACACCTGGAATAACTGCCCCCACACGCGGAGTAACCTCCCCCTACTCCCAGAGTAACTTCCGCCAACACCGGAGTAACCTCCCACAACACTTGGAGTAACATCCCTCAACATCCGGAGTGACTTCCCCCAACACCCGGAGTAACTTCCCCGATGCCTTGAATAACTTCCCGGTACACCCGGAGCAACTTCCCCCGACATGCGGAGTAACCTCCGCCTACACCCGGAGTAACTGCCTCAACGCCATGAGTACCTTATCTCAACACCCGGAGTATCTTGCCACTACACGTGGAGCAACTTTCCCCAACATCCGGTGTAACTTCCCCCAGCATCCGGAGTAACTTCCTCCAAAATCCGGAGTAACCTCCCTCAACAGCGGGAGTATCTTCCCCCAACACCCGGAGTAATTTCCTGCAACACCTGGAGTACCTTACCCCAACACCCGGAGTACCTTCCCCCAACACCCAGAGTAACTTCCTCCAACACCCGGAGTAACTTCCCCCAACATCCGGAGTAACCTCCCTCAACACCCGGAGTAACTTCCCCCAACACACGGAGTAACCTCCTCAACATCCGGAGTAACTTCCCCCAAAAAACCCAGAGTAACGTCCTCCAAAAGCGGAGTAACTTCCCCCAACACCCGGAATAACTTCCCCCACACACAGAGTAACCTCCCCCTATTCCCGGAGTAACTTTCCCTAATACCTGGAGTAATCTCCCCCAACACTTGGAGTAACTTCCCCCTACAGCCGGAGTAACATCCCACAGCACCCGGAGTAACTTCCCCAGACACCCGGAGTAACTGCCCTAACACCCGGAGTAACTTCCCCCAACATCCGGAGTAACTTCCCCCAAAACCCGGAGTGACCTCCCACAACAGCGGGAGTATCTTCCACCAACACCCAGAGTAATTTACCTCAACACCCGGAGTACCTTCCCCCAACACCCGGAGTAATTTCCTGCAACACCTGGAGTACCTTACCTCAACACCCGGAGTAACTTCCCCCAACACCCAGAGTAACTTCCACCAACACCCGGAGTAACTTCCCCCAACATCCCGAGTAACCTCCCTCAACACCCGGAGTAACTTCCCCCAACACACGGAGTAACCTCCTCAACATCCGGAGTAACTTCCCCCCAAAAACCCAGAGTAACGTCCTCCAAAAGCGGAGTAACTTCCCCCAACACCTGGAATAACTTTCCCCACACGCAGAGTAACCTCCCCCTATTCCCGGAGTAACTTTCCCTAATACCTGGAGTAATCTCCCCCAACACTTGAAGTAACTTTCCCCTATAGCCGGAGTAACATCCCCCAACACTCGGAGTAACTTCCCCCAAAACCCGGAGTAATTTCCCCCAACACCCTCGTAACTTCCCCCAATAGCCGGAGTAACTTCCCCAGACACCCGGAGTAACTGTCCGAACACCAAGAGTAACTTCCCCCAACATCCGGAGTAACTTCCCCCAAATCCCGGAGTGACTTCCCTCAACAGCGGGAGTATCTTCCCCCAACACCCAGAGTAATTTACCTCAACACCCGGTGTACCTTCCCCCAACACCCGGAGTAGCTTCCCAAAACACCCGGAATAACCTCCCCCTATACGCGGAGTAACCTCCCCAAAATGCGGAGTGACTTCCCCCAACACCCGGTGTAACATCCCCCAACACCCGGAGTAACTTCCCCATCACCTGGAGTAACTTCTCCCGACGCCCGGAGCAACTTACCCCGACATGCAGAGTAACTTCTCCCTACACCCAGAATAACTGCCCCAACACCAGGAGTAACTTCCCCCAATACCCGGAGTAACTTCCCCAACACCCGGAGTAACCTCCCTGAACACACGGAGTAACTTCCCCCAACACGCAGAGTAACTTCCCCTGACACCCGGAGTAACTTCCCCCAACACCCGGAGTAAGTTCCCCCAACACCCGGAGTAACCTCCTCATCACCCGGAGCAACTTCCCCCCAAAAACCCGGAATAACGTCCCCCAATACCGGGAGTAACTTTCCCCAACACCTGGAGTAACTTCCCCGATGCCTTGAATAACTTCCCCATACACCCGGAGTAACTTCCCCCGACACACGGAGTAACCTCCGCCTACATCCGGAGTAACTGCCCCAACGCCAAGAGTACCTTATCCCAACACCCGGAGTACCTTGCTACTACACGCGGAGCAACTTTCCCCAACACATGGAGTAACTTCCCCCAAAACCCGGAGTAACCTCCCTCAACAGCGGGAGTATCTTCCCCCAACACCCGGAGTAATTTCCCGCAATACCTGGAGTATCTTACCCCAACACCCGGAGTAACTTTCCCCAACTCCCGGAGTAACTTCCCCCGATACGCGGAGTAACTTCCCCCAAATCCCGGAATAAGCTCCCCCCAACACCCATAGTAACTTCCCCCAATATCCAGAGTAACTTCCTCCAACACCTGCAGTAACCTCCCCCAACACCTGGAGTAACCTCCTCAACACCCGGAGCAACTTCTCCCCAAAAACCCGGAGTAACGTCCCCCAATACCGGAGTAACTTCCCCCAACATGCGGAGGAACCTCCCCCTATACCCGGAGAAACCTGCCCGACACACGGAGTAACTTCCCCAACACCCGGAATAACTTCCCCCACACGAGGAGTAACCTCCCCCTACTCCCAGAGTAACTTCCGCCAAAACCGGAGTAACCTCCCACAACACTTGGAGTAACATCCCTCAACATCCGGAGTGATTTCCCCCAACACCCGGAGTAACTTCCCCGATGCCTTGAATAACTTCCCGGTACACCCGGAGCAACTTCCCCCGACATGCGGAGTAACCTCAGCCTACACCTGAGTAACTGCCTCAACGCCATGAGTACCTTATCTCAACACCCGGAGTATCTTGCCACTACACGTGGAGCAACTTTCCCCAACATCCGGTGTAACTTCCCCCAGCATCCGGAGTAACTTCCTCCAAAATCCGGAGTAACCTCCCTCAACAGCGGGAGTATCTTCCCCCAACACCCGGAGTAATTTCCTGCAACACCTGGAGTACCTTACCCCAACACCCGGAGTAACTTCCCCCAACACCCAGAGTAACTTCCTCCAACACCCGGAGTAACTTCCCCCAACATCCGGAGTAAGCTCCCTCAACACCCGGAGTAACTTCCCCCAACACACGGAGTAACCTCCTCAACATCCGGAGTAACTTCCCCCAAAAAACCCAGAGTAACGTCCTCCAAAAGCGGAGTAACTTCCCCCAACACCCGGAATAACTTCCCCCACACACAGAGTAACCTCCCCCTATTCCCGGAGTAACTTTCCCTAATACCTGGAGTAATCTCCCCCAACACTTGGAGTAACTTCCCCCTACAGCCGGAGTAACATCCCCCAGCACCCGGAGTAACTTCCCCAGACACCCGGAGTAACTGCCCTAACACCCGGAGTAACTTCCCCCAACATCCGGAGTAACTTCCCCCAAAACCCGGAGTGACCTCCCACAACAGCGGGAGTATCTTCCACCAACACCCAGAGTAATTTACCTCAACACACGGAGTACCTTACCCCAACACCCGGAGTAACTTCCCAAAACACCCGGAATAACCTCCCCCTATACACAGCGTAACCTCCCCAAAATGCGGAGTGACTTCCCCCAACGCCCGGAGTAATTTCCCCAACACCCGGAGTAATTTCTCCCGACGCCCGGAGCAACTTACCCCGACATGCAGAGTAACTTCTCCCGACACCCGGAATAACTGCCCCAACACCAGGAGTAACTTCCCCCAATACCCGGAGTAACTTCCCCAACACCCGGAGTAATTTCCCCGAAACCTGGAGTAACTACCCCCAACACCCGGAGTAACCTCCCTGAACACCCGGAGTAACTTCCCCCAACACCCGGAGTAACCTCCCCCAACACCTGGAGTAACTTCCCCAACAGCCGGTGTAACTTCCCCCAACACCCGGAGTAACTTCCCCGATGCGTTGAATAACTTCCCCATACACCCGGAGTAACTTCCCACGACACACGGAGTAACCTCCGCCGACATCCGGAGTAACTGCCCCAACGCCAAGAGTACCTTATCCCAACACCCGGAGTATCTTGCCACTACACGCGGAGCAACTTTCCCCAACACCCGGAGTAACTTCCCCCAAAACCCGGAGTAACCTCCCTCAACAGCGGGAGTGTCTTCCCCCAACACCCGGAGTAATTTCCCACAATACCTGGAGTACCTTACCCCAACACCCGGAGTAACTTTCCCCAACTCCCGGAGTAATTTCCCCCGATACGCGGAGTATCTTCCCCCAAATCCCGGAATAAGCTCCCCCAACACCCATAGTAACTTCCCCCAACACCCAGAGTAACTTCCTCCAACACCTGCAGTAACCTCCCCCAACACCTGGAGTAACCTCCTCAACACCCGGAGCAACTTCCCCCCAAAAACCCAGAGTAATGTCCCCCAATACCGGAGTAACTTCCCCCAACACGCGGAGGAACCTCCCCCTATACCCGGAGAAACCTGCCCGACACGTGGAGTAACTTCCCCAACACCCGGAATAACTTCCCCCACACGAGGAGTAACCTCCCCCTACACCCGGAGTAACTTCCGCCAACACTGGAGTAACCTCCCACAACACTTGGAGTAACATCCCTCAACATCCGGAGTGACTTCCCCCAACACCCGGTGTAACTTCCCCGATGCCTTGAATAACTTCCCGGTACACCCGGAGCAACTTCCCCCGACATGCGGAGTAACCTCCGCCTACACCCGGAGTAACTGCCTCAACGCCATGAGTACCTTATCTCAACATCCGGAGTACCTTGCCACTACACGTGGAGCAACTTTCCCCAACACCCGCTGTAACTTCCCCCAACATCCGGAGTAACTTCCCCCAAAACCCGGAGTAACCTCCCTCAACAGCGGGAGTATCTTCCCCCAACACCCGGAGTAATTTCCTGCAACACCTGGAGTACCTTACCCCAACACCCGGAGTAACTTCCCCCAACACCCAGAGTAACTTCCTCCAACACCCGGAGTAACTTCCCCCAACACCCAGAGTAACCTCCCACAACACCCGGAGTAACTTCCCCCAACACACGGAGTAACCTCCTCAACATCCGGAGTAACTTCCCCCCAAAAACCCAGAGTAACATCCTCCAAAAGCGGAGTAACTTCCCCCAACACCTGAAATAACTTTCCCCACACGCAGAGTAACCACCCCCTATTCCCGGAGTAACTTTCCCTAATACCTGGAGTAATCTCCCCCAACACTTGAAGTAACTTTCCCCTATAGCCGGAGTAACATCCCCCAACACTCGGAGTAACTTCCCCCAAAACCCGGAGTAACTTCCCCCAACACCCTCGTAACTTCCCCCAATAGCCGGAGTAACTTCCCCTGACACCCGGAGTAACTGCCCGAACACCAAGAGTAACTTCCCCCAACACCCGGAGTAACTTCCCCCAACATCCGGAGTAACTTCCCCCAAATCCCGGAGTGACTTCCCTCAACAGCGGGAGTATCATCCCCCAACACCCAGAGTAATTTACCTCAACACCCGGAGTACCTTCCCCCAACACCTGGAGTAGCTTCCCAAAACACCCGGAATAACCTCCCCCTATACGCGGAGTAACCTCCCCAAAATGCGGAGTGACTTCCCCCAACACCCGGAGTAACATCCCCCAACGTCCGGAGTAACTTCCCCAACACCTGGAGTAACTTCTCCCGACGCCCGGAGCAACTTACCCCGACATGCAGAGTAACTTCTCCCTACACCCGGAATAACTGCCCCAACACCAGGAGTAACTTCCCCCAATACCCGGAGTAACTTCCCCAACACCCGGAGTAATTTCCCCGACACCTGGAGTAACTACCCCCTACACCCGGAATAACTTCGCCCGACATGCGGAGTAACTGCCCCCAACACCCGGAGTAACTTCCCCGATGCCTTGAATAACTTCCCCATACACCCGGAGTAACTTCCCCCGACACACGGAGTAACCTCCGCCTACATCCGGAGTAACTGCCCCAATGCCAAGAGTACCTTATCCCAACACCCGGAGTATCTTGCTACTACACGCGGAGCAACTTTCCCCAACACCCGGAGTAACTTCCCCCAAAACCCGGAGTAACCTCCCTCAACAGCGGGAGTATCTTCCCCCAACACCCGGAGTAATTTCCCGCAATACCTGGAGTACCTTACCCCAACACCCGGAGTAACTTTCCCCAACTCCCAGAGTAACTTCCCCCGATACGCGGAGTAACTTCCCCCAAATCCCGGAATAAGCTCCCCCCCAACACCCATAGTAACTTCACCCAACACCCAGAGTAACTTCCTCCAACACCTGCAGTAACATCCCCAACACCTGGAGTAACCTCCTCAACACCCGGAGCAACTTCTCCCCAAAAACCCGGAGTAACGTCCCCCAATACCGGAGTAACTTACCCCAACATGTGGAGGAACCTCCCCCTATACCCGGAGAAACCTGCCCGACACGCGGAGTAACTTCCCCAACACCCGGAATAACTTCCCCCACACGAGGAGTAATCTCCCCCTACTCCCAGAGTAACTTCCGCCAACACCGGAGTAACCTCCCACAACACTTGGAGTAACATCCCTCAACATCCGGAGTGATTTCTCCCAACACCTGGAGTAACTTCCCCAACAGCCGGAGTAACTTCCCCCAACACCCGATGTAACTTCCCCGATGCCTTGAATAACTTCCTCGTACACCCAGAGCAACTTCCCCCGACATGCGGAGTAACCTCCGCCTACACCCGGAGTAACTGCCTCAACGCCATGAGTACCTTATCTCAACACCCGGAGTATCTAGCCACTACACGTGGAGCAACTTTCCCCAACACCCGGTGTAACTTTCCCCAACACGCGGAGTAACTTCCCCCAAAACCCGGAGTAACCTCCCTCAACAGCGGGAGTATCTTCCCCCAACACCCGGAGTAATTTCCTGCAACACCTGGAGTACCTTACCCCAACATCCGGAGTAACCTCCCTCAACACCCGGAGTAACTTTCCCCAACACAAGGAGTAACCTCCTCAACATCCGGAGTAACTTCCCCCAAAAAACCCAGAGTCACGTCCTCCAAAAGCGGAGTAACTTCCCCCAACACCCAGAATAACTTCCCCCACACGCAGAGTAACCTCCCCATATTCCCGGAGTAACTTTCCCTAACACCTGGAGTAATCTCCCCCAACACTTGGAGTAACTTCCCCTACAGCCGGAGTAACTTCCCCCAAGACCCGGAGTAACTTCCCCCCACATCCGGAGTAACTTCCCCCTACACCCGGAGTAACTTTCCCCTACACCCGGAATAACTTCCCCCACACGAGGAGTAATCTCCCCCTACTCCCAGAGTAACTTCCGCCAACACCGGAGTAACCTCCCACAACACTTGGAGTAACATCCCTCAACATCCGGAGTGATTTCTCCCAACACCTGGAGTAACTTCCCCAACAGCCGGAGTAACTTCCCCCAACACCCGATGTAACTTCCCCGATGCCTTGAATAACTTCCTCGTACACCCGGAGCAACTTCACCCGACATGCGGAGTAACCTCCGCCTACACCCGGAGTAACTGCCTCAACGCCATGAGTACCTTATCTCAACACCCGGAGTATCTAGCCACTACACGTGGAGCAACTTTCCCCAACACCCGGTGTAACTTTCCCCAACACGCGGAGTAACTTCCCCCAAAACCCGGAGTAACCTCCCTCAGCAGCGGGAGTATCTTCCCCCAACACCCGGAGTAATTTCCTGCAACACCTGGAGTACCTTACCCCAACATCCGGAGTAACCTCCCTCAACACCCGGAGTAACTTTCCCCAACACACGGAGTAACCTCCTCAACATCCGGAGTAACTTCCCCCAAAAAACCCAGAGTCACGTCCTCCAAAAGCGGAGTAACTTCCCCCAACACCCAGAATAACTTCCCCCACACGCAGAGTAACCTCCCCATATTCCCGGAGTAACTTTCCCTAACACCCGGAATAACTTCCACCAACACCCGGAGTAACTGCCCCCTACACCCAGAGTGACTTCCCCCTACACCCAGAGTAACTTCCCCCAACACCCGGAGTAACTTCCCCCCCCATACCCAGAGTAACTTCCCCAAACACACGGAGTAACTTCCCCCAACACCTGCAATAACTTTCCCCCACACCCGGAGTAACATGCCCCTATATCCGGAGGAACTTCCCGCAACACCCGGAGTAACTTCCCCCACACCTGGAGTAACTTCCCTCAACGCCCGGAGTAACTTCCCCCAACACCCGGAGTAACTTCCCCCCACATCCGGAGTAACTTCCCCCAACTCCCAGAGTAACTTCCCCCAACACCCGGAGTAACCTTCCTTAACACCCGGAGTAACTTCCCCCAACACCTGGAGTAACTTCCCCAACAGCCGGAGTAACTTCCCCGATGCCTTGAATAACTTCCCCATACACCCGGAGTAACTTCCCCCGACACACGGAGTAACCTCCGCCTACATCCGGAGTAACTGCCCCAACGCCAAGAGTACCTTATCCCAACACCCGGAGTATCTTGCTACTACACGCGGAGCAACTTTCCCCAACACCCGGAGTAACTTCCCCCAAAACCCGGAGTAACCTCCCTCAACAGCGGGAGTATCTTCCCCCAACACCCGGAGTAATTTCCCGCAATACCTGGAGTACCTTACCCCAACACCCGGAGTAACTTTCCCCAACTCCCAGAGTAACTTCCCCCGATACGCGGAGTAACTTCCCCCAAATCCAGGAATAAGCTCCCCCCCAACACCCATAGTAACTTCACCCAACACCCAGAGTAACTTCCTCCAACACCTGCAGTAACATCCCCAACACCTGGAGTAACCTCCTCAACACCCGGAGCAACTTCTCCCCAAAAACCCGGAGTAACGTCCCCCAATACCGGAGTAACTTCCCCCAACATGCGGAGGAACCTCCCCCTATACCCGGAGAAACCTGCCCGACACGCGGAGTAACTTCCCCAACACCCGGAATAACTTCCCCCACACGAGGAGTAATCTCCCCCTACTCCCAGAGTAACTTCCGCCAACACCGGAGTAACCTCCCACAACACTTGGAGTAACATCCCTCAACATCCGGAGTGATTTCTCCCAACACCTGGAGTAACTTCCCCAACAGCCGGAGTAACTTCCCCCAACACCCGATGTAACTTCCCCGATGCCTTGAATAACTTCCTCGTACACCCGGAGCAACTTCCCCCGACATGCGGAGTAACCTCCGCCTACACCCGGAGTAACTGCCTCAACGCCATGAGTACCTTATCTCAACACCCGGAGTATCTAGCCACTACACGTGGAGCAACTTTCCCCAACACCCGGTGCAACTTTCCCCAACACCCGCTGTAACTTCCCCCAACATCCGGAGTAACTTCCCCCAAAACCCGGAGTAACCTCCCTCAACAGCGGGAGTATCTTCCCCCAACACCCGGAGTAATTTCCTGCAACACCTGGAGTACCTTACCCCAACACCCGGAGTAACTTCCCCCAACACCCAGAGTAACTTCCTCCAACACCCGGAGTAACTTCCCCCAACACCCAGAGTAACCTCCCACAACACCCGGAGTAACTTCCCCCAACACACGGAGTAACCTCCTCAACATCCGGAGTAACTTCCCCCCAAAAACCCAGAGTAACATCCTCCAAAAGCGGAGTAACTTCCCCCAACACCTGGAATAACTTTCCCCACACGCAGAGTAACCACCCCCTATTCCCGGAGTAACTTTCCCTAATACCTGGAGTAATCTCCCCCAACACTTGAAGTAACTTTCCCCTATAGCCGGAGTAACATCCCCCAACACTCGGAGTAACTTCCCCCAAAACCCGGAGTAACTTCCCCCAACACCCTCGTAACTTCCCCCAATAGCCGGAGTAACTTCCCCTGACACCCGGAGTAACTGCCCGAACACCAAGAGTAACTTCCCCCAACACCCGGAGTAACTTCCCCCAACATCCGGAGTAACTTCCCCCAAATCCCGGAGTGACTTCCCTCAACAGCGGGAGTATCATCCCCCAACACCCAGAGTAATTTACCTCAACACCCGGAGTACCTTCCCCCAACACCCGGAGTAGCTTCCCAAAACACCCGGAATAACCTCCCCCTATACGCGGAGTAACCTCCCCAAAATGCGGAGTGACTTCCCCCAACACCCGGAGTAACATCCCCCAACGTCCGGAGTAACTTCCCCAACACCTGGAGTAACTTCTCCCGACGCCCGGAGCAACTTACCCCGACATGCAGAGTAACTTCTCCCTACACCCGGAATAACTGCCCCAACACCAGGAGTAACTTCACCCAATACCCGGAGTAACTTCCCCAACACCCGGAGTAATTTCCCCGACACCTGGAGTAACTACCCCCTACACCCGGAATAACTTCGCCCGACATGCGGAGTAACTGCCCCCAACACCCGGAGTAACTTCCCCGGACACCCGGAGTAACCTCCCTGAACACACGGAGTAACTTCCCCCAACACGCAGAGTAACTTCCCCTGACACCCGGAGTAACTTCCCCCAACACCCGGAGTAAGTTCCCCCAACACCCGGAGTAACCTCCTCATCACCCGGAGCAACTTCCCCCCAAAAACCCAAAATAACGTCCCCCAATACCGGGAGTAACTTTCCCCAACACCCGGAGTAACTTCCCCGATGCCTTGAATAACTTCCCCATACACCCGGAGTAACTTCCCCCGACACACGGAGTAACCTCCGCCTACATCCGGAGTAACTGCCCCAAATCCCGGAGTGACTTCCCTCAACAGCGGGAGTATCATCCCCCAACACCCAGAGTAATTTACCTCAACACCCGGAGTACCTTCCCCCAACACCCGGAGTAGCTTCCCAAAACACCCGGAATAACCTCCCCCTATACGCGGAGTAACCTCCCCAAAATGCGGAGTGACTTCCCCCAACACCCGGAGTAACATCCCCCAACGTCCGGAGTAACTTCCCCAACACCTGGAGTAACTTCTCCCGACGCCCGGAGCAACTTACCCCGACATGCAGAGTAACTTCTCCCTACACCCGGAATAACTGCCCCAACACCAGGAGTAACTTCCCCCAATACCCGGAGTAACTTCCCCAACACCCGGAGTAATTTCCCCGACACCTGGAGTAACTACCCCCTACACCCGGAATAACTTCGCCCGACATGCGGAGTAACTGCCCCCAACACCCGGAGTAACTTCCCCCGACACCCGGAGTAACCTCCCTGAACACACGGAGTAACTTCCCCCAACACGCAGAGTAACTTCCCCTGACACCCGGAGTAACTTCCCCCAACACCCGGAGTAAGTTCCCCCAACACCCGGAGTAACCTCCTCATCACCCGGAGCAACTTCCCCCCAAAAACCCAAAATAACGTCCCCCAATACCGGGAGTAACTTTCCCCAACACCCGGAGTAACTTCCCCGATGCCTTGAATAACTTCCCCATACACCCGGAGTAACTTCCCCCGACACACGGAGTAACCTCCGCCTACATCCGGAGTAACTGCCCCAATGCCAAGAGTACCTTATCCCAACACCCGGAGTATCTTGCTACTACACGCGGAGCAACTTTCCCCAACACCCGGAGTAACTTCCCCCAAAACCCGGAGTAACCTCCCTCAACAGCGGGAGTATCTTCCCCCAACACCCGGAGTAATTTCCCGCAATACCTGGAGTACCTTACCCCAACACCCGGAGTAACTTTCCCCAACTCCCAGAGTAACTTCCCCCGATACGCGGAGTAACTTCCCCCAAATCCCGGAATAAGCTCCCCCCCAACACCCATAGTAACTTCACCCAACACCCAGAGTAACTTCCTCCAACACCTGCAGTAACATCCCCAACACCTGGAGTAACCTCCTCAACACCCGGAGCAACTTCTCCCCAAAAACCCGGAGTAACGTCCCCCAATACCGGAGTAACTTACCCCAACATGCGGAGGAACCTCCCCCTATACCCGGAGAAACCTGCCCGACACGCGGAGTAACTTCCCCAACACCCGGAATAACTTCCCCCACACGAGGAGTAATCTCCCCCTACTCCCAGAGTAACTTCCGCCAACACCGGAGTAACCTCCCACAACACTTGGAGTAACATCCCTCAACATCCGGAGTGATTTCTCCCAACACCTGGAGTAACTTCCCCAACAGCCGGAGTAACTTCCCCCAACACCCGATGTAACTTCCCCGATGCCTTGAATAACTTCCTCGTACACCCAGAGCAACTTCCCCCGACATGCGGAGTAACCTCCGCCTACACCCGGAGTAACTGCCTCAACGCCATGAGTACCTTATCTCAACACCCGGAGTATCTAGCCACTACACGTGGAGCAACTTTCCCCAACACCCGGAGTAACTTCCCCCAAAACCCGGAGTAACCTCCCTCAACAGCGGGAGTATCTTCCCCCAACTCCCGGAGTAATTTCCTGCAACACCTGGAGTACCTTACCCCAACATCCGGAGTAACCTCCCTCAACACCCGGAGTAACTTTCCCCAACACACGGAGTAACCTCCTCAACATCCGGAGTAACTTCCCCCAAAAAACCCAGAGTCACGTCCTCCAAAAGCGGAGTAACTTCCCCCAACACCCAGAATAACTTCCCCCACACGCAGAGTAACCTCCCCATATTCCCGGAGTAACTTTCCCTAACACCTGGAGTAATCTCCCCCAACACTTGGAGTAACTTCCCCTACAGCCGGAGTAACTTCCCCCAAGACCCGGAGTAACTTCCCCCCACATCCGGAGTAACTTCCCCCTACACCCGGAGTAACTTTCCCCTACACCCGGAATAACTTCCACCAACACCCGGAGTAACTGCCCCCTACACCCAGAGTGACTTCCCCCTACACCCAGAGTAACTTCCCCCAACACCCGGAGTAACTTCCCCCCCCATACCCAGAGTAACTTCCCTAAACACACGGAGTAACTTCCCCCAACACCTGCAATAACTTTCCCCCACACCCGGAGTAACATGCCCCTATATCCGGAGGAACTTCCCGCAACACCCGGAGTAACTTCCCCCACACCTGGAGTAACTTCCCTCAACGCCCGGAGTAACTTCCCCCAACACCCGGAGTAACTTCCCCCCACATCCGGAGTAACTTCCCCCAACTCCCAGAGTAACTTCCCCCAACACCCGGAGTAACCTTCCTTAACACCCGGAGTAACTTCCCCCAACACCTGGAGTAACTTCCCCAACAGCCGGAGTAACTTCCCCGATGCCTTGAATAACTTCCCCATACACCCGGAGTAACTGCCCCCGACACACGGAGTAACCTCCGCCTACATCCGGAGTAACTGCCCCAACGCCAAGAGTACCTTATCCCAACACCCGGAGTATCTTGCTACTACACGCGGAGCAACTTTCCCCAACACCCGGAGTAACTTCCCCCAAAACCCGGAGTAACCTCCCTCAACAGCGGGAGTATCTTCCCCCAACACCCGGAGTAATTTCCCGCAATACCTGGAGTACCTTACCCCAACACCCGGAGTAACTTTCCCCAACTCCCAGAGTAACGTCCCCCGATACGCGGAGTAACTTCCCCCAAATCCAGGAATAAGCTCCCCCCCAACACCCATAGTAACTTCACCCAACACCCAGAGTAACTTCCTCCAACACCTGCAGTAACATCCCCAACACCTGGAGTAACCTCCTCAACACCCGGAGCAACTTCTCCCCAAAAACCCGGAGTAACGTCCCCCAATACCGGAGTAACTTCCCCCAACATGCGGAGGAACCTCCCCCTATACCCGGAGAAACCTGCCCGACACGCGGAGTAACTTCCCCAACACCCGGAATAACTTCCCCCACACGAGGAGTAATCTCCCCCTACTCCCAGAGTAACTTCCGCCAACACCGGAGTAACCTCCCACAACACTTGGAGTAACATCCCTCAACATCCGGAGTGATTTCTCCCAACACCTGGAGTAACTTCCCCAACAGCCGGAGTAACTTCCCCCAACACCCGATGTAACTTCCCCGATGCCTTGAATAACTTCCTCGTACACCCGGAGCAACTTCCCCCGACATGCGGAGTAACCTCCGCCTACACCCGGAGTAACTGCCTCAACGCCATGAGTACCTTATCTCAACACCCGGAGTATCTAGCCACTACACGTGGAGCAACTTTCCCCAACACCCGGTGTAACTTTCCCCAACACGCGGAGTAACTTCCCCCAAAACCCGGAGTAACCTCCCTCAACAGCGGGAGTATCTTCCCCCAACACCCGGAGTAATTTCCTGCAACACCTGGAGTACCTTACCCCAACATCCGGAGTAACCTCCCTCAACACCCGGAGTAACTTTCCCCAACACACGGAGTAACCTCCTCAACATCCGGAGTAACTTCCCCCAAAAAACCCAGAGTCACGTCCTCCAAAAGCGGAGTAACTTCCCCCAACACCCAGAATAACTTCCCCCACACGCAGAGTAACCTCCCCATATTCCCGGAGTAACTTTCCCTAACACCTGGAGTAATCTCCCCCAACACTTGGAGTAACTTCCCCTACAGCCGGAGTAACTTCCCCCAAGACCCGGAGTAACTTCCCCCCACATCCGGAGTAACTTCCCCCTACACCCGGAGTAACTTTCCCCTACACCCGGAATAACTTCCACCAACACCCGGAGTAACTGCCCCCTACACCCGGAGTGACTTCCCCCTACACCCAGAATAACTTCCCCCAACACCCGGAGTAACTTCCCCCCCCATACCCAGAGTAACTTCCCCAAACACACGGAGTAACTTCCCCCAACACCTGGAATAACTTTCCCCCACACCCGGAGTAACATGCCCCTATATCCGGAGGAACTTCCCGCAACACCCGGAGTAACTTCCCCCACACCTGGAGTAACTTCCCTCAACGCCCGGAGTAACTTCCCCCAACACCCGGAGTAACTTCCCCCCACATCCGGAGTAACTTCCCCCAACTCCCAGAGTAACTTCCCCCAACACCCGGAGTAACCTTCCTTAACACCCGGAGTAACTTCCCCCAACACCCGGAGTAACTTCCCCCAACACCTGGAGTAACTTCCCCAACAGCCGGAGTAACTTCCCCGATGCCTTGAATAACTTCCCCATACACCCGGAGTAACTTCCCCCGACACACGGAGTAACCTCCGCCTACATCCGGAGTAACTGCCCCAACGCCAAGAGTACCTTATCCCAACACCCGGAGTATCTTGCTACTACACGCGGAGCAACTTTCCCCAACACCCGGAGTAACTTCCCCCAAAACCCGGAGTAACCTCCCTCAACAGCGGGAGTATCTTCCCCCAACACCCGGAGTAATTTCCCGCAATACCTGGAGTACCTTACCCCAACACCCGGAGTAACTTTCCCCAACTCCCAGAGTAACTTCCACCAATACGCGGAGTAACTTCCCCCAAATCCAGGAATAAGCTCCCCCCCAACACCCATAGTAACTTCCCCCAATATCCAGAGTAACTTCCTCCAACACCTGCAGTAACCTCCCCCAACACCTGGAGTAACCTCCTCAACACCCGGAGCAACTTCTCCCCAAAAACCCGGAGTAACGTCCCCCAATACCGGAGTAACTTCCCCCAACATGCGGAGGAACCTCCCCCTATACCCGGAGAAACCTGCCCGACACACGGAGTAACTTCCCCAACACCCGGAATAACTTCCCCCACACGAGGAGTAACCTCCCCCTACTCCCAGAGTAACTTCCGCCAAAACCGGAGTAACCTCCCACAACACTTGGAGTAACATCCCTCAACATCCGGAGTGATTTCCCCCAACACCCGGAGTAACTTCCCCGATGCCTTGAATAACTTCCCGGTACACCCGGAGCAACTTCCCCCGACATGCGGAGTAACCTCAGCCTACACCTGAGTAACTGCCTCAACGCCATGAGTACCTTATCTCAACACCCGGAGTATCTTGCCACTACACGTGGAGCAACTTTCCCCAACATCCGGTGTAACTTCCCCCAGCATCCGGAGTAACTTCCTCCAAAATCCGGAGTAACCTCCCTCAACAGCGGGAGTATCTTCCCCCAACACCCGGAGTAATTTCCTGCAACACCTGGAGTACCTTACCCCAACACCCGGAGTAACTTCCCCCAACACCCAGAGTAACTTCCTCCAACACCCGGAGTAACTTCCCCCAACATCCGGAGTAAGCTCCCTCAACACCCGGAGTAACTTCCCCCAACACACGGAGTAACCTCCTCAACATCCGGAGTAACTTCCCCCAAAAAACCCAGAGTAACGTCCTCCAAAAGCGGAGTAACTTCCCCCAACACCCGGAATAACTTCCCCCACACACAGAGTAACCTCCCCCTATTCCCGGAGTAACTTTCCCTAATACCTGGAGTAATCTCCCCCAACACTTGGAGTAACTTCCCCCTACAGCCGGAGTAACATCCCCCAGCACCCGGAGTAACTTCCCCAGACACCCGGAGTAACTGCCCTAACACCCGGAGTAACTTCCCCCAACATCCGGAGTAACTTCCCCCAAAACCCGGAGTGACCTCCCACAACAGCGGGAGTATCTTCCACCAACACCCAGAGTAATTTACCTCAACACACGGAGTACCTTACCCCAACACCCGGAGTAACTTCCCAAAACACCCGGAATAACCTCCCCCTATACACAGCGTAACCTCCCCAAAATGCGGAGTGACTTCCCCCAACGCCCGGAGTAATTTCCCCAACACCCGGAGTAATTTCTCCCGACGCCCGGAGCAACTTACCCCGACATGCAGAGTAACTTCTCCCGACACCCGGAATAACTGCCCCAACACCAGGAGTAACTTCCCCCAATACCCGGAGTAACTTCCCCAACACCCGGAGTAATTTCCCCGAAACCTGGAGTAACTACCCCCAACACCCGGAGTAACCTCCCTGAACACCCGGAGTAACTTCCCCCAACACCCGGAGTAACCTCCCCCAACACCTGGAGTAACTTCCCCAACAGCCGGTGTAACTTCCCCCAACACCCGGAGTAACTTCCCCGATGCGTTGAATAACTTCCCCATACACCCGGAGTAACTTCCCACGACACACGGAGTAACCTCCGCCGACATCCGGAGTAACTGCCCCAACGCCAAGAGTACCTTATCCCAACACCCGGAGTATCTTGCCACTACACGCGGAGCAACTTTCCCCAACACCCGGAGTAACTTCCCCCAAAACCCGGAGTAACCTCCCTCAACAGCGGGAGTGTCTTCCCCCAACACCCGGAGTAATTTCCCACAATACCTGGAGTACCTTACCCCAACACCCGGAGTAACTTTCCCCAACTCCCGGAGTAATTTCCCCCGATACGCGGAGTATCTTCCCCCAAATCCCGGAATAAGCTCCCCCAACACCCATAGTAACTTCCCCCAACACCCAGAGTAACTTCCTCCAACACCTGCAGTAACCTCCCCCAACACCTGGAGTAACCTCCTCAACACCCGGAGCAACTTCCCCCCAAAAACCCAGAGTAATGTCCCCCAATACCGGAGTAACTTCCCCCAACACGCGGAGGAACCTCCCCCTATACCCGGAGAAACCTGCCCGACACGTGGAGTAACTTCCCCAACACCCGGAATAACTTCCCCCACACGAGGAGTAACCTCCCCCTACACCCGGAGTAACTTCCGCCAACACTGGAGTAACCTCCCACAACACTTGGAGTAACATCCCTCAACATCCGGAGTGACTTCCCCCAACACCCGGTGTAACTTCCCCGATGCCTTGAATAACTTCCCGGTACACCCGGAGCAACTTCCCCCGACATGCGGAGTAACCTCCGCCTACACCCGGAGTAACTGCCTCAACGCCATGAGTACCTTATCTCAACATCCGGAGTACCTTGCCACTACACGTGGAGCAACTTTCCCCAACACCCGCTGTAACTTCCCCCAACATCCGGAGTAACTTCCCCCAAAACCCGGAGTAACCTCCCTCAACAGCGGGAGTATCTTCCCCCAACACCCGGAGTAATTTCCTGCAACACCTGGAGTACCTTACCCCAACACCCGGAGTAACTTCCCCCAACACCCAGAGTAACTTCCTCCAACACCCGGAGTAACTTCCCCCAACACCCAGAGTAACCTCCCACAACACCCGGAGTAACTTCCCCCAACACACGGAGTAACCTCCTCAACATCCGGAGTAACTTCCCCCCAAAAACCCAGAGTAACATCCTCCAAAAGCGGAGTAACTTCCCCCAACACCTGAAATAACTTTCCCCACACGCAGAGTAACCACCCCCTATTCCCGGAGTAACTTTCCCTAATACCTGGAGTAATCTCCCCCAACACTTGAAGTAACTTTCCCCTATAGCCGGAGTAACATCCCCCAACACTCGGAGTAACTTCCCCCAAAACCCGGAGTAACTTCCCCCAACACCCTCGTAACTTCCCCCAATAGCCGGAGTAACTTCCCCTGACACCCGGAGTAACTGCCCGAACACCAAGAGTAACTTCCCCCAACACCCGGAGTAACTTCCCCCAACATCCGGAGTAACTTCCCCCAAATCCCGGAGTGACTTCCCTCAACAGCGGGAGTATCATCCCCCAACACCCAGAGTAATTTACCTCAACACCCGGAGTACCTTCCCCCAACACCTGGAGTAGCTTCCCAAAACACCCGGAATAACCTCCCCCTATACGCGGAGTAACCTCCCCAAAATGCGGAGTGACTTCCCCCAACACCCGGAGTAACATCCCCCAACGTCCGGAGTAACTTCCCCAACACCTGGAGTAACTTCTCCCGACGCCCGGAGCAACTTACCCCGACATGCAGAGTAACTTCTCCCTACACCCGGAATAACTGCCCCAACACCAGGAGTAACTTCCCCCAATACCCGGAGTAACTTCCCCAACACCCGGAGTAATTTCCCCGACACCTGGAGTAACTACCCCCTACACCCGGAATAACTTCGCCCGACATGCGGAGTAACTGCCCCCAACACCCGGAGTAACTTCCCCCGACACCCGGAGTAACCTCCCTGAACACACGGAGTAACTTCCCCCAACACGCAGAGTAACTTCCCCTGACACCCGGAGTAACTTCCCCCAACACCCGGAGTAAGTTCCCCCAACACCCGGAGTAACCTCCTCATCACCCGGAGCAACTTCCCCCCAAAAACCCGGAATAACGTCCCCCAATACCGGGAGTAACTTTCCCCAACACCCGGAGTAACTTCCCCGATGCCTTGAATAACTTCCCCATACACCCGGAGTAACTTCCCCCGACACACGGAGTAACCTCCGCCTACATCCGGAGTAACTGCCCCAATGCCAAGAGTACCTTATCCCAACACCCGGAGTATCTTGCTACTACACGCGGAGCAACTTTCCCCAACACCCGGAGTAACTTCCCCCAAAACCCGGAGTAACCTCCCTCAACAGCGGGAGTATCTTCCCCCAACACCCGGAGTAATTTCCCGCAATACCTGGAGTACCTTACCCCAACACCCGGAGTAACTTTCCCCAACTCCCAGAGTAACTTCCCCCGATACGCGGAGTAACTTCCCCCAAATCCCGGAATAAGCTCCCCCCCAACACCCATAGTAACTTCACCCAACACCCAGAGTAACTTCCTCCAACACCTGCAGTAACATCCCCAACACCTGGAGTAACCTCCTCAACACCCGGAGCAACTTCTCCCCAAAAACCCGGAGTAACGTCCCCCAATACCGGAGTAACTTACCCCAACATGCGGAGGAACCTCCCCCTATACCCGGAGAAACCTGCCCGACACGCGGAGTAACTTCCCCAACACCCGGAATAACTTCCCCCACACGAGGAGTAATCTCCCCCTACTCCCAGAGTAACTTCCGCCAACACCGGAGTAACCTCCTACAACACTTGGAGTAACATCCCTCAACATCCGGAGTGATTTCTCCCAACACCTGGAGTAACTTCCCCAACAGCCGGAGTAACTTCCCCCAACACCCGATGTAACTTCCCCGATGCCTTGAATAACTTCCTCGTACACCCAGAGCAACTTCCCCCGACATGCGGAGTAACCTCCGCCTACACCCGGAGTAACTGCCTCAACGCCATGAGTACCTTATCTCAACACCCGGAGTATCTAGCCACTACACGTGGAGCAACTTTCCCCAACACCCGGTGTAACTTTCCCCAACACGCGGAGTAACTTCCCCCAAAACCCGGAGTAACCTCCCTCAACAGCGGGAGTATCTTCCCCCAACACCCGGAGTAATTTCCTGCAACACCTGGAGTACCTTACCCCAACATCCGGAGTAACCTCCCTCAACACCCGGAGTAACTTTCCCCAACACAAGGAGTAACCTCCTCAACATCCGGAGTAACTTCCCCTAAAAAACCCAGAGTCACGTCCTCCAAAAGCGGAGTAACTTCCCCCAACACCCAGAATAACTTCCCCCACACGCAGAGTAACCTCCCCATATTCCCGGAGTAACTTTCCCTAACACCTGGAGTAATCTCCCCCAACACTTGGAGTAACTTCCACTACAGCCGGAGTAACTTCCCCCAAGACCCGGAGTAACTTCCCCCCACATCCGGAGTAACTTCCCCCTACACCCGGAGTAACTTTCCCCTACACCCGGAGTAACTTTCCCCTACACCCGGAATAACTTCCACCAACACCCGGAGTAACTGCCCCCTACACCCAGAGTGACTTCCCCCTACACCCAGAGTAACTTCCCCCAACACCCGGAGTAACTTCCCCCCCCATACCCAGAGTAACTTCCCCAAACACACGGAGTAACTTCCCCCAACACCTGCAATAACTTTCCCCCACACCCGGAGTAACATGCCCCTATATCCGGAGGAACTTCCCGCAACACCCGGAGTAACTTCCCCCACACCTGGAGTAACTTCCCTCAACGCCCGGAGTAACTTCCCCCAACACCCGGAGTAACTTCCCCCCACATCCGGAGTAACTTCCCCCAACTCCCAGAGTAACTTCCCCCAACACCCGGAGTAACCTTCCTTAACACCCGGAGTAACTTCCCCCAACACCTGGAGTAACTTCCCCAACAGCCGGAGTAACTTCCCCGATGCCTTGAATAACTTCCCCATACACCCGGAGTAACTTCCCCCGACACACGGAGTAACCTCCGCCTACATCCGGAGTAACTGCCCCAACGCCAAGAGTACCTTATCCCAACACCCGGAGTATCTTGCTACTACACGCGGAGCAACTTTCCCCAACACCCGGAGTAACTTCCCCCAAAACCCGGAGTAACCTCCCTCAACAGCGGGAGTATCTTCCCCCAACACCCGGAGTAATTTCCCGCAATACCTGGAGTACCTTACCCCAACACCCGGAGTAACTTTCCCCAACTCCCAGAGTAACTTCCCCCGATACGCGGAGTAACTTCCCCCAAATCCCGGAATAAGCTCCCCCCCAACACCCATAGTAACTTCACCCAACACCCAGAGTAACTTCCTCCAACACCTGCAGTAACATCCCCAACACCTGGAGTAACCTCCTCAACACCCGGAGCAACTTCTCCCCAAAAACCCGGAGTAACGTCCCCCAATACCGGAGTAACTTCCCCCAACATGCGGAGGAACCTCCCCCTATACCCGGAGAAACCTGCCCGACACGCAGAGTAACTTCCCCAACACCCGGAATAACTTCCCCCACACGAGGAGTAATCTCCCCCTACTCCCAGAGTAACTTCCGCCAACACCGGAGTAACCTCCCACAACACTTGGAGTAACATCCCTCAACATCCGGAGTGATTTCTCCCAACACCTGGAGTAACTTCCCCAACAGCCGGAGTAACTTCCCCCAACACCCGATGTAACTTCCCCGATGCCTTGAATAACTTCCTCGTACACCCGGAGCAACTTCCCCCGACATGCGGAGTAACCTCCGCCTACACCCGGAGTAACTGCCTCAACGCCATGAGTACCTTATCTCAACACCCGGAGTATCTAGCCACTACACGTGGAGCAACTTTCCCCAACACCCGGTGCAACTTTCCCCAACACCCGCTGTAACTTCCCCCAACATCCGGAGTAACTTCCCCCAAAACCCGGAGTAACCTCCCTCAACAGCGGGAGTATCTTCCCCCAACACCCGGAGTAATTTCCTGCAACACCTGGAGTACCTTACCCCAACACCCGGAGTAACTTCCCCCAACACCCAGAGTAACTTCCTCCAACACCCGGAGTAACTTCCCCCAACACCCAGAGTAACCTCCCACAACACCCGGAGTAACTTCCCCCAACACACGGAGTAACCTCCTCAACATCCGGAGTAACTTCCCCCCAAAAACCCAGAGTAACATCCTCCAAAAGCGGAGTAACTTCCCCCAACACCTGGAATAACTTTCCCCACACGCAGAGTAACCACCCCCTATTCCCGGAGTAACTTTCCCTAATACCTGGAGTAATCTCCCCCAACACTTGAAGTAACTTTCCCCTATAGCCGGAGTAACATCCCCCAACACTCGGAGTAACTTCCCCCAAAACCCGGAGTAACTTCCCCCAACACCCTCGTAACTTCCCCCAATAGCCGGAGTAACTTCCCCTGACACCCGGAGTAACTGCCCGAACACCAAGAGTAACTTCCCCCAACACCCGGAGTAACTTCCCCCAACATCCGGAGTAACTTCCCCCAAATCCCGGAGTGACTTCCCTCAACAGCGGGAGTATCATCCCCCAACACCCAGAGTAATTTACCTCAACACCCGGAGTACCTTCCCCCAACACCCGGAGTAGCTTCCCAAAACACCCGGAATAACCTCCCCCTATACGCGGAGTAACCTCCCCAAAATGCGGAGTGACTTCCCCCAACACCCGGAGTAACATCCCCCAACGTCCGGAGTAACTTCCCCAACACCTGGAGTAACTTCTCCCGACGCCCGGAGCAACTTACCCCGACATGCAGAGTAACTTCTCCCTACACCCGGAATAACTGCCCCAACACCAGGAGTAACTTCCCCCAATACCCGGAGTAACTTCCCCAACACCCGGAGTAATTTCCCCGACACCTGGAGTAACTACCCCCTACACCCGGAATAACTTCGCCCGACATGCGGAGTAACTGCCCCCAACACCCGGAGTAACTTCCCCCGACACCCGGAGTAACCTCCCTGAACACACGGAGTAACTTCCCCCAACACGCAGAGTAACTTCCCCTGACACCTGGAGTAACTTCCCCCAACACCCGGAGTAAGTTCCCCCAACACCCGGAGTAACCTCCTCATCACCCGGAGCAACTTCCCCCCAAAAACCCGGAATAACGTCCCCCAATACCGGGAGTAACTTTCCCCAACACCCGGAGTAACTTCCCCGATGCCTTGAATAACTTCCCCATACACCCGGAGTAACTTCCCCCGACACACGGAGTAACCTCCGCCTACATCCGGAGTAACTGCCCCAATGCCAAGAGTACCTTATCCCAACACCCGGAGTATCTTGCTACTACACGCGGAGCAACTTTCCCCAACACCCGGAGTAACTTCCCCCAAAACCCGGAGTAACCTCCCTCAACAGCGGGAGTATCTTCCCCCAACACCCGGAGTAATTTCCCGCAATACCTGGAGTACCTTACCCCAACACCCGGAGTAACTTTCCCCAACTCCCAGAGTAACTTCCCCCGATACGCGGAGTAACTTCCCCCAAATCCCGGAATAAGCTCCCCCCCAACACCCATAGTAACTTCACCCAACACCCAGAGTAACTTCCTCCAACACCTGCAGTAACATCCCCAACACCTGGAGTAACCTCCTCAACACCCGGAGCAACTTCTCCCCAAAAACCCGGAGTAACGTCCCCCAATACCGGAGTAACTTACCCCAACATGCGGAGGAACCTCCCCCTATACCCGGAGAAACCTGCCCGACACGCGGAGTAACTTCCCCAACACCCGGAATAACTTCCCCCACACGAGGAGTAATCTCCCCCTACTCCCAGAGTAACTTCCGCCAACACCGGAGTAACCTCCCACAACACTTGGAGTAACATCCCTCAACATCCGGAGTGATTTCTCCCAACACCTGGAGTAACTTCCCCAACAGCCGGAGTAACTTCCCCCAACACCCGATGTAACTTCCCCGATGCCTTGAATAACTTCCTCGTACACCCAGAGCAACTTCCCCCGACATGCGGAGTAACCTCCGCCTACACCCGGAG
Organism: Pristiophorus japonicus; assembly: GCF_044704955.1. Classification (NCBI taxonomy): domain Eukaryota; kingdom Metazoa; phylum Chordata; class Chondrichthyes; family Pristiophoridae; genus Pristiophorus; species Pristiophorus japonicus. Next base: position 371,567 of record NW_027254402.1, on the reverse strand, counting down.
TAACTGCCTCAACGCCATGAGTACCTTATCTCAACACCCGGAGTATCTAGCCACTACACGTGGAGCAACTTTCCCCAACACCCGGTGTAACTTTCCCCAACACGCGGAGTAACTTCCCCCAAAACCCGGAGTAACCTCCCTCAACAGCGGGAGTATCTTCCCCCAACACCCGGAGTAATTTCCTGCAACACCTGGAGTACCTTACCCCAACATCCGGAGTAACCTCCCTCAACACCCGGAGTAACTTTCCCCAACACACGGAGTAACCTCCTCAACATCCGGAGTAACTTCCCCCAAAAAACCCAGAGTCACGTCCTCCAAAAGCGGAGTAACTTCCCCCAACACCCAGAATAACTTCCCCCACACGCAGAGTAACCTCCCCATATTCCCGGAGTAACTTTCCCTAACACCTGGAGTAATCTCCCCCAACACTTGGAGTAACTTCCCCTACAGCCGGAGTAACTTCCCCCAAGACCCGGAGTAACTTCCCCCCACATCCGGAGTAACTTCCCCCTACACCCGGAGTAACTTTCCCCTACACCCGGAATAACTTCCACCAACACCCGGAGTAACTGCCCCCTACACCCGGAGTGACTTCCCCCTACACCCAGAGTAACTTCCCCCAACACCCGGAGTAACTTCCCCCCCCATACCCAGAGTAACTTCCCCAAACACACGGAGTAACTTCCCCCAACACCTGGAATAACTTTCCCCCACACCCGGAGTAACATGCCCCTATATCCGGAGGAACTTCCCGCAACACCCGGAGTAACTTCCCCCACACCTGGAGTAACTTCCCTCAACGCCCGGAGTAACTTCCCCCAACACCCGGAGTAACTTCCCCCCACATCCGGAGTAACTTCCCCCAACTCCCAGAGTAACTTCCCCCAACACCCGGAGTAACCTTCCTTAACACCCGGAGTAACTTCCCCCAACACCCGGAGTAACTTCCCCCAACACCTGGAGTAACTTCCCCAACAGCCGGAGTAACTTCCCCGATGCCTTGAATAACTTCCCCATACACCCGGAGTAACTTCCCCCGACACACGGAGTAACCTCCGCCTACATCCGGAGTAACTGCCCCAACGCCAAGAGTACCTTATCCCAACACCCGGAGTATCTTGCTACTACACGCGGAGCAACTTTCCCCAACACCCGGAGTAACTTCCCCCAAAACCCGGAGTAACCTCCCTCAACAGCGGGAGTATCTTCCCCCAACACCCGGAGTAATTTCCCGCAATACCTGGAGTACCTTACCCCAACACCCGGAGTAACTTTCCCCAACTCCCAGAGTAACTTCCCCCGATACGCGGAGTAACTTCCCCCAAATCCAGGAATAAGCTCCCCCCCAACACCCATAGTAACTTCACCCAACACCCAGAGTAACTTCCTCCAACACCTGCAGTAACATCCCCAACACCTGGAGTAACCTCCTCAACACCCGGAGCAACTTCTCCCCAAAAACCCGGAGTAACGTCCCCCAATACCGGAGTAACTTCCCCCAACATGCGGAGGAACCTCCCCCTATACCCGGAGAAACCTGCCCGACACGCGGAGTAACTTCCCAAAACACCCGGAATAACCTCCCCCTATACACAGCGTAACCTCCCCAAAATGCGGAGTGACTTCCCCCAACGCCCGGAGTAATTTCCCCAACACCCGGAGTAATTTCTCCCGACGCCCGGAGCAACTTACCCCGACATGCAGAGTAACTTCTCCCGACACCCGGAATAACTGCCCCAACACCAGGAGTAACTTCCCCCAATACCCAGAGTAACTTCCCCAACACCCGGAGTAATTTCCCCGAAACCTGGAGTAACTACCCCCAACACCCGGAGTAACCTCCCTGAACACCCGGAGTAACTTCCCCCAACACCCGGAGTAACCTCCCCCAACACCTGGAGTAACTTCCCCAACAGCCGGTGTAACTTCCCCCAACACCCGGAGTAACTTCCCCGATGCGTTGAATAACTTCCCCATACACCCGGAGTAACTTCCCACGATACACGGAGTAACCTCCGCCGACATCCGGAGTAACTGCCCCAACGCCAAGAGTACCTTATCCCAACACCCGGAGTATCTTGCCACTACACGCGGAGCAACTTTCCCCAACACCCGGAGTAACTTCCCCCAAAACCCGGAGTAACCTCCCTCAACAGCGGGAGTGTCTTCCCCCAACACCCGGAGTAATTTCCCACAATACCTGGAGTACCTTACCCCAACACCCGGAGTAACTTTCCCCAACTCCCGGAGTAATTTCCCCCGATACGCGGAGTATCTTCCCCCAAATCCCGGAATAAGCTCCCCCAACACCCATAGTAACTTCCCCCAACACCCAGAGTAACTTCCTCCAACACCTGCAGTAACCTCCCCCAACACCTGGAGTAACCTCCTCAACACCCGGAGCAACTTCCCCCCAAAAACCCAGAGTAATGTCCCCCAATACCGGAGTAACTTCCCCCAACACGCGGAGGAACCTCCCCCTATACCCGGAGAAACCTGCCCGACACGCGGAGTAACTTCCCCAACACCCGGAATAACTTCCCCCACACGAGGAGTAACCTCCCCCTACACCCGGAGTAACTTCCGCCAACACTGGAGTAACCTCCCACAACACTTGGAGTAACATCCCTCAACATCCGGAGTGACTTCCCCCAACACCCGGTGTAACTTCCCCGATGCCTTGAATAACTTCCCGGTACACCCGGAGCAACTTCCCCCGACATGCGGAGTAACCTCCGCCTACACCCGGAGTAACTGCCTCAACGCCATGAGTACCTTATCTCAACATCCGGAGTACCTTGCCACTACACGTGGAGCAACTTTCCCCAACACCCGCTGTAACTTCCCCCAACATCCGGAGTAACTTCCCCCAAAACCCGGAGTAACCTCCCTCAACAGCGGGAGTATCTTCCCCCAACACCCGGAGTAATTTCCTGCAACACCTGGAGTACCTTACCCCAACACCCGGAGTAACTTCCCCCAACACCCAGAGTAACTTCCTCCAACACCCGGAGTAACTTCCCCCAACACCCAGAGTAACCTCCCACAACACCCGGAGTAACTTCCCCCAACACACGGAGTAACCTCCTCAACATCCGGAGTAACTTCCCCCCAAAAACCCAGAGTAACATCCTCCAAAAGCGGAGTAACTTCCCCCAACACCTGGAATAACTTTCCCCACACGCAGAGTAACCACCCCCTATTCCCGGAGTAACTTTCCCTAATACCTGGAGTAATCTCCCCCAACACTTGAAGTAACTTTCCCCTATAGCCGGAGTAACATCCCCCAACACTCGGAGTAACTTCCCCCAAAACCCGGAGTAACTTCCCCCAACACCCTCGTAACTTCCCCCAATAGCCGGAGTAACTTCCCCTGACACCCGGAGTAACTGCCCGAACACCAAGAGTAACTTCCCCCAACACCCGGAGTAACTTCCCCCAACATCCGGAGTAACTTCCCCCAAATCCCGGAGTGACTTCCCTCAACAGCGGGAGTATCATCCCCCAACACCCAGAGTAATTTACCTCAACACCCGGAGTACCTTCCCCCAACACCTGGAGTAGCTTCCCAAAACACCCGGAATAACCTCCCCCGATACGCGGAGTAACCTCCCCAAAATGCGGAGTGACTTCCCCCAACACCCGGAGTAACATCCCCCAACGTCCGGAGTAACTTCCCCAACACCTGGAGTAACTTCTCCCGACGCCCGGAGCAACTTACCCCGACATGCAGAGTAACTTCTCCCTACACCCGGAATAACTGCCCCAACACCAGGAGTAACTTCCCCCAATACCCGGAGTAACTTCCCCAACACCCGGAGTAATTTCCCCGACACCTGGAGTAACTACCCCCTACACCCGGAATAACTTCGCCCGACATGCGGAGTAACTGCCCCCAACACCCGTAGTAACTTCCCCCGACACCCGGAGTAACCTCCCTGAACACACGGAGTAACTTCCCCCAACACGCAGAGTAACTTCCCCTGACACCCGGAGTAACTTCCCCCAACACCCGGAGTAAGTTCCCCCAACACCCGGAGTAACCTCCTCATCACCCGGAGCAACTTCCCCCAAAAACCCGGAATAACGTCCCCCAATACCGGGAGTAACTTTCCCCAACACCCGGAGTAACTTCCCCGATGCCTTGAATAACTTCCCCATACACCCGGAGTAACTTCCCCCGACACACGGAGTAACCTCCGCCTACATCCGGAGTAACTGCCCCAATGCCAAGAGTACCTTATCCCAACACCCGGAGTATCTTGCTACTACACGCGGAGCAACTTTCCCCAACACCCGGAGTAACTTCCCCAAAACCCGGAGTAACCTCCCTCAACAGCGGGAGTATCTTCCCCCAACACCCGGAGTAATTTCCCGCAATACCTGGAGTACCTTACCCCAACACTCGGAGTAACTTTCCCCAACTCCCAGAGTAACTTCCCCCGATACGCGGAGTAACTTCCCCCAAATCCCGGAATAAGCTCCCCCCCAACACCCATAGTAACTTCACCCAACACCCAGAGTAACTTCCTCCAACACCTGCAGTAACATCCCCAACACCTGGAGTAACCTCCTCAACACCCGGAGCAACTTCTCCCCAAAAACCCGGAGTAACGTCCCCCAATACCGGAGTAACTTACCCCAACATGCGGAGGAACCTCCCCCTATACCCGGAGAAACCTGCCCGACACGCGGAGTAACTTCCCCAACACCCGGAATAACTTCCCCCACACGAGGAGTAATCTCCCCCTACTCCCAGAGTAACTTCCGCCAACACCGGAGTAACCTCCCACAACACTTGGAGTAACATCCCTCAACATCCGGAGTGATTTCTCCCAACACCTGGAGTAACTTCCCCAACAGCCGGAGTAACTTCCCCCAACACCCGATGTAACTTCCCCGATGCCTTGAATAACTTCCTCGTACACCCGGAGCAACTTCCCCCGACATGCGGAGTAACCTCCGCCTACACCCGGAGTAACTGCCTCAACGCCATGAGTACCTTATCTCAACACCCGGAGTATCTAGCCACTACACGTGGAGCAACTTTCCCCAACACCCGGTGCAACTTTCCCCAACACCCGCTGTAACTTCCCCCAACATCCGGAGTAACTTCCCCCAAAACCCGGAGTAACCTCCCTCAACAGCGGGAGTATCTTCCCCCAACACCCGGAGTAATTTCCTGCAACACCTGGAGTACCTTACCCCAACACCCGGAGTAACTTCCCCCAACACCCAGAGTAACTTCCTCCAACACCCGGAGTAACTTCCCCCAACACCCAGAGTAACCTCCCACAACACCCGGAGTAACTTCCCCCAACACACGGAGTAACCTCCTCAACATCCGGAGTAACTTCCCCCCAAAAACCCAGAGTAACATCCTCCAAAAGCGGAGTAACTTCCCCCAACACCTGGAATAACTTTCCCCACACGCAGAGTAACCACCCCCTATTCCCGGAGTAACTTTCCCTAATACCTGGAGTAATCTCCCCCAACACTTGAAGTAACTTTCCCCTATAGCCGGAGTAACATCCCCCAACACTCGGAGTAACTTCCCCCAAAACCCGGAGTAACTTCCCCCAACACCCTCGTAACTTCCCCCAATAGCCGGAGTAACTTCCCCTGACACCCGGAGTAACTGCCCGAACACCAAGAGTAACTTCCCCCAACACCCGGAGTAACTTCCCCCAACATCCGGAGTAACTTCCCCCAAATCCCGGAGTGACTTCCCTCAACAGCGGGAGTATCATCCCCCAACACCCAGAGTAATTTACCTCAACACCCGGAGTACCTTCCCCCAACACCCGGAGTAGCTTCCCAAAACACCCGGAATAACCTCCCCCTATACGCGGAGTAACCTCCCCAAAATGCGGAGTGACTTCCCCCAACACCCGGAGTAACATCCCCCAACGTCCGGAGTAACTTCCCCAACACCTGGAGTAACTTCTCCCGACGCCCGGAGCAACTTACCCCGACATGCAGAGTAACTTCTCCCTACACCCGGAATAACTGCCCCAACACCAGGAGTAACTTCCCCCAATACCCGGAGTAACTTCCCCAACACCCGGAGTAATTTCCCCGACACCTGGAGTAACTACCCCCTACACCCGGAATAACTTCGCCCGACATGCGGAGTAACTGCCCCCAACACCCGGAGTAACTTCCCCCGACACCCGGAGTAACCTCCCTGAGCACACGGAGTAACTTCCCCCAACACGCAGAGTAACTTCCCCTGACACCCGGAGTAACTTCCCCCAACACCCGGAGTAAGTTCCCCCAACACCCGGAGTAACCTCCTCATCACCCGGAGCAACTTCCCCCCAAAAACCCGGAATAACGTCCCCCAATACCGGGAGTAACTTTCCCCAACACCCGGAGTAACTTCCCCGATGCCTTGAATAACTTCCCCATACACCCGGAGTAACTTCCCCCGACACACGGAGTAACCTCCGCCTACATCCGGAGTAACTGCCCCAATGCCAAGAGTACCTTATCCCAACACCCGGAGTATCTTGCTACTACACGCGGAGCAACTTTCCCCAACACCCGGAGTAACTTCCCCCAAAACCCGGAGTAACCTCCCTCAACAGCGGGAGTATCTTCCCCCAACACCCGGAGTAATTTCCCGCAATACCTGGAGTACCTTACCCCAACACCCGGAGTAACTTTCCCCAACTCCCAGAGTAACTTCCCCCGATACGCGGAGTAACTTCCCCCAAATCCCGGAATAAGCTCCCCCCCAACACCCATAGTAACTTCACCCAACACCCAGAGTAACTTCCTCCAACACCTGCAGTAACATCCCCAACACCTGGAGTAACCTCCTCAACACCCGGAGCAACTTCTCCCCAAAAACCCGGAGTAACGTCCCCCAATACCGGAGTAACTTACCCCAACATGCGGAGGAACCTCCCCCTATACCCGGAGAAACCTGCCCGACACGCGGAGTAACTTCCCCAACACCCGGAATAACTTCCCCCACACGAGGAGTAATCTCCCCCTACTCCCAGAGTAACTTCCGCCAACACCGGAGTAACCTCCCACAACACTTGGAGTAACATCCCTCAACATCCGGAGTGATTTCTCCCAACACCTGGAGTAACTTCCCCAACAGCCGGAGTAACTTCCCCCAACACCCGATGTAACTTCCCCGATGCCTTGAATAACTTCCTCGTACACCCAGAGCAACTTCCCCCGACATGCGGAGTAACCTCCGCCTACACCCGGAGTAACTGCCTCAACGCCATGAGTACCTTATCTCAACACCCGGAGTATCTAGCCACTACACGTGGAGCAACTTTCCCCAACACCCGGTGTAACTTTCCCCAACACGCGGAGTAACTTCCCCCAAAACCCGGAGTAACCTCCCTCAACAGCGGGAGTATCTTCCCCCAACACCCGGAGTAATTTCCTGCAACACCTGGAGTACCTTACCCCAACATCCGGAGTAACCTCCCTCAACACCCGGAGTAACTTTCCCCAACACACGGAGTAACCTCCTCAACATCCGGAGTAACTTCCCCCAAAAAACCCAGAGTCACGTCCTCCAAAAGCGGAGTAACTTCCCCCAACACCCAGAATAACTTCCCCCACACGCAGAGTAACCTCCCCATATTCCCGGAGTAACTTTCCCTAACACCTGGAGTAATCTCCCCCAACACTTGGAGTAACTTCCCCTACAGCCGGAGTAACTTCCCCCAAGACCCGGAGTAACTTCCCCCCACATCCGGAGTAACTTCCCCCTACACCCGGAGTAACTTTCCCCTACACCCGGAATAACTTCCACCAACACCCGGAGTAACTGCCCCCTACACCCGGAGTGACTTCCCCCTACACCCAGAGTAACTTCCCCCAACACCCGGAGTAACTTCCCCCCCCATACCCAGAGTAACTTCCCCAAACACACGGAGTAACTTCCCCCAACACCTGCAATAACTTTCCCCCACACCCGGAGTAACATGCCCCTATATCCGGAGGAACTTCCCGCAACACCCGGAGTAACTTCCCCCACACCTGGAGTAACTTCCCTCAACGCCCGGAGTAACTTCCCCCAACACCCGGAGTAACTTCCCCCCACATCCGGAGTAACTTCCCCCAACTCCCAGAGTAACTTCCCCCAACACCCGGAGTAACCTTCCTTAACACCCGGAGTAACTTCCCCCAACACCCGGAGTAACTTCCCCCAACACCTGGAGTAACTTCCCCAACAGCCGGAGTAACTTCCCCGATGCCTTGAATAACTTCCCCATACACCCGGAGTAACTTCCCCCGACACACGGAGTAACCTCCGCCTACATCCGGAGTAACTGCCCCAACGCCAAGAGTACCTTATCCCAACACCCGGAGTATCTAGCCACTACACGTGGAGCAACTTTCCCCAACACCCGGTGTAACTTTCCCCAACACGCGGAGTAACTTCCCCCAAAACCCGGAGTAACCTCCCTCAACAGCGGGAGTAACTTCCCCCAACACCCGGAGTAACTTCCCCCCACATCCGGAGTAACTTCCCCCAACTCCCAGAGTAACTTCCCCCAACACCCGGAGTAACCTTCCTGAACACCCGGAGTAACTTCCCCCAACACCCGGAGTAACTTCCCCCAACACCTGGAGTAACTTCCCCAACAGTCGGAGTAACTTCCCCCAACACCCGGAGTAACTTCCCCGATGCCTTGAATAACTTCCCCATACACCCGGAGTAACTTCCCCCGACACACAGAGTAACCTCCGCCGACATTCGGAGTAACTGCCCCAACGCCAAGAGTACCTTATCCCAACACCCGGAGTATCTTGCCACTACACGCGGAGCAACTTTCCCCAACACCCGGAGTAACTTCCCCCAAAACCTGGAGTAACCTCCCTCAACAGCGGGAGTGTCTTCCCCCAACACCCGGAGTAATTTCCCACAATACCTGGAGTACCTTACCCCAACACCCGGAGTAACTTTCCCCAACTCCCGGAGTAATTTCCCCCAATACGCGGAGTAACTTCCCCCAATCCCGGAATAAGCTCCCCCAACACCCATAGTAACTTTCCTCAACACCCAGAGTAACTTCCTCCAACACCTGCAGTAACATCCCCAACACCTGGAGTAACCTCCTCAACACCCGGAGCAACTTCCCCCCAAAAACCCGGAGTAATGTCCCCCAATACCGGAGTAACTACCCCCAACACGCGGAGGAACCTCCCCCTATACCCGGAGAAACCTGCCCGACACGCGGAGTAACTTCCCCAACACCCGGAATAACTGCCCCCACACGAGGAGTAACCTCCCCCTACTCCCAGAGTAACTTCCGCCAACACCGGAGTAACCTCCCACAACACTTGGAGTAACATCCCTCAACATCCGGAGTGACTTCCCCCAACACCCGGAGTAACTTCCCCGATGCCTTGAATAACTTCCCGGTACACCCGGAGCAACTTCCCCCGACATGCGGAGTAACCTCCGCCTACACCCGGAGTAACTGCCTCAACGCCATGAGTACCTTATCTCAACACCCAGAGTATCTTGCCACGACACGTGGAGCAACTTTCCCCAACATCCGGTGTAACCTCCCCCAACATCCGGAGTAACTTCCTCCAAAACCCGGAGTAACCTCCCTCAACAGCGGGAGTATCTTCCCCCAACACCCGGAGTAATTTCCTGCAACACCTGGAGTACCTTACCCCAACACCCAGAGTAACTTCCCCCAACACCCAGAGTAACTTCCTCCAACACCCGGAGTAACTTCCCCAACATCCGGAGTAACCTCCCTCAACACCCGGAGTAACTTCCCCCAACACACGGAGTAACCTCCTCAACATCCGGAGTAACTTCCCCCAAAAAACCCAGAGTAACGTCCTCCAAAAGCGGAGTAACGTCCCCCAACACCTGGAATAACTTTCCCCACACGCAAAGTAACCTCCCCCTATTCCCGGATTAACTTTCCCTAATACCTGGAGTAATCTCCCCCAACACTTGGAGTAACTTCCCCCTACAGCCGGAGTAACATCCCCCAACACCCGGAGTAACTTCCCCTGACACCCGGAGTAACTGCCCTAACACCCGGAGTAACTTCCCCCAACATCCGGAGTAACTTCCTCCAAAACCCGGAGTAACCTCCCTCAACAGCGGGAGTAACTTCCCCCAAATCCCGGAATAAGCTCCCCCCAACACCCATAGTAACTTCCCCCAACACCCAGCGTAACTTCCTCCAACACCTGCAGTAACCTCCCCCAACACCTGGAGTAACCTCCTCAACACCCGGAGCAACTTCTCCCCAAAAACCCGGAGTAACGTCCCCCAATACCGGAGTAACTTCCCCCAACACGCGGAGGAACCTCCTCCTATACCCGGAGAAACCTGCCCGACACACGGAGTAACTTCCCCAACACCCGGAATAACTTCCCCCACACGAGGAGTAACCTCCCCCTACTCCCAGAGTAACTTCCGCCAAAACCGGAGTAACCTCCCACAACACTTGGAGTAACATCCCTCAACATCCGGAGTGATTTCCCCCAACACCTGGAGTAACTTCCCCAACAGCCGCAGTAACTTCCCCCAACACCCGATGTAACTTCCCCGATGCCTTGAATAACTTCCTCGTACACCCGGAGCAACTTCCCCCGACATGCGGAGTAACCTCCGCCTACACCCGGAGTAACTGCCTCAATGCCATGAGTACCTTATCTCAACACCCGGAGTATCTAGCCACTACACGTGGAGCAACTTTCCCAAACACCCGGTGTAACTTCCCCCAAAACCCGGAGTAACCTCCCTCAACAGCGGGAGTATCTTCCCCCAACACCCGGAGTAATTTCTTGCAACACCTGGAGTACCTTACCCCAACATCCGGAGTAACCTCCCTCAACACCCGGAGTAACTTTCCCCAACACACGGAGTAACGTCCTCAACATCCGGAGTAACTTCCCCCAAAAAACCCAGAGTAACGTCCTCCAAAAGCGGAGTAACTTCCCCCAACACCCGGAATAACTTCCCCCACACGCAGCGTAACCTCCCCATATTCCCGGAGTAACTTTCCCTAACACCTGGAGTAATCTCCCCCAACACTTGGAGTAACTTCCCCTACAGCCGGAGTAACTTCCCCCAAGACCCGGAGTAACTTCCCCCCACAGCCGGAGTAACTTCCCCCTACACCCGGAGTAACTTTCCCATACACCCGGAATAACTTCCACCAACACCCGGAGTAACTGCCCCCTACACCCGGAGTGACTTCCCCCTACACCCGGAGTAACTTCCCCCAACACCCGGAGTAACTTCCCCCCCCCCATACCCGGAGTACCTTCCCCAAACACACGGAGTAACTTCCCCCAACACCTGGAATAACTTTCCCCCACAACCGGAGTAACCTGCCCCTATATCCGGAGGAACTTCCCGCAACACCCGGAGTAACTTCCCCCACACCTGGAGTAACTTCCCTCAACGCCCGGAGTAACTTCCCCCAACACCCGGAGTAACTTCCCCCCACATCCGGAGTAACTTCCCCCAACACCCAGAGTAACTTCCCCCAACACCCGGAGTAACCTTCCTGAACACCAGGAGCAACTTCTCCCAACACCCGGAGTAACTTCCCCCAACACCCGGAGTAACTTCCCCGATGCCTTGAATAACTTCCCCATACACCCGGAGTAACTTCCCCCGACACACGGAGTAACCTCCGCCGACATCCGGAGTAACTGCCCCAACGCCAAGAGTACCTTATCCCAACACCCGGAGTATCTTGCCACTACACGCGGAGCAACTTTCCCCAACACCCGGAGTAACTTCCCCCAAAACCTGGAGTAACCTCCCTCAACAGCGGGAGTGTCTTCCCCCAACACCCGGAGTAATTTCCCACAATACCTGGAGTACCTTACCCCAACATCCGGAGTAACTTTCCCCAACTCCCGGAGTAATTTCCACCAATACGCGGAGTAACTTCCCCCAAATCCCGGAATAAGCTCCCCCAACACCCATAGTAACTTTCCTCAACACCCAGAGTAACTTCCTCCAACACCTGCAGTAACATCCCCAACACCTGGAGTAACCTCCTCAACACCCGGAGCAACTTCCCCCCAAAAACCCGGAGTAATGTCCCCCAATACCGGAGTAACTTCCCCCAACCCGCGGAGGAACCTCCCCCTTTACCCGGAGAAACCTGCCCGACACGCGGAGTAACTTCCCCAACACCCGGAATAACTGCCCCCACACGCGGAGTAACCTCCCCCTACTCCCAGAGTAACTTCCGCCAACACCGGAGTAACCTCCCACAACACTTGGAGTAACATCCCTCAACATCCGGAGTGACTTCCCCCAACACCCGGAGTAACTTCCCCGATGCCTTGAATAACTTCCCGGTACACCCGGAGCAACTTCCCCCGACATGCGGAGTAACCTCGGCCTACACCGGAGTAACTGCCTCAACGCCATGAGTACCTTATCTCAACACCCGGAGTATCTTGCCACTACACGTGGAGCAACTTTCCCCAACATCCGGTGTAACTTCCCCCAGCATCCGGAGTAACTTCCTCCAAAATCCGGAGTAACCTCCCTCAACAGCGGGAGTATCTTCCCCCAACACCCGGAGTAATTTCCTGCAACACCTGGAGTACCTTACCCCAACACCCGGAGTAACTTCCCCCAACACCCAGAGTAACTTCCTCCAACACCCGGAGTAACTTCCCCCAACATCCGGAGTAACCTCCCTCAACACCCGGAGTAACTTCCCCCAACACACGGAGTAACCTCCTCAACATCCGGAGTAACTTCCCCCAAAAAACCCAGAGTAACGTCCTCCAAAAGCGGAGTAACTTCCCCCAACACCCGGAATAACTTCCCCCACACACAGAGTAACCTCCCCCTATTCCCGGAGTAACTTTCCCTAATACCTGGAGTAATCTCCCCCAACACTTGGAGTAACTTCCCCCTACAGCCGGAGTAACATCCCACAGCACCCGGAGTAACTTCCCCAGACACCCGGAGTAACTGCCCTAACACCCGGAGTAACTTCCCCCAACACCCGGAGTAACTTCCCCCCACATCCGGAGTAACTTCCCCCAACTCCCAGAGTAACTTCCCCCAACACCCGGAGTAACCTTCCTTAACACCCGGAGTAACTTCCCCCAACACCTGGAGTAACTTCCCCAACAGCCGGAGTAACTTCCACGATGCCTTGAATAACTTCCCCATACACCCGGAGTAACTTCCCCCGACACACGGAGTAACCTCCGCCTACATCCGGAGTAACTACCCCAACGCCAAGAGTACCTTATCCCAACACCCGGAGTATCTTGCTACTACACGCGGAGCAACTTTCCCCAACACCCGGAGTAACTTCCCCCAAAACCCGGAGTAACCTCCCTCAACAGCGGGAGTATCTTCCCCCAACACCCGGAGTAATTTCCCGCAATACCTGGAGTACCTTACCCCAACACCCGGAGTAACTTTCCCCAACTCCCAGAGTAACTTCCCCCGATACGCGGAGTAACTTCCCCCAAATCCAGGAATAAGCTCCCCCCCAACACCCATAGTAACTTCACCCAACACCCAGAGTAACTTCCTCCAACACCTGCAGTAACATCCCCAACACCTGGAGTAACCTCCTCAACACCCGGTGCAACTTTCCCCAACACCCGCTGTAACTTCCCCCAACATCCGGAGTAACTTCCCCCAAAACCCGGAGTAACCTCCCTCAACAGCGGGAGTATCTTCCCCCAACACCCGGAGTAATTTCCTGCAACACCTGGAGTACCTTACCCCAACACCCGGAGTAACTTCCCCCAACACCCAGAGTAACTTCCTCCAACACCCGGAGTAACTTCCCCCAACACCCAGAGTAACCTCCCACAACACCCGGAGTAACTTCCCCCAACACACGGAGTAACCTCCTCAACATCCGGAGTAACTTCCCCCCAAAAACCCAGAGTAACATCCTCCAAAAGCGGAGTAACTTCCCCCAACACCTGGAATAACTTTCCCCACACGCAGAGTAACCACCCCCTATTCCCGGAGTAACTTTCCCTAATACCTGGAGTAATCTCCCCCAACACTTGAAGTAACTTTCCCCTATAGCCGGAGTAACATCCCCCAACACTCGGCGTAACTTCCCCCAAAACCCGGAGTAACTTCCCCCAACACCCTCGTAACTTCCCCCAATAGCCGGAGTAACTTCCCCTGACACCCGGAGTAACTGCCCGAACACCAAGAGTAACTTCCCCCAACACCCGGAGTAACTTCCCCCAACATCCGGAGTAACTTCCCCCAAATCCCGGAGTGACTTCCCTCAACAGCGGGAGTATCATCCCCCAACACCCAGAGTAATTTACCTCAACACCCGGAGTACCTTCCCCCAACACTCGGAGTAGCTTCCCAAAACACCCGGAATAACCTCCCCCTATACGCGGAGTAACCTCCCCAAAATGCGGAGTGACTTCCCCCAACACCCGGAGTAACATCCCCCAACGTCCGGAGTAACTTCCCCAACACCTGGAGTAACTTCTCCCGACGCCCGGAGCAACTTACCCCGACATGCAGAGTAACTTCTCCCTACACCCGGAATAACTGCCCCAACACCAGGAGTAACTTCCCCCAATACCCGGAGTAACTTCCCCAACACCCGGAGTAATTTCCCCGACACCTGGAGTAACTACCCCCTACACCCGGAATAACTTCGCCCGACATGCGGAGTAACTGCCCCCAACACCCGGAGTAACTTCCCCCGACACCCGGAGTAACCTCCCTGAACACACGGAGTAACTTCCCCCAACACGCAGAGTAACTTCCCCTGACACCCGGAGTAACTTCCCCCAACACCCGGAGTAAGTTCCCCCAACACCCGGAGTAACCTCCTCATCACCCGGAGCAACTTCCCCCCAAAAACCCGGAATAACGTCCCCCAATACCGGGAGTAACTTTCCCCAACACCCGGAGTAACTTCCCCGATGCCTTGAATAACTTCCCCATACACCCGGAGTAACTTCCCCCGACACACGGAGTAACCTCCGCCTACATCCGGAGTAACTGCCCCAATGCCAAGAGTACCTTATCCCAACACCCGGAGTATCTTGCTACTACACGCGGAGCAACTTTCCCCAACACCCGGAGTAACTTCCCCCAAAACCCGGAGTAACCTCCCTCAACAGCGGGAGTATCTTCCCCCAACACCCGGAGTAATTTCCCGCAATACCTGGAGTACCTTACCCCAACACCCGGAGTAACTTTCCCCAACTCCCAGAGTAACTTCCCCCGATACGCGGAGTAACTTCCCCCAAATCCCGGAATAAGCTCCCCCCCAACACCCATAGTAACTTCACCCAACACCCAGAGTAACTTCCTCCAACACCTGCAGTAACATCCCCAACACCTGGAGTAACCTCCTCAACACCCGGAGCAACTTCTCCCCAAAAACCCGGAGTAACGTCCCCCAATACCGGAGTAACTTACCCCAACATGCGGAGGAACCTCCCCCTATACCCGGAGAAACCTGCCCGACACGCGGAGTAACTTCCCCAACACCCGGAATAACTTCCCCCACACGAGGAGTAATCTCCCCCTACTCCCAGAGTAACTTCCGCCAACACCGGAGTAACCTCCCACAACACTTGGAGTAACATCCCTCAACATCCGGAGTGATTTCTCCCAACACCTGGAGTAACTTCCCCAACAGCCGGAGTAACTTCCCCCAACACCCGATGTAACTTCCCCGATGCCTTGAATAACTTCCTCGTACACCCAGAGCAACTTCCCCCGACATGCGGAGTAACCTCCGCCTACACCCGGAGTAACTGCCTCAACGCCATGAGTACCTTATCTCAACACCCGGAGTATCTAGCCACTACACGTGGAGCAACTTTCCCCAACACCCGGTGTAACTTTCCCCAACACGCGGAGTAACTTCCCCCAAAACCCGGAGTAACCTCCCTCAACAGCGGGAGTATCTTCCCCCAACACCCGGAGTAATTTCCTGCAACACCTGGAGTACCTTACCCCAACATCCGGAGTAACCTCCCTCAACACCCGGAGTAACTTTCCCCAACACACGGAGTAACCTCCTCAACATCCGGAGTAACTTCCCCCAAAAAACCCAGAGTCACGTCCTCCAAAAGCGGAGTAACTTCCCCCAACACCCAGAATAACTTCCCCCACACGCAGAGTAACCTCCCCATATTCCCGGAGTAACTTTCCCTAACACCTGGAGTAATCTCCCCCAACACTTGGAGTAACTTCCCCTACAGCCGGAGTAACTTCCCCCAAGACCCGGAGTAACTTCCCCCCACATCCGGAGTAACTTCCCCCTACACCCGGAGTAACTTTCCCCTACACCCGGAATAACTTCCACCAACACCCGGAGTAACTGCCCCCTACACCCAGAGTGACTTCCCCCTACACCCAGAGTAACTTCCCCCAACACCCGGAGTAACTTCCCCCCCCATACCCAGAGTAACTTCCCCAAACACACGGAGTAACTTCCCCCAACACCTGCAATAACTTTCCCCCACACCCGGAGTAACATGCCCCTATATCCGGAGGAACTTCCCGCAACACCCGGAGTAACTTCCCCCACACCTGGAGTAACTTCCCTCAACGCCCGGAGTAACTTCCCCCAACACCCGGAGTAACTTCCCCCCACATCCGGAGTAACTTCCCCCAACTCCCAGAGTAACTTCCCCCAACACCCGGAGTAACCTTCCTTAACACCCGGAGTAACTTCCCCCAACACCTGGAGTAACTTCCCCAACAGCCGGAGTAACTTCCCCGATGCCTTGAATAACTTCCCCATACACCCGGAGTAACTGCCCCCGACACACGGAGTAACCTCCGCCTACATCCGGAGTAACTGCCCCAACGCCAAGAGTACCTTATCCCAACACCCGGAGTATCTTGCTACTACACGCGGAGCAACTTTCCCCAACACCCGGAGTAACTTCCCCCAAAACCCGGAGTAACCTCCCTCAACAGCGGGAGTATCTTCCCCCAACACCCGGAGTTATTTCCCGCAATACCTGGAGTACCTTACCCCAACACCCGGAGTAACTTTCCCCAACTCCCAGAGTAACTTCCCCCGATACGCGGAGTAACTTCCCCCAAATCCAGGAATAAGCTCCCCCCCAACACCCATAGTAACTTCACCCAACACCCAGAGTAACTTCCTCCAACACCTGCAGTAACATCCCCAACACCTGGAGTAACCTCCTCAACACCCGGAGCAACTTCTCCCCAAAAACCCGGAGTAACGTCCCCCAATACCGGAGTAACTTCCCCCAACATGCGGAGGAACCTCCCCCTATACCCGGAGAAACTGCCCGACACGCGGAGTAACTTCCCCAACACCCGGAATAACTTCCCCCACACGAGGAGTAATCTCCCCCTACTCCCAGAGTAACTTCCGCCAACACCGGAGTAACCTCCCACAACACTTGGAGTAACATCCCTCAACATCCGGAGTGATTTCTCCCAACACCTGGAGTAACTTCCCCAACAGCCGGAGTAACTTCCCCCAACACCCGATGTAACTTCCCCGATGCCTTGAATAACTTCCTCGTACACCCGGAGCAACTTCCCCCGACATGCGGAGTAACCTCCGCCTACACCCGGAGTAACTGCCTCAACGCCATGAGTACCTTATCTCAACACCCGGAGTATCTAGCCACTACACGTGGAGCAACTTTCCCCAACACCCGGTGTAACTTTCCCCAACACGCGGAGTAACTTCCCCCAAAACCCGGAGTAACCTCCCTCAACAGCGGGAGTATCTTCCCCCAACACCCGGAGTAATTTCCTGCAACACCTGGAGTACCTTACCCCAACATCCGGAGTAACCTCCCTCAACACCCGGAGTAACTTTCCCCAACACACGGAGTAACCTCCTCAACATCCGGAGTAACTTCCCCCAAAAAACCCAGAGTCACGTCCTCCAAAAGCGGAGTAACTTCCCCCAACACCCAGAATAACTTCCCCCACACGCAGAGTAACCTCCCCATATTCCCGGAGTAACTTTCCCTAACACCTGGAGTAATCTCCCCCAACACTTGGAGTAACTTCCCCTACAGCCGGAGTAACTTCCCCCAAGACCCGGAGTAACTTCCCCCCACATCCGGAGTAACTTCCCCCTACACCCGGAGTAACTTTCCCCTACACCCGGAATAACTTCCACCAACACCCGGAGTAACTGCCCCCTACACCCGGAGTGACTTCCCCCTACACCCAGAGTAACTTCCCCCAACACCCGGAGTAACTTCCCCCCCCATACCCAGAGTAACTTCCCCAAACACACGGAGTAACTTCCCCCAACACCTGGAATAACTTTCCCCCACACCCGGAGTAACATGCCCCTATATCCGGAGGAACTTCCCGCAACACCCGGAGTAACTTCCCCCACACCTGGAGTAACTTCCCTCAACGCCCGGAGTAACTTCCCCCAACACCCGGAGTAACTTCCCCCCACATCCGGAGTAACTTCCCCCAACTCCCAGAGTAACTTCCCCCAACACCCGGAGTAACCTTCCTTAACACCCGGAGTAACTTCCCCCAACACCCGGAGTAACTTCCCCCAACACCTGGAGTAACTTCCCCAACAGCCGGAGTAACTTCCCCGATGCCTTGAATAACTTCCCCATACACCCGGAGTAACTTCCCCCGACACACGGAGTAACCTCCGCCTACATCCGGAGTAACTGCCCCAACGCCAAGAGTACCTTATCCCAACACCCGGAGTATCTTGCTACTACACGCGGAGCAACTTTCCCCCACACCCGGAGTAACTTTCCCCAAAACCCGGAGTAACCTCCCTCAACAGCGGGAGTATCTTCCCCCAACACCCGGAGTAATTTCCCGCAATACCTGGAGTACCTTACCCCAACACCCGGAGTAACTTTCCCCAACTCCCAGAGTAACTTCCCCCGATACGCGGAGTAACTTCCCCCAAATCCAGGAATAAGCTCCCCCCCAACACCCATAGTAACTTCACCCAACACCCAGAGTAACTTCCTCCAACACCTGCAGTAACATCCCCAACACCTGGAGTAACCTCCTCAACACCCGGAGCAACTTCTCCCCAAAAACCCGGAGTAACGTCCCCCAATACCGGAGTAACTTCCCCAACATGCGGAGGAACCTCCCCCTATACCCGGAGAAACCTGCCCGACACGCGGAGTAACTTCCCCAACACCCGGAATAACTTCCCCCACACGAGGAGTAATCTCCCCCTACTCCCAGAGTAACTTCCGCCAACACCGGAGTAACCTCCCACAACACTTGGAGTAACATCCCTCAACATCCGGAGTGATTTCTCCCAACACCTGGAGTAACTTCCCCAACAGCCGGAGTAACTTCCCCCAACACCCGATGTAACTTCCCCGATGCCTTGAATAACTTCCTCGTACACCCAGAGCAACTTCCCCCGACATGCGGAGTAACCTCCGCCTACACCCGGAGTAACTGCCTCAACGCCATGAGTACCTTATCTCAACACCCGGAGTATCTAGCCACTACACGTGGAGCAACTTTCCCTAACACCCGGTGTAACTTTCCCCAACACGCGGAGTAACTTCCCCCAAAACCCGGAGTAACCTCCCTCAACAGCGGGAGTATCTTCCCCCAACACCCGGAGTAATTTCCTGCAACACCTGGAGTACCTTACCCCAACATCCGGAGTAACCTCCCTCAACACCCGGAGTAACTTTCCCCAACACACGGAGTAACCTCCTCAACATCCGGAGTAACTTCCCCCAAAAAACCCAGAGTAACGTCCTCCAAAAGCGGAGTAACTTCCCCCAACACCCGGAATAACTTCCCCCACACGCAGAGTAACCTCCCCATATTCCCGGAGTAACTTTCCCTAACACCTGGAGTAATCTCCCCCAACACATGGAGTAACTTCCCCTACAGCCGGAGTAACTTCCCCCAAGACCCGGAGTAACTTCCCCCCACATCCGGAGTAACTTCCCCCTACACCCGGAGTAACTTTCCCCTACACCCGGAATAACTTCCACCAACACCCGGAATAACTGCCCCCTACACCCGGAGTGACTTCCCCCTACACCCGGAGTAACTTCCCCCAACACCCGGAGTAACTTCCCCCCCCATACCCAGAGTAACTTCCCCAAACACACAGAGTAACTTCCCCCAACACCTGGAATAACTTTCCCCCACACCCGGAGTAACCTGCCCCTATATCCGGAGGAACTTCCCGCAACACCCGGAGTAACTTCCCCCATACCTGGAGTAACTTCCCTCAACGCCCGGAGTAACTTCCCCCAACACCCGGCGTAACTTCCCCCCACATCCGGAGTAACTTCCCCCAACTCCCAGAGTAACTTCCCCCAACACCCGGAGTAACCTTCCTGAACACCCGGAGTAACTTCCCCCAACACCCGGAGTAACTTCCCCCAACACCTGGAGTAACTTCCCCAACAGTCGGAGTAACTTCCCCCAACACCCGGAGTAACTTCCCCGATGCCTTGAATAACTTCCCCATACACCCGGAGTAACTTCCCCCGACACACAGAGTAACCTCCGCCGACATTCGGAGTAACTGCCCCAACGCCAAGAGTACCTTATCCCAACACCCGGAGTATCTTGCCACTACACGCGGAGCAACTTTCCCCAACACCCGGAGTAACTTCCCCCAAAACCTGGAGTAACCTCCCTCAACAGCGGGAGTGTCTTCCCCCAACACCCGGAGTAATTTCCCACAATACCTGGAGTACCTTACCCCAACACCCGGAGTAACTTTCCCCAACTCCCGGAGTAATTTCCCCCAATACGCGGAGTAACTTCCCCCAAATCCCGGAATAAGCTCCCCCAACACCCATAGTAACTTTCCTCAACACCCAGAGTAACTTCCTCCAACACCTGCAGTAACATCCCCAACACCTGGAGTAACCTCCTCAACACCCGGAGCAACTTCCCCCCAAAAACCCGGAGTAATGTCCCCCAATACCGGAGTAACTTCCCCCAACACGCGGAGGAACCTCCCCCTATACCCGGAGAAACCTGCCCGACACGCGGAGTAACTTCCCCAACACCCGGAATAACTGCCCCCACACGAGGAGTAACCTCCCCCTACTCCCAGAGTAACTTCCGCCAACACCGGAGTAACCTCCCACAACACTTGGAGTAACATCCCTCAACATCCGGAGTGACTTCCCCCAACACCCGGAGTAACTTCCCCGATGCCTTGAATAACTTCCCGGTACACCCGGAGCAACTTCCCCCGACATGCGGAGTAACCTCCGCCTACACCCGGAGTAACTGCCTCAACGCCATGAGTACCTTATCTCAACACCCAGAGTATCTTGCCACGACACGTGGAGCAACTTTCCCCAACATCCGGTGTAACTTCCCCCAACATCCGGAGTAACTTCCTCCAAAACCCGGAGTAACCTCCCTCAACAGCGGGAGTACCTTCCCCCAACACCCGGAGTAATTTCCTGCAACACCTGGAGTACCTTACCCCAACACCCAGAGTAACTTCCCCCAACACCCAGAGTAACTTCCTCCAACACCCGGAGTAACTTCCCCAACATCCGGAGTAACCTCCCTCAACACCCGGAGTAACTTATCCCAACACACGGAGTAACCTCCTCAACATCCGGAGTAACTTCCCCCAAAAAACCCAGAGTAACGTCCTCCAAAAGCGGAGTAACGTCCCCCAACACCTGGAATAACTTTCCCCACACGCAAAGTAACCTCCCCCTATTCCCGGATTAACTTTCCCTAATAACTGGAGTAATCTCCCCCAACACTTGGAGTAACTTCCCCCTACAGCCGGAGTAACATCCCCCAACACCCGGAGTAACTTCCCCTGACACCCGGAGTAACTGCCCTAACACCCGGAGTAACTTCCCCCAACATCCGGAGTAACTTCCTCCAAAACCCGGAGTAACCTCCCTCAACAGCGGGAGTAACTTCCCCCAAATCCCGGAATAAGCTCCCCCCAACACCCATAGTAACTTCCCCCAACACCCAGCGTAACTTCCTCCAACACCTGCAGTAACCTCCCCCAACACCTGGAGTAACCTCCTCAACACCCGGAGCAACTTCTCCCCAAAAACCCGGAGTAACGTCCCCCAATACCGGAGTAACTTCCCCCAACACGCGGAGGAACCTCCTCCTATACCCGGAGAAACCTGCCCGACACACGGAGTAACTTCCCCAACACCCGGAATAACTTCCCCCACACGAGGAGTAACCTCCCCCTACTCCCAGAGTAACTTCCGCCAAAACCGGAGTAACCTCCCACAACACTTGGAGTAACATCCCTCAACATCCGGAGTGATTTCCCCCAACACCTGGAGTAACTTCCCCAACAGCCGCAGTAACTTCCCCCAACACCCGATGTAACTTCCCCGATGCCTTGAATAACTTCCTCGTACACCCGGAGCAACTTCCCCCGACATGCGGAGTAACCTCCGCCTACACCCGGAGTAACTGCCTCAATGCCATGAGTACCTTATCTCAACACCCGGAGTATCTAGCCACTACACGTGGAGCAACTTTCCCAAACACCCGGTGTAACTTCCCCCAAAACCCGGAGTAACCTCCCTCAACAGCGGGAGTATCTTCCCCCAACACCCGGAGTAATTTCTTGCAACACCTGGAGTACCTTACCCCAACATCCGGAGTAACCTCCCTCAACACCCGGAGTAACTTTCCCCAACACACGGAGTAACCTCCTCAACATCCGGAGTAACTTCCCCCAAAAAACCCAGAGTAACGTCCTCCAAAAGCGGAGTAACTTCCCCCAACACCCGGAATAACTTCCCCCACACGCAGCGTAACCTCCCCATATTCCCGGAGTAACTTTCCCTAACACCTGGAGTAATCTCCCCCAACACTTGGAGTAACTTCCCCTACAGCCGGAGTAACTTCCCCCAAGACCCGGAGTAACTTCCCCCCACAGCCGGAGTAACTTCCCCCTACACCCGGAGTAACTTTCCCATACACCCGGAATAACTTCCACCAACACCCGGAGTAACTGCCCCCTACACCCGGAGTGACTTCCCCCTACACCCGGAGTAATTTCCCCCAACACCCGGAGTAACTTCCCCCCCCCCATACCCGGAGTACCTTCCCCAAACACACGGAGTAACTTCCCCCAACACCTGGAATAACTTTCCCCCACAACCGGAGTAACCTGCCCCTATATCCGGAGGAACTTCCCGCAACACCCGGAGTAACTTCCCCCACACCTGGAGTAACTTCCCTCAACGCCCGGAGTAACTTCCCCCAACACCCGGAGTAACTTCCCCCCACATCCGGAGTAACTTCCCCCAACACCCAGAGTAACTTCCCCCAACACCCGGAGTAACCTTCCTGAACACCCGGAGTAACTTCTCCCAACACCCGGAGTAACTTCCCCCAACACCCGGAGTAACTTCCCCGATGCCTTGAATAACTTCCCCATACACCCGGAGTAACTTCCCCCGACACACGGAGTAACCTCCGCCGACATCCGGAGTAACTGCCCCAACGCCAAGAGTACCTTATCCCAACACCCGGAGTATCTTGCCACTACACGCGGAGCAACTTTCCCCAACACCCGGAGTAACTTCCCCCAAAACCTGGAGTAACCTCCCTCAACAGCGGGAGTGTCTTCCCCCAACACCCGGAGTAATTTCCCACAATACCTGGAGTACCTTACCCCAACATCCGGAGTAACTTTCCCCAACTCCCGGAGTAATTTCCACCAATACGCGGAGTAACTTCCCCCAAATCCCGGAATAAGCTCCTCCAACACCCATAGTAACTTTCCTCAACACCCAGAGTAACTTCCTCCAACACCTGCAGTAACATCCCCAACACCTGGAGTAACCTCCTCAACACCCGGAGCAACTTCCCCCCAAAAACCCGGAGTAATGTCCCCCAATACCGGAGTAACTTCCCCCAACACGCGGAGGAACCTCCCCCTATACCCGGAGAAACCTGCCCGACACGCGGAGTAACTTCCCCAACACCCGGAATAACTGCCCCCACACGCGGAGTAACCTCCCCCTACTCCCAGAGTAACTTCCGCCAACACCGGAGTAACCTCCCACAACACTTGGAGTAACATCCCTCAACATCCGGAGTGACTTCCCCCAACACCCGGAGTAACTTCCCCGATGCCTTGAATAACTTCCCGGTACACCCGGAGCAACTTCCCCCGACATGCGGAGTAACCTCGGCCTACACCGGAGTAACTGCCTCAACGCCATGAGTACCTTATCTCAACACCCGGAGTATCTTGCCACTACACGTGGAGCAACTTTCCCCAACATCCGGTGTAACTTCCCCCAGCATCCGGAGTAACTTCCTCCAAAATCCGGAGTAACCTCCCTCAACAGCGGGAGTATCTTCCCCCAACACCCGGAGTAATTTCCTGCAACACCTGGAGTACCTTACCCCAACACCCGGAGTAACTTCCCCCAACACCCAGAGTAACTTCCTCCAACACCCGGAGTAACTTCCCCCAACATCCGGAGTAACCTCCCTCAACACCCGGAGTAACTTCCCCCAACACACGGAGTAACCTCCTCAACATCCGGAGTAACTTCCCCCAAAAAACCCAGAGTAACGTCCTCCAAAAGCGGAGTAACTTCCCCCAACACCCGGAATAACTTCCCCCACACACAGAGTAACCTCCCCCTATTCCCGGAGTAACTTTCCCTAATACCTGGAGTAATCTCCCCCAACACTTGGAGTAACTTCCCCCTACAGCCGGAGTAACATCCCACAGCACCCGGAGTAACTTCCCCAGACACCCGGAGTAACTGCCCTAACACCCGGAGTAACTTCCCCCAACACCCGGAGTAACTTCCCCCCACATCCGGAGTAACTTCCCCCAACTCCCAGAGTAACTTCCCCCAACACCCGGAGTAACCTTCCTTAACACCCGGAGTAACTTCCCCCAACACCTGGAGTAACTTCCCCAACAGCCGGAGTAACTTCCCCGATGCCTTGAATAACTTCCCCATACACCCGGAGTAACTTCCCCCGACACACGGAGTAACCTCCGCCTACATCCGGAGTAACTGCCCCAACGCCAAGAGTACCTTATCCCAACACCCGGAGTATCTTGCTACTACACGCGGAGCAACTTTCCCCAACACCCGGAGTAACTTCCCCCAAAACCCGGAGTAACCTCCCTCAACAGCGGGAGTATCTTCCCCCAACACCCGGAGTAATTTCCCGCAATACCTGGAGTACCTTACCCCAACACCCGGAGTAACTTTCCCCAACTCCCAGAGTAACTTCCCCCGATACGCGGAGTAACTTCCCCCAAATCCAGGAATAAGCTCCCCCCCAACACCCATAGTAACTTCACCCAACACCCAGAGTAACTTCCTCCAACACCTGCAGTAACATCCCCAACACCTGGAGTAACCTCCTCAACACCCGGTGCAACTTTCCCCAACACCCGCTGTAACTTCCCCCAACATCCGGAGTAACTTCCCCCAAAACCCGGAGTAACCTCCCTCAACAGCGGGAGTATCTTCCCCCAACACCCGGAGTAATTTCCTGCAACACCTGGAGTACCTTACCCCAACACCCGGAGTAACTTCCCCCAACACCCAGAGTAACTTCCTCCAACACCCGGAGTAACTTCCCCCAACACCCAGAGTAACCTCCCACAACACCCGGAGTAACTTCCCCCAACACACGGAGTAACCTCCTCAACATCCGGAGTAACTTCCCCCCAAAAACCCAGAGTAACATCCTCCAAAAGCGGAGTAACTTCCCCCAACACCTGGAATAACTTTCCCCACACGCAGAGTAACCACCCCCTATTCCCGGAGTAACTTTCCCTAATACCTGGAGTAATCTCCCCCAACACTTGAAGTAACTTTCCCCTATAGCCGGAGTAACATCCCCCAACACTCGGCGTAACTTCCCCCAAAACCCGGAGTAACTTCCCCCAACACCCTCGTAACTTCCCCCAATAGCCGGAGTAACTTCCCCTGACACCCGGAGTAACTGCCCGAACACCAAGAGTAACTTCCCCCAACACCCGGAGTAACTTCCCCCAACATCCGGAGTAACTTCCCCCAAATCCCGGAGTGACTTCCCTCAACAGCGGGAGTATCATCCCCCAACACCCAGAGTAATTTACCTCAACACCCGGAGTACCTTCCCCCAACACTCGGAGTAGCTTCCCAAAACACCCGGAATAACCTCCCCCTATACGCGGAGTAACCTCCCCAAAATGCGGAGTGACTTCCCCCAACACCCGGAGTAACATCCCCCAACGTCCGGAGTAACTTCCCCAACACCTGGAGTAACTTCTCCCGACGCCCGGAGCAACTTACCCCGACATGCAGAGTAACTTCTCCCTACACCCGGAATAACTGCCCCAACACCAGGAGTAACTTCCCCCAATACCCGGAGTAACTTCCCCAACACCCGGAGTAATTTCCCCGACACCTGGAGTAACTACCCCCTACACCCGGAATAACTTCGCCCGACATGCGGAGTAACTGCCCCCAACACCCGGAGTAACTTCCCCCGACACCCGGAGTAACCTCCCTGAACACACGGAGTAACTTCCCCCAACACGCAGAGTAACTTCCCCTGACACCCGGAGTAACTTCCCCCAACACCCGGAGTAAGTTCCCCCAACACCCGGAGTAACCTCCTCATCACCCGGAGCAACTTCCTCCCAAAAACCCGGAATAACGTCCCCCAATACCGGGAGTAACTTTCCCCAACACCCGGAGTAACTTCCCCGATGCCTTGAATAACTTCCCCATACACCCGGAGTAACTTCCCCCAAAACCCGGAGTAACCTCCCTCAACAGCGGGAGTATCTTCCCCCAACACCCGGAGTAATTTCCCGCAATACCTGGAGTACCTTACCCCAACACCCGGAGTAACTTTCCCCAACTCCCAGAGTAACTTCCCCCGATACGCGGAGTAACTTCCCCCAAATCCCGGAATAAGCTCCCCCCCAACACCCATAGTAACTTCACCCAACACCCAGAGTAACTTCCTCCAACACCTGCAGTAACATCCCCAACACCTGGAGTAACCTCCTCAACACCCGGAGCAACTTCTCCCCAAAAACCCGGAGTAACGTCCCCCAATACCGGAGTAACTTACCCCAACATGCGGAGGAACCTCCCCCTATACCCGGAGAAACCTGCCCGACACGCGGAGTAACTTCCCCAACACCCGGAATAACTTCCCCCACACGAGGAGTAATCTCCCCCTACTCCCAGAGTAACTTCCGCCAACACCGGAGTAACCTCCCACAACACTTGGAGTAACATCCCTCAACATCCGGAGTGATTTCTCCCAACACCTGGAGTAACTTCCCCAACAGCCGGAGTAACTTCCCCCAACACCCGATGTAACTTCCCCGATGCCTTGAATAACTTCCTCGTACACCCAGAGCAACTTCCCCCGACATGCGGAGTAACCTCCGCCTACACCCGGAGTAACTGCCTCAACGCCATGAGTACCTTATCTCAACACCCGGAGTATCTAGCCACTACACGTGGAGCAACTTTCCCCAACACCCGGTGTAACTTTCCCCAACACGCGGAGTAACTTCCCTCAAAACCCGGAGTAACCTCCCTCAACAGCGGGAGTATCTTCCCCCAACACCCGGAGTAATTTCCTGCAACACCTGGAGTACCTTACCCCAACATCCGGAGTAACCTCCCTCAACACCCGGAGTAACTTTCCCCAACACACGGAGTAACCTCCTCAACATCCGGAGTAACTTCCCCCAAAAAACCCAGAGTCACGTCCTCCAAAAGCGGAGTAACTTCCCCCAACACCCAGAATAACTTCCCCCACACGCAGAGTAACCTCCCCATATTCCCGGAGTAACTTTCCCTAACACCTGGAGTAATCTCCCCCAACACTTGGAGTAACTTCCCCTACAGCCGGAGTAACTTCCCCCAAGACCCGGAGTAACTTCCCCCCACATCCGGAGTAACTTCCCCCTACACCCGGAGTAACTTTCCCCTACACCCGGAATAACTTCCCCCACACGAGGAGTAATCTCCCCCTACTCCCAGAGTAACTTCCGCCAACACCGGAGTAACCTCCCACAACACTTGGAGTAACATCCCTCAACATCCGGAGTGATTTCTCCCAACACCTGGAGTAACTTCCCCAACAGCCGGAGTAACTTCCCCCAACACCCGATGTAACTTCCCCGATGCCTTGAATAACTTCCTCGTACACCCGGAGCAACTTCCCCCGACATGCGGAGTAACCTCCGCCTACACCCGGAGTAACTGCCTCAACGCCATGAGTACCTTATCTCAACACCCGGAGTATCTAGCCACTACACGTGGAGCAACTTTCCCCAACACCCGGTGTAACTTTCCCCAACACGCGGAGTAACTTCCCCCAAAACCCGGAGTAACCTCCCTCAACAGCGGGAGTATCTTCCCCCAACACCCGGAGTAATATCCTGCAACACCTGGAGTACCTTACCCCAACATCCGGAGTAACCTCCCTCAACACCCGGAGTAACTTTCCCCAACACACGGAGTAACCTCCTCAACATCCGGAGTAACTTCCCCCAAAAAACCCAGAGTCACGTCCTCCAAAAGCGGAGTAACTTCCCCCAACACCCAGAATAACTTCCCCCACACGCAGAGTAACCTCCCCATATTCCCGGAGTAACTTTCCCTAACACCTGGAGTAATCTCCCCCAACACTTGGAGTAACTTCCCCTACAGCCGGAGTAACTTCCCCCAAGACCCGGAGTAACTTCCCCCCACATCCGGAGTAACTTCCCCCTACACCCGGAGTAACTTTCCCCTACACCCGGAATAACTTCCACCAACACCCGGAGTAACTGCCCCCTACACCCAGAGTGACTTCCCCCTACACCCAGAGTAACTTCCCCCAACACCCGGAGTAACTTCCCCCCCCATACCCAGAGTAACTTCCCCAAACACACGGAGTAACTTCCCCCAACACCTGCAATAACTTTCCCCCACACCCGGAGTAACATGCCCCTATATCCGGAGGAACTTCCCGCAACACCCGGAGTAACTTCCCCCACACCTGGAGTAACTTCCCTCAACGCCCGGAGTAACTTCCCCCAACACCCGGAGTAACTTCCCCCCACATCCGGAGTAACTTCCCCCAACTCCCAGAGTAACTTCCCCCAACACCCGGAGTAACCTTCCTTAACACCCGGAGTAACTTCCCCCAACACCTGGAGTAACTTCCCCAACAGCCGGAGTAACTTCCCCGATGCCTTGAATAACTTCCCCATACACCCGGAGTAACTGCCCCCGACACACGGAGTAACCTCCGCCTACATCCGGAGTAACTGCCCCAACGCCAAGAGTACCTTATCCCAACACCCGGAGTATCTTGCTACTACACGCGGAGCAACTTTCCCCAACACCCGGAGTAACTTCCCCCAAAACCCGGAGTAACCTCCCTCAACAGCGGGAGTATCTTCCCCCAACACCCGGAGTTATTTCCCGCAATACCTGGAGTACCTTACCCCAACACCCGGAGTAACTTTCCCCAACTCCCAGAGTAACTTCCCCCGATACGCGGAGTAACTTCCCCCAAATCCAGGAATAAGCTCCCCCCCAACACCCATAGTAACTTCACCCAACACCCAGAGTAACTTCCTCCAACACCTGCAGTAACATCCCCAACACCTGGAGTAACCTCCTCAACACCCGGAGCAACTTCTCCCCAAAAACCCGGAGTAACGTCCCCCAATACCGGAGTAACTTACCCCAACATGCGGAGGAACCTCCCCCTATACCCGGAGAAACTGCCCGACACGCGGAGTAACTTCCCCAACACCCGGAATAACTTCCCCCACACGAGGAGTAATCTCCCCCTACTCCCAGAGTAACTTCCGCCAACACCGGAGTAACCTCCCACAACACTTGGAGTAACATCCCTCAACATCCGGAGTGATTTCTCCCAACACCTGGAGTAACTTCCCCAACAGCCGGAGTAACTTCCCCCAACACCCGATGTAACTTCCCCGATGCCTTGAATAACTTCCTCGTACACCCGGAGCAACTTCCCCCGACATGCGGAGTAACCTCCGCCTACACCCGGAGTAACTGCCTCAACGCCATGAGTACCTTATCTCAACACCCGGAGTATCTAGCCACTACACGTGGAGCAACTTTCCCCAACACCCGGTGTAACTTTCCCCAACACGCGGAGTAACTTCCCCCAAAACCCGGAGTAACCTCCCTCAACAGCGGGAGTATCTTCCCCCAACACCCGGAGTAATTTCCTGCAACACCTGGAGTACCTTACCCCAACATCCGGAGTAACCTCCCTCAACACCCGGAGTAACTTTCCCCAACACACGGAGTAACCTCCTCAACATCCGGAGTAACTTCCCCCAAAAAACCCAGAGTCACGTCCTCCAAAAGCGGAGTAACTTCCCCCAACACCCAGAATAACTTCCCCCACACGCAGAGTAACCTCCCCATATTCCCGGAGTAACTTTCCCTAACACCTGGAGTAATCTCCCCCAACACTTGGAGTAACTTCCCCTACAGCCGGAGTAACTTCCCCCAAGACCCGGAGTAACTTCCCCCCACATCCGGAGTAACTTCCCCCTACACCCGGAGTAACTTTCCCCTACACCCGGAATAACTTCCACCAACACCCGGAGTAACTGCCCCCTACACCCGGAGTGACTTCCCCCTACACCCAGAGTAACTTCCCCCAACACCCGGAGTAACTTCCCCCCCCATACCCAGAGTAACTTCCCCAAACACACGGAGTAACTTCCCCCAACACCTGGAATAACTTTCCCCCACACCCGGAGTAACATGCCCCTATATCCGGAGGAACTTCCCGCAACACCCGGAGTAACTTCCCCCACACCTGGAGTAACTTCCCTCAACGCCCGGAGTAACTTCCCCCAACACCCGGAGTAACTTCCCCCCACATCCGGAGTAACTTCCCCCAACTCCCAGAGTAACTTCCCCCAACACCCGGAGTAACCTTCCTTAACACCCGGAGTAACTTCCCCCAACACCCGGAGTAACTTCCCCCAACACCTGGAGTAACTTCCCCAACAGCCGGAGTAACTTCCCCGATGCCTTGAATAACTTCCCCATACACCCGGAGTAACTTCCCCCGACACACGGAGTAACCTCCGCCTACATCCGGAGTAACTGCCCCAACGCCAAGAGTACCTTATCCCAACACCCGGAGTATCTTGCTACTACACGCGGAGCAACTTTCCCCCACACCCGGAGTAACTTTCCCCAAAACCCGGAGTAACCTCCCTCAACAGCGGGAGTATCTTCCCCCAACACCCGGAGTAATTTCCCGCAATACCTGGAGTACCTTACCCCAACACCCGGAGTAACTTTCCCCAACTCCCAGAGTAACTTCCCCCGATACGCGGAGTAACTTCCCCCAAATCCCGGAATAAGCTCCCCCCCAACACCCATAGTAACTTCACCCAACACCCAGAGTAACTTCCTCCAACACCTGCAGTAACATCCCCAACACCTGGAGTAACCTCCTCAACACCCGGAGCAACTTCTCCCCAAAAACCCGGAGTAACGTCCCCCAATACCGGAGTAACTTCCCCAACATGCGGAGGAACCTCCCCCTATACCCGGAGAAACCTGCCCGACACGCGGAGTAACTTCCCCAACACCCGGAATAACTTCCCCCACACGAGGAGTAATCTCCCCCTACTCCCAGAGTAACTTCCGCCAACACCGGAGTAACCTCCCACAACACTTGGAGTAACATCCCTCAACATCCGGAGTGATTTCTCCCAACACCTGGAGTAACTTCCCCAACAGCCGGAGTAACTTCCCCCAACACCCGATGTAACTTCCCCGATGCCTTGAATAACTTCCTCGTACACCCAGAGCAACTTCCCCCGACATGCGGAGTAACCTCCGCCTACACCCGGAGTAACTGCCTCAACGCCATGAGTACCTTATCTCAACACCCGGAGTATCTAGCCACTACACGTGGAGCAACTTTCCCTAACACCCGGTGTAACTTTCCCCAACACGCGGAGTAACTTCCCCCAAAACCCGGAGTAACCTCCCTCAACAGCGGGAGTATCTTCCCCCAACACCCGGAGTAATTTCCTGCAACACCTGGAGTACCTTACCCCAACATCCGGAGTAACCTCCCTCAACACCCGGAGTAACTTTCCCCAACACACGGAGTAACCTCCTCAACATCCGGAGTAACTTCCCCCAAAAAACCCAGAGTAACGTCCTCCAAAAGCGGAGTAACTTCCCCCAACACCCGGAATAACTTCCCCCACACGCAGAGTAACCTCCCCATATTCCCGGAGTAACTTTCCCTAACACCTGGAGTAATCTCCCCCAACACATGGAGTAACTTCCCCTACAGCCGGAGTAACTTCCCCCAAGACCCGGAGTAACTTCCCCCCACATCCGGAGTAACTTCCCCCTACACCCGGAGTAACTTTCCCCTACACCCGGAATAACTTCCACCAACACCCGGAATAACTGCCCCCTACACCCGGAGTGACTTCCCCCTACACCCGGAGTAACTTCCCCCAACACCCGGAGTAACTTCCCCCCCCATACCCAGAGTAACTTCCCCAAACACACGGAGTAACTTCCCCCAACACCTGGAATAACTTTCCCCCACACCCGGAGTAACCTGCCCCTATATCCGGAGGAACTTCCCGCAACACCCGGAGTAACTTCCCCCATACCTGGAGTAACTTCCCTCAACGCCCGGAGTAACTTCCCCCAACACCCGGCGTAACTTCCCCCCACATCCGGAGTAACTTCCCCCAACTCCCAGAGTAACTTCCCCCAACACCCGGAGTAACCTTCCTGAACACCCGGAGTAACTTCCCCCAACACCCGGAGTAACTTCCCCCAACACCTGGAGTAACTTCCCCAACAGTCGGAGTAACTTCCCCCAACACCCGGAGTAACTTCCCCGATGCCTTGAATAACTTCCCCATACACCCGGAGTAACTTCCCCCGACACACAGAGTAACCTCCGCCGACATTCGGAGTAACTGCCCCAACGCCAAGAGTACCTTATCCCAACACCCGGAGTATCTTGCCACTACACGCGGAGCAACTTTCCCCAACACCCGGAGTAACTTCCCCCAAAACCTGGAGTAACCTCCCTCAACAGCGGGAGTGTCTTCCCCCAACACCCGGAGTAATTTCCCACAATACCTGGAGTACCTTACCCCAACACCCGGAGTAACTTTCCCCAACTCCCGGAGTAATTTCCCCCAATACGCGGAGTAACTTCCCCCAAATCCCGGAATAAGCTCCCCCAACACCCATAGTAACTTTCCTCAACACCCAGAGTAACTTCCTCCAACACCTGCAGTAACATCCCCAACACCTGGAGTAACCTCCTCAACACCCGGAGCAACTTCCCCCCAAAAACCCGGAGTAATGTCCCCCAATACCGGAGTAACTTCCCCCAACACGCGGAGGAACCTCCCCCTATACCCGGAGAAACCTGCCCGACACGCGGAGTAACTTCCCCAACACCCGGAATAACTGCCCCCACACGAGGAGTAACCTCCCCCTACTCCCAGAGTAACTTCCGCCAACACCGGAGTAACCTCCCACAACACTTGGAGTAACATCCCTCAACATCCGGAGTGACTTCCCCCAACACCCGGAGTAACTTCCCCAATGCCTTGAATAACTTCCCGGTACACCCGGAGCAACTTCCCCCGACATGCGGAGTAACCTCCGCCTACACCCGGAGTAACTGCCTCAACGCCATGAGTACCTTATCTCAACACCCAGAGTATCTTGCCACGACACGTGGAGCAACTTTCCCCAACATCCGGTGTAACTTCCCCCAACATCCGGAGTAACTTCCTCCAAAACCCGGAGTAACCTCCCTCAACAGCGGGAGTACCTTCCCCCAACACCCGGAGTAATTTCCTGCAACACCTGGAGTACCTTACCCCAACACCCAGAGTAACTTCCCCCAACACCCAGAGTAACTTCCTCCAACACCCGGAGTAACTTCCCCAACATCCGGAGTAACCTCCCTCAACACCCGGAGTAACTTATCCCAACACACGGAGTAACCTCCTCAACATCCGGAGTAACTTCCCCCAAAAACCCAGAGTAATGTCCTCCAAAAGCGGAGTAACGTCCCCCAACACCTGGAATAACTTTCCCCACACGCAAAGTAACCTCCCCCTATTCCCGGATTAACTTTCCCTAATAACTGGAGTAATCTCCCCCAACACTTGGAGTAACTTCCCCCTACAGCCGGAGTAACATCCCCCAACACCCGGAGTAACTTCCCCTGACACCCGGAGTAACTGCCCTAACACCCGGAGTAACTTCCCCCAACATCCGGAGTAACTTCCTCCAAAACCCGGAGTAACCTCCCTCAACAGCGGGAGTAACTTCCCCCAAATCCCGGAATAAGCTCCCCCCAACACCCATAGTAACTTCCCCCAACACCCAGCGTAACTTCCTCCAACACCTGCAGTAACCTTCCCCAACACCTGGAGTAACCTCCTCAACACCCGGAGCAACTTCTCCCCAAAAACCCGGAGTAACGTCCCCCAATACCGGAGTAACTTCCCCCAACACGCGGAGGAACCTCCTCCTATACCCGGAGAAACCTGCCCGACACACGGAGTAACTTCCCCAACACCCGGAATAACTTCCCCCACACGAGGAGTAACCTCCCCCTACTCCCAGAGTAACTTCCGCCAAAACCGGAGTAACCTCCCACAACACTTGGAGTAACATCCCTCAACATCCGGAGTGATTTCCCCCAACACCTGGAGTAACTTCCCCAACAGCCGCAGTAACTTCCCCCAACACCCGATGTAACTTCCCCGATGCCTTGAATAACTTCCTCGTACACCCGGAGCAACTTCCCCCGACATGCGGAGTAACCTCCGCCTACACCCGGAGTAACTGCCTCAATGCCATGAGTACCTTATCTCAACACCCGGAGTATCTAGCCACTACACGTGGAGCAACTTTCCCAAACACCCGGTGTAACTTCCCCCAAAACCCGGAGTAACCTCCCTCAACAGCGGGAGTATCTTCCCCCAACACCCGGAGTAATTTCTTGCAACACCTGGAGTACCTTACCCCAACATCCGGAGTAACCTCCCTCAACACCCGGAGTAACTTTCCCCAACACACGGAGTAACGTCCTCAACATCCGGAGTAACTTCCCCCAAAAAACCCAGAGTAACGTCCTCCAAAAGCGGAGTAACTTCCCCCAACACCCGGAATAACTTCCCCCACACGCAGCGTAACCTCCCCATATTCCCGGAGTAACTTTCCCTAACACCTGGAGTAATCTCCCCCAACACTTGGAGTAACTTCCCCTACAGCCGGAGTAACTTCCCCCAAGACCCGGAGTAACTTCCCCCCACAGCCGGAGTAACTTCCCCCTACACCCGGAGTAACTTTCCCATACACCCGGAATAACTTCCACCAACACCCGGAGTAACTGCCCCCTACACCCGGAGTGACTTCCCCCTACACCCGGAGTAACTTCCCCCAACACCCGGAGTAACTTCCCCCCCCCCATACCCGGAGTACCTTCCCCAAACACACGGAGTAACTTCCCCCAACACCTGGAATAACTTTCCCCCACAACCGGAGTAACCTGCCCCTATATCCGGAGGAACTTCCCGCAACACCCGGAGTAACTTCCCCCACACCTGGAGTAACTTCCCTCAACGCCCGGAGTAACTTCCCCCAACACCCGGAGTAACTTCCCCCCACATCCGGAGTAACTTCCCCCAACACCCAGAGTAACTTCCCCCAACACCCGGAGTAACCTTCCTGAACACCCGGAGTAACTTCTCCCAACACCCGGAGTAACTTCCCCCAACACCCGGAGTAACTTCCCCGATGCCTTGAATAACTTCCCCATACACCCGGAGTAACTTCCCCCGACACACGGAGTAACCTCCGCCGACATCCGGAGTAACTGCCCCAACGCCAAGAGTACCTTATCCCAACACCCGGAGTATCTTGCCACTACACGCGGAGCAACTTTCCCCAACACCCGGAGTAACTTCCCCCAAAACCTGGAGTAACCTCCCTCAACAGCGGGAGTGTCTTCCCCCAACACCCGGAGTAATTTCCCACAATACCTGGAGTACCTTACCCCAACATCCGGAGTAACTTTCCCCAACTCCCGGAGTAATTTCCCCCGATACGCGGAGTAACTTCCCCCAAATCCCGGAATAAGCTCCCCCAACACCCATAGTAACTTTCCTCAACACCCAGAGTAACTTCCTCCAACACCTGCAGTAACATCCCCAACACCTGGAGTAACCTCCTCAACACCCGGAGCAACTTCCCCCCAAAAACCCGGAGTAATGTCCCCCAATACCGGAGTAACTTCCCCCAACACGCGGAGGAACCTCCCCCTATACCCGGAGAAACCTGCCCGACACGCGGAGTAACTTCCCCAACACCCGGAATAACTGCCCCCACACGCGGAGTAACCTCCCCCTACTCCCAGAGTAACTTCCGCCAACACCGGAGTAACCTCCCACAACACTTGGAGTAACATCCCTCAACATCCGGAGTGACTTCCCCCAACACCCGGAGTAACTTCCCCGATGCCTTGAATAACTTCCCGGTACACCCGGAGCAACTTCCCCCGACATGCGGAGTAACCTCGGCCTACACCGGAGTAACTGCCTCAACGCCATGAGTACCTTATCTCAACACCCGGAGTATCTTGCCACTACACGTGGAGCAACTTTCCCCAACATCCGGTGTAACTTCCCCCAGCATCCGGAGTAACTTCCTCCAAAATCCGGAGTAACCTCCCTCAACAGCGGGAGTATCTTCCCCCAACACCCGGAGTAATTTCCTGCAACACCTGGAGTACCTTACCCCAACACCCGGAGTAACTTCCCCCAACACCCAGAGTAACTTCCTCCAACACCCGGAGTAACTTCCCCCAACATCCGGAGTAACCTCCCTCAACACCCGGAGTAACTTCCCCCAACACACGGAGTAACCTCCTCAACATCCGGAGTAACTTCCCCCAAAAAACCCAGAGTAACGTCCTCCAAAAGCGGAGTAACTTCCCCCAACACCCGGAATAACTTCCCCCACACACAGAGTAACCTCCCCCTATTCCCGGAGTAACTTTCCCTAATACCTGGAGTAATCTCCCCCAACACTTGGAGTAACTTCCCCCTACAGCCGGAGTAACATCCCACAGCACCCGGAGTAACTTCCCCAGACACCCGGAGTAACTGCCCTAACACCCGGAGTAACTTCCCCCAACACCCGGAGTAACTTCCCCCCACATCCGGAGTAACTTCCCCCAACTCCCAGAGTAACTTCCCCCAACACCCGGAGTAACCTTCCTTAACACCCGGAGTAACTTCCCCCAACACCTGGAGTAACTTCCCCAACAGCCGGAGTAACTTCCCCGATGCCTTGAATAACTTCCCCATACACCCGGAGTAACTTCCCCCGACACACGGAGTAACCTCCGCCTACATCCGGAGTAACTGCCCCAACGCCAACAGTACCTTATCCCAACACCCGGAGTATCTTGCTACTACACGCGGAGCAACTTTCCCCAACACCCGGAGTAACTTCCCCCAAAACCCGGAGTAACCTCCCTCAACAGCGGGAGTATCTTCCCCCAACACCCGGAGTAATTTCCCGCAATACCTGGAGTACCTTACCCCAACACCCGGAGTAACTTTCCCCAACTCCCAGAGTAACTTCCCCCGATACGCGGAGTAACTTCCCCCAAATCCAGGAATAAGCTCCCCCCCAACACCCATAGTAACTTCACCCAACACCCAGAGTAACTTCCTCCAACACCTGCAGTAACATCCCCAACACCTGGAGTAACCTCCTCAACACCCGGAGCAACTTCTCCCCAAAAACCCGGAGTAACGTCCCCCAATACCGGAGTAACTTCCCCCAACATGCGGAGGAACCTCCCCCTATACCCGGAGAAACCTGCCCGACACGCGGAGTAACTTCCCCAACACCCGGAATAACTTCCCCCACACGAGGAGTAATCTCCCCCTACTCCCAGAGTAACTTCCGCCAACACCGGAGTAACCTCCCACAACACTTGGAGTAACATCCCTCAACATCCGGAGTGATTTCTCCCAACACCTGGAGTAACTTCCCCAACAGCCGGAGTAACTTCCCCCAACACCCGATGTAACTTCCCCGATGCCTTGAATAACTTCCTCGTACACCCGGAGCAACTTCCCCCGACATGCGGAGTAACCTCCGCCTACACCCGGAGTAACTGCCTCAACGCCATGAGTACCTTATCTCAACACCCGGAGTATCTAGCCACTACACGTGGAGCAACTTTCCCCAACACCCGGTGCAACTTTCCCCAACACCCGCTGTAACTTCCCCCAACATCCGGAGTAACTTCCCCCAAAACCCGGAGTAACCTCCCTCAACAGCGGGAGTATCTTCCCCCAACACCCGGAGTAATTTCCTGCAACACCTGGAGTACCTTACCCCAACACCCGGAGTAACTTCCCCCAACACGCAGAGTAACTTCCTCCAACACCCGGAGTAACTTTCCCCAACACCCAGAGTAACCTCCCACAACACCCGGAGTAACTTCCCCCAACACACGGAGTAACCTCCTCAACATCCGGAGTAACTTCCCCCCAAATACCCAGAGTAACATCCTCCAAAAGCGGAGTAACTTCCCCCAACACCTGGAATAACTTTCCCCACACGCAGAGTAACCACCCCCTATTCCCGGAGTAACTTTCCCTAATACCTGGAGTAATCTCCCCCAACACTTGAAGTAACTTTCCCCTATAGCCGGAGTAACATCCCCCAACACTCGGAGTAACTTCCCCCAAAACCCGGAGTAACTTCCCCCAACACCCTCGTAACTTCCCCCAATAGCCGGAGTAACTTCCCCTGACACCCGGAGTAACTGCCCGAACACCAAGAGTAACTTCCCCCAACACCCGGAGTAACTTCCCCCAACATCCGGAGTAACTTCCCCCAAATCCCGGAGTGACTTCCCTCAACAGCGGGAGTATCATCCCCCAACACCCAGAGTAATTTACCTCAACACCCGGAGTACCTTCCCCCAACACTCGGAGTAGCTTCCCAAAACACCCGGAATAACCTCCCCCTATACGCGGAGTAACCTCCCCAAAATGCGGAGTGACTTCCCCCAACACCCGGAGTAACATCCCCCAACGTCCGGAGTAACTTCCCCAACACCTGGAGTAACTTCTCCCGACGCCCGGAGCAACTTACCCCGACATGCAGAGTAACTTCTCCCTACACCCGGAATAACTGCCCCAACACCAGGAGTAACTTCCCCCAATACCCGGAGTAACTTCCCCAACACCCGGAGTAATTTCCCCGACACCTGGAGTAACTACCCCCTACACCCGGAATAACTTCGCCCGACATGCGGAGTAACTGCCCCCAACACCCGGAGTAACTTCCCCCGACACCCGGAGTAACCTCCCTGAGCACACGGAGTAACTTCCCCCAACACGCAGAGTAACTTCCCCTGACACCCGGAGTAACTTCCCCCAACACCCGGAGTAAGTTCCCCCAACACCCGGAGTAACCTCCTCATCACCCGGAGCAACTTCCCCCCAAAAACCCGGAATAACGTCCCCCAATACCGGGAGTAACTTTCCCCAACACCCGGAGTAACTTCCCCGATGCCTTGAATAACTTCCCCATACACCCGGAGTAACTTCCCCCGACACACGGAGTAACCTCCGCCTACATCCGGAGTAACTGCCCCAATGCCAAGAGTACCTTATCCCAACACCCGGAGTATCTTGCTACTACACGCGGAGCAACTTTCCCCAACACCCGGAGTAACTTCCCCCAAAACCCGGAGTAACCTCCCTCAACAGCGGGAGTATCTTCCCCCAACACCCGGAGTAATTTCCCGCAATACCTGGAGTACCTTACCCCAACACCCGGAGTAACTTTCCCCAACTCCCAGAGTAACTTCCCCCGATACGCGGAGTAACTTCCCCCAAATCCCGGAATAAGCTCCCCCCCAACACCCATAGTAACTTCACCCAACACCCAGAGTAACTTCCTCCAACACCTGCAGTAACATCCCCAACACCTGGAGTAACCTCCTCAACACCCAGAGCAACTTCTCCCCAAAAACCCGGAGTAACGTCCCCCAATACCGGAGTAACTTACCCCAACATGCGGAGGAACCTCCCCCTATACCCGGAGAAACCTGCCCGACACGCGGAGTAACTTCCCCAACACCCGGAATAACTTCCCCCACACGAGGAGTAATCTCCCCCTACTCCCAGAGTAACTTCCGCCAACACCGGAGTAACCTCCCACAACACTTGGAGTAACATCCCTCAACATCCGGAGTGATTTCTCCCAACACCTGGAGTAACTTCCCCAACAGCCGGAGTAACTTCCCCCAAGACCCGATGTAACTTCCCCGATGCCTTGAATAACTTCCTCGTACACCCAGAGCAACTTCCCCCGACATGCGGAGTAACCTCCGCCTACACCCGGAGTAACTGCCTCAACGCCATGAGTACCTTATCTCAACACCCGGAGTATCTAGCCACTACACGTGGAGCAACTTTCCCCAACACCCGGTGTAACTTTCCCCAACACGCGGAGTAACTTCCCCCAAAACCCGGAGTAACCTCCCTCAACAGCGGGAGTATCTTCCCCCAACACCCGGAGTAATTTCCTGCAACACCTGGAGTACCTTACCCCAACATCCGGAGTAACCTCCCTCAACACCCGGAGTAACTTTCCCCAACACACGGAGTAACCTCCTCAACATCCGGAGTAACTTCCCCCAAAAAACCCAGAGTCACGTCCTCCAAAAGCGGAGTAACTTCCCCCAACACCCAGAATAACTTCCCCCACACGCAGAGTAACCTCCCCATATTCCCGGAGTAACTTTCCCTAACACCTGGAGTAATCTCCCCCAACACTTGGAGTAACTTCCCCTACAGCCGGAGTAACTTCCCCCAAGACCCGGAGTAACTTCCCCCCACATCCGGAGTAACTTCCCCCTACACCCGGAGTAACTTTCCCCTACACCCGGAATAACTTCCCCCACACGAGGAGTAATCTCCCCCTACTCCCAGAGTAACTTCCGCCAACACCGGAGTAACCTCCCACAACACTTGGAGTAACATCCCTCAACATCCGGAGTGATTTCTCCCAACACCTGGAGTAACTTCCCCAACAGCCGGAGTAACTTCCCCGATGCCTTGAATAACTTCCCCATACACCCGGAGTAACTTCCCCCGACACACGGAGTAACCTCCGCCTACATCCGGAGTAACTGCCCCAACGCCAAGAGTACCTTATCCCAAC
Source organism: Pristiophorus japonicus (assembly GCF_044704955.1). Classification (NCBI taxonomy): domain Eukaryota; kingdom Metazoa; phylum Chordata; class Chondrichthyes; family Pristiophoridae; genus Pristiophorus; species Pristiophorus japonicus. The sequence continues at coordinate 330,305 of NW_027254402.1, read as the reverse complement.
ACCCGGAGTATCTTGCTACTACACGCGGAGCAACTTTCCCCAACACCCGGAGTAACTTCCCCCAAAACCCGGAGTAACCTCCCTCAACAGCGGGAGTATCTTCCCCCAACACCCGGAGTAATTTCCCGCAATACCTGGAGTACCTTACCCCAACACCCGGAGTAACTTTCCCCAACTCCCAGAGTAACTTCCCCCGATACGCGGAGTAACTTCCCCCAAATCCAGGAATAAGCTCCCCCCCAACACCCATAGTAACTTCACCCAACACCCAGAGTAACTTCCTCCAACACCTGCAGTAACATCCCCAACACCTGGAGTAACCTCCTCAACACCCGGAGCAACTTCTCCCCAAAAACCCGGAGTAACGTCCCCCAATACCGGAGTAACTTCCCCCAACATGCGGAGGAACCTCCCCCTATACCCGGAGAAACCTGCCCGACACGCGGAGTAACTTCCCCAACACCCGGAATAACTTCCCCCACACGAGGAGTAATCTCCCCCTACTCCCAGAGTAACTTCCGCCAACACCGGAGTAACCTCCCACAACACTTGGAGTAACATCCCTCAACATCCGGAGTGATTTCTCCCAACACCTGGAGTAACTTCCCCAACAGCCGGAGTAACTTCCCCCAACACCCGATGTAACTTCCCCGATGCCTTGAATAACTTCCTCGTACACCCGGAGCAACTTCCCCCGACATGCGGAGTAACCTCCGCCTACACCCGGAGTAACTGCCTCAACGCCATGAGTACCTTATCTCAACACCCGGAGTATCTAGCCACTACACGTGGAGCAACTTTCCCCAACACCCGGTGTAACTTTCCCCAACACGCGGAGTAACTTCCCCCAAAACCCGGAGTAACCTCCCTCAACAGCGGGAGTATCTTCCCCCAACACCCGGAGTAATTTCCTGCAACACCTGGAGTACCTTACCCCAACATCCGGAGTAACCTCCCTCAACACCCGGAGTAACTTTCCCCAACACACGGAGTAACCTCCTCAACATCCGGAGTAACTTCCCCCAAAAAACCCAGAGTCACGTCCTCCAAAAGCGGAGTAACTTCCCCCAACACCCAGAATAACTTCCCCCACACGCAGAGTAACCTCCCCATATTCCCGGAGTAACTTTCCCTAACACCTGGAGTAATCTCCCCCAACACTTGGAGTAACTTCCCCTACAGCCGGAGTAACTTCCCCCAAGACCCGGAGTAACTTCCCCCCACATCCGGAGTAACTTCCCCCTACACCCGGAGTAACTTTCCCCTACACCCGGAATAACTTCCACCAACACCCGGAGTAACTGCCCCCTACACCCAGAGTGACTTCCCCCTACACCCAGAGTAACTTCCCCCAACACCCGGAGTAACTTCCCCCCCCATACCCAGAGTAACTTCCCCAAACACACGGAGTAACTTCCCCCAACACCTGCAATAACTTTCCCCCACACCCGGAGTAACATGCCCCTATATCCGGAGGAACTTCCCGCAACACCCGGAGTAACTTCCCCCACACCTGGAGTAACTTCCCTCAACGCCCGGAGTAACTTCCCCCAACACCCGGAGTAACTTCCCCCCACATCCGGAGTAACTTCCCCCAACTCCCAGAGTAACTTCCCCCAACACCCGGAGTAACCTTCCTTAACACCCGGAGTAACTTCCCCCAACACCTGGAGTAACTTCCCCAACAGCCGGAGTAACTTCCCCGATGCCTTGAATAACTTCCCCATACACCCGGAGTAACTGCCCCCGACACACGGAGTAACCTCCGCCTACATCCGGAGTAACTGCCCCAACGCCAAGAGTACCTTATCCCAACACCCGGAGTATCTTGCTACTACACGCGGAGCAACTTTCCCCAACACCCGGAGTAACTTCCCCCAAAACCCGGAGTAACCTCCCTCAACAGCGGGAGTATCTTCCCCCAACACCCGGAGTAATTTCCCGCAATACCTGGAGTACCTTACCCCAACACCCGGAGTAACTTTCCCCAACTCCCAGAGTAACTTCCCCCGATACGCGGAGTAACTTCCCCCAAATCCAGGAATAAGCTCCCCCCCAACACCCATAGTAACTTCACCCAACACCCAGAGTAACTTCCTCCAACACCTGCAGTAACATCCCCAACACCTGGAGTAACCTCCTCAACACCCGGAGCAACTTCTCCCCAAAAACCCGGAGTAACGTCCCCCAATACCGGAGTAACTTCCCCCAACATGCGGAGGAACCTCCCCCTATACCCGGAGAAACTGCCCGACACGCGGAGTAACTTCCCCAACACCCGGAATAACTTCCCCCACACGAGGAGTAATCTCCCCCTACTCCCAGAGTAACTTCCGCCAACACCGGAGTAACCTCCCACAACACTTGGAGTAACATCCCTCAACATCCGGAGTGATTTCTCCCAACACCTGGAGTAACTTCCCCAACAGCCGGAGTAACTTCCCCCAACACCCGATGTAACTTCCCCGATGCCTTGAATAACTTCCTCGTACACCCGGAGCAACTTCCCCCGACATGCGGAGTAACCTCCGCCTACACCCGGAGTAACTGCCTCAACGCCATGAGTACCTTATCTCAACACCCGGAGTATCTAGCCACTACACGTGGAGCAACTTTCCCCAACACCCGGTGTAACTTTCCCCAACACGCGGAGTAACTTCCCCCAAAACCCGGAGTAACCTCCCTCAACAGCGGGAGTATCTTCCCCCAACACCCGGAGTAATTTCCTGCAACACCTGGAGTACCTTACCCCAACATCCGGAGTAACCTCCCTCAACACCCGGAGTAACTTTCCCCAACACACGGAGTAACCTCCTCAACATCCGGAGTAACTTCCCCCAAAAAACCCAGAGTCACGTCCTCCAAAAGCGGAGTAACTTCCCCCAACACCCAGAATAACTTCCCCCACACGCAGAGTAACCTCCCCATATTCCCGGAGTAACTTTCCCTAACACCTGGAGTAATCTCCCCCAACACTTGGAGTAACTTCCCCTACAGCCGGAGTAACTTCCCCCAAGACCCGGAGTAACTTCCCCCCACATCCGGAGTAACTTCCCCCTACACCCGGAGTAACTTTCCCCTACACCCGGAATAACTTCCACCAACACCCGGAGTAACTGCCCCCTACACCCGGAGTGACTTCCCCCTACACCCAGAGTAACTTCCCCCAACACCCGGAGTAACTTCCCCCCCCATACCCAGAGTAACTTCCCCAAACACACGGAGTAACTTCCCCCAACACCTGGAATAACTTTCCCCCACACCCGGAGTAACATGCCCCTATATCCGGAGGAACTTCCCGCAACACCCGGAGTAACTTCCCCCACACCTGGAGTAACTTCCCTCAACGCCCGGAGTAACTTCCCCCAACACCCGGAGTAACTTCCCCCCACATCCGGAGTAACTTCCCCCAACTCCCAGAGTAACTTCCCCCAACACCCGGAGTAACCTTCCTTAACACCCGGAGTAACTTCCCCCAACACCCGGAGTAACTTCCCCCAACACCTGGAGTAACTTCCCCAACAGCCGGAGTAACTTCCCCGATGCCTTGAATAACTTCCCCATACACCCGGAGTAACTTCCCCCGACACACGGAGTAACCTCCGCCTACATCCGGAGTAACTGCCCCAACGCCAAGAGTACCTTATCCCAACACCCGGAGTATCTTGCTACTACACGCGGAGCAACTTTCCCCAACACCCGGAGTAACTTCCCCCAAAACCCGGAGTAACCTCCCTCAACAGCGGGAGTATCTTCCCCCAACACCCGGAGTAATTTCCCGCAATACCTGGAGTACCTTACCCCAACACCCGGAGTAACTTTCCCCAACTCCCAGAGTAACTTCCCCCGATACGCGGAGTAACTTCCCCCAAATCCCGGAATAAGCTCCCCCCCAACACCCATAGTAACTTCACCCAACACCCAGAGTAACTTCCTCCAACACCTGCAGTAACATCCCCAACACCTGGAGTAACCTCCTCAACACCCGGAGCAACTTCTCCCCAAAAACCCGGAGTAACGTCCCCCAATACCGGAGTAACTTCCCCAACATGCGGAGGAACCTCCCCCTATACCCGGAGAAACCTGCCCGACACGCGGAGTAACTTCCCCAACACCCGGAATAACTTCCCCCACACGAGGAGTAATCTCCCCCTACTCCCAGAGTAACTTCCGCCAACACCGGAGTAACCTCCCACAACACTTGGAGTAACATCCCTCAACATCCGGAGTGATTTCTCCCAACACCTGGAGTAACTTCCCCAACAGCCGGAGTAACTTCCCCCAACACCCGATGTAACTTCCCCGATGCCTTGAATAACTTCCTCGTACACCCGGAGCAACTTCCCCCGACATGCGGAGTAACCTCCGCCTACACCCGGAGTAACTGCCTCAACGCCATGAGTACCTTATCTCAACACCCGGAGTATCTAGCCACTACACGTGGAGCAACTTTCCCTAACACCCGGTGTAACTTTCCCCAACACGCGGAGTAACTTCCCCCAAAACCCGGAGTAACCTCCCTCAACAGCGGGAGTATCTTCCCCCAACACCCGGAGTAATTTCCTGCAACACCTGGAGTACCTTACCCCAACATCCGGAGTAACCTCCCTCAACACCCGGAGTAACTTTCCCCAACACATGGAGTAACCTCCTCAACATCCGGAGTAACTTCCCCCAAAAAACCCAGAGTAACGTCCTCCAAAAGCGGAGTAACTTCCCCCAACACCCGGAATAACTTCCCCCACACGCAGAGTAACCTCCCCATATTCCCGGAGTAACTTTCCCTAACACCTGGAGTAATCTCCCCCAACACTTGGAGTAACTTCCCCTACAGCCGGAGTAACTTCCCCCAAGACCCGGAGTAACTTCCCCCTACACCCGGAGTAACTTTCCCCTACACCCGGAATAACTTCCACCAACACCCGGAATAACTGCCCCCTACACCCGGAGTGACTTCCCCCTACACCCGGAGTAACTTCCCCCAACACCCGGAGTAACTTCCCCCCCCATACCCAGAGTAACTTCCCCAAACACACGGAGTAACTTCCCCCAACACCTGGAATAACTTTCCCCCACACCCGGAGTAACCTGCCCCTATATCCGGAGGAACTTCCCGCAACACCCGGAGTAACTTCCCCCATACCTGGAGTAACTTCCCTCAACGCCCGGAGTAACTTCCCCCAACACCCGGCGTAACTTCCCCCCACATCCGGAGTAACTTCCCCCAACTCCCAGAGTAACTTCCCCCAACACCCGGAGTAACCTTCCTGAACACCCGGAGTAACTTCCCCCAACACCCGGAGTTACTTCCCCCAACACCTGGAGTAACTTCCCCAACAGTCGGAGTAACTTCCCCCAACACCCGGAGTAACTTCCCCGATGCCTTGAATAACTTCCCCATACACCCGGAGTAACTTCCCCCGACACACAGAGTAACCTCCGCCGACATTCGGAGTAACTGCCCCAACGCCAAGAGTACCTTATCCCAACACCCGGAGTATCTTGCCACTACACGCGGAGCAACTTTCCCCAACACCCGGAGTAACTTCCCCCAAAACCTGGAGTAACCTCCCTCAACAGCGGGAGTGTCTTCCCCCAACACCCGGAGTAATTTCCCACAATACCTGGAGTACCTTACCCCAACACCCGGAGTAACTTTCCCCAACTCCCGGAGTAATTTCCCCCAATACGCGGAGTAACTTCCCCCAAATCCCGGAATAAGCTCCCCCAACACCCATAGTAACTTTCCTCAACACCCAGAGTAACTTCCTCCAACACCTGCAGTAACATCCCCAACACCTGGAGTAACCTCCTCAACACCCGGAGCAACTTCCCCCCAAAAACCCGGAGTAATGTCCCCCAATACCGGAGTAACTTCCCCCAACACGCGGAGGAACCTCCCCCTATACCCGGAGAAACCTGCCCGACACGCGGAGTAACTTCCCCAACACCCGGAATAACTGCCCCCACACGAGGAGTAACCTCCCCCTACTCCCAGAGTAACTTCCGCCAACACCGGAGTAACCTCCCACAACACTTGGAGTAACATCCCTCAACATCCGGAGTGACTTCCCCCAACACCCGGAGTAACTTCCCCGATGCCTTGAATAACTTCCCGGTACACCCGGAGCAACTTCCCCCGACATGCGGAGTAACCTCCGCCTACACCCGGAGTAACTGCCTCAACGCCATGAGTACCTTATCTCAACACCCAGAGTATCTTGCCACGACACGTGGAGCAACTTTCCCCAACATCCGGTGTAACTTCCCCCAACATCCGGAGTAACTTCCTCCAAAACCCGGAGTAACCTCCCTCAACAGCGGGAGTATCTTCCCCCAACACCCGGAGTAATTTCCTGCAACACCTGGAGTACCTTACCCCAACACCCAGAGTAACTTCCCCCAACACCCAGAGTAACTTCCTCCAACACCCGGAGTAACTTCCCCAACATCCGGAGTAACCTCCCTCAACACCCGGAGTAACTTCCCCCAACACACGGAGTAACCTCCTCAACATCCGGAGTAACTTCCCCCAAAAAACCCAGAGTAACGTCCTCCAAAAGCGGAGTAACGTCCCCCAACACCTGGAATAACTTTCCCCACACGCAAAGTAACCTCCCCCTATTCCCGGATTAACTTTCCCTAATAACTGGAGTAATCTCCCCCAACACTTGGAGTAACTTCCCCCTACAGCCGGAGTAACATCCACCAACACCCGGAGTAACTTCCCCTGACACCCGGAGTAACTGCCCTAACACCCGGAGTAACTTCCCCCAACATCCGGAGTAACTTCCTCCAAAACCCGGAGTAACCTCCCTCAACAGCGGGAGTAACTTCCCCCAAATCCCGGAATAAGCTCCCCCCAACACCCATAGTAACTTCCCCCAACACCCAGCGTAACTTCCTCCAACACCTGCAGTAACCTCCCCCAACACCTGGAGTAACCTCCTCAACACCCGGAGCAACTTCTCCCCAAAAACCCGGAGTAACGTCCCCCAATACCGGAGTAACTTCCCCCAACACGCGGAGGAACCTCCTCCTATACCCGGAGAAACCTGCCCGACACACGGAGTAACTTCCCCAACACCCGGAATAACTTCCCCCACACGAGGAGTAACCTCCCCCTACTCCCAGAGTAACTTCCGCCAAAACCGGAGTAACCTCCCACAACACTTGGAGTAACATCCCTCAACATCCGGAGTGATTTCCCCCAACACCTGGAGTAACTTCCCCAACAGCCGCAGTAACTTCCCCCAACACCCGATGTAACTTCCCCAATGCCTTGAATAACTTCCTCGTACACCCGGAGCAACTTCCCCCGACATGCGGAGTAACCTCCGCCTACACCCGGAGTAACTGCCTCAATGCCATGAGTACCTTATCTCAACACCCGGAGTATCTAGCCACTACACGTGGAGCAACTTTCCCCAACACCCGGTGTAACTTCCCCCAAAACCCGGAGTAACCTCCCTCAACAGCGGGAGTATCTTCCCCCAACACCCGGAGTAATTTCTTGCAACACCTGGAGTACCTTACCCCAACATCCGGAGTAACCTCCCTCAACACCCGGAGTAACTTTCCCCAACACACGGAGTAACCTCCTCAACATCCGGAGTAACTTCCCCAAAAAAACCCAGAGTAACGTCCTCCAAAAGCGGAGTAACTTCCCCCAACACCCGGAATAACTTCCCCCACACGCAGCGTAACCTCCCCATATTCCCGGAGTAACTTTCCCTAACACCTGGAGTAATCTCCCCCAACACTTGGAGTAACTTCCCCTACAGCCGGAGTAACTTCCCCCAAGACCCGGAGTAACTTCCCCCCACAGCCGGAGTAACTTCCCCCTACACCCGGAGTAACTTTCCCATACACCCGGAATAACTTCCACCAACACCCGGAGTAACTGCCCCCTACACCCGGAGTGACTTCCCCCTACACCCGGAGTAACTTCCCCCAACACCCGGAGTAACTTTCCCCCCCCCCATACCCGGAGTACCTTCCCCAAACACACGGAGTAACTTCCCCCAACACCTGGAATAACTTTCCCCCACAACCGGAGTAACCTGCCCCTATATCCGGAGGAACTTCCCGCAACACCCGGAGTAACTTCCCCCACACCTGGAGTAACTTCCCTCAACGCCCGGAGTAACTTCCCCCAACACCCGGAGTAACTTCCCCCCACATCCGGAGTAACTTCCCCCAACACCCAGAGTAACTTCCCCCAACACCCGGAGTAACCTTCCTGAACACCCGGAGTAACTTCTCCCAACACCCGGAGTAACTTCCCCCAACACCCGGAGTAACTTCCCCGATGCCTTGAATAACTTCCCCATACACCCGGAGTAACTTCCCCCGACACACGGAGTAACCTCCGCCGACATCCGGAGTAACTGCCCCAACGCCAAGAGTACCTTATCCCAACACCCGGAGTATCTTGCCACTACACGCGGAGCAACTTTCCCCAACACCCGGAGTAACTTCCCCCAAAACCTGGAGTAACCTCCCTCAACAGCGGGAGTGTCTTCCCCCAACACCCGGAGTAATTTCCCACAATACCTGGAGTACCTTACCCCAACATCCGGAGTAACTTTCCCCAACTCCCGGAGTAATTTCCACCAATACGCGGAGTAACTTCCCCCAAATCCCGGAATAAGCTCCCCCAACACCCATAGTAACTTTCCTCAACACCCAGAGTAACTTCCTCCAACACCTGCAGTAACATCCCCAACACCTGGAGTAACCTCCTCAACACCCGGAGCAACTTCCCCCCAAAAACCCGGAGTAATGTCCCCCAATACCGGAGTAACTTCCCCCAACACGCGGAGGAACCTCCCCCTATACCCGGAGAAACCTGCCCGACACGCGGAGTAACTTCCCCAACACCCGGAATAACTGCCCCCACACGCGGAGTAACCTCCCCCTACTCCCAGAGTAACTTCCGCCAACACCGGAGTAACCTCCCACAACACTTGGAGTAACATCCCTCAACATCCGGAGTGACTTCCCCCAACACCCGGAGTAACTTCCCCGATGCCTTGAATAACTTCCCGGTACACCCGGAGCAACTTCCCCCGACATGCGGAGTAACCTCGGCCTACACCGGAGTAACTGCCTCAACGCCATGAGTACCTTATCTCAACACCCGGAGTATCTTGCCACTACACGTGGAGCAACTTTCCCCAACATCCGGTGTAACTTCCCCCAGCATCCGGAGTAACTTCCTCCAAAATCCGGAGTAACCTCCCTCAACAGCGGGAGTATCTTCCCCCAACACCCGGAGTAATTTCCTGCAACACCTGGAGTACCTTACCCCAACACCCGGAGTAACTTCCCCCAACACCCAGAGTAACTTCCTCCAACACCCGGAGTAACTTCCCCCAACATCCGGAGTAACCTCCCTCAACACCCGGAGTAACTTCCCCCAACACACGGAGTAACCTCCTCAACATCCGGAGTAACTTCCCCCAAAAAACCCAGAGTAACGTCCTCCAAAAGCGGAGTAACTTCCCCCAACACCCGGAATAACTTCCCCCACACACAGAGTAACCTCCCCCTATTCCCGGAGAAACTTTCCCTAATACCTGGAGTAATCTCCCCCAACACTTGGAGTAACTTCCCCCTACAGCCGGAGTAACATCCCACAGCACCCGGAGTAACTTCCCCAGACACCCGGAGTAACTGCCCTAACACCCGGAGTAACTTCCCCCAACATCCGGAGTAACTTCCCCCAAAACCCGGAGTGACCTCCCACAACAGCGGGAGTATCTTCCACCAACACCCAGAGTAATTTACCTCAACACCCGGAGTACCTTCCCCCAACACCCGGAGTAATTTCCTGCAACACCTGGAGTACCTTACCTCAACACCCGGAGTAACTTCCCCCAACACCCAGAGTAACTTCCACCAACACCCGGAGTAACTTCCCCCAACATCCGGAGTAACCTCCCTCAACACCCGGAGTAACTTCCCCCAACACACGGAGTAACCTCCTCAACATCCGGAGTAACTTCCCCCCAAAAACCCAGAGTAACGTCCTCCAAAAGCGGAGTAACTTCCCCCAACACCTGGAATAACTTTCCCCACACGCAGAGTAACCTCCCCCTATTCCCGGAGTAACTTTCCCTAATACCTGGAGTAATCTCCCCCAACACTTGAAGTAACTTTCCCCTATAGCTGGAGTAACATCCCCCAACACTCGGAGTAACTTCCCCCAAAACCCGGAGTAATTTCCCCCAACACCCTCGTAACTTCCCCCAATAGCCGGAGTAACTTCCCCAGACACCCGGAGTAACTGCCCGAACACCAAGAGTAACTTCCCCCAACATCCGGAGTAACTTCCCCCAAATCCCGGAGTGACTTCCCTCAACAGCGGGAGTATCTTCCCCCAACACCCAGAGTAATTTACCTCAACACCCGGTGTACCTTCCCCCAACACCCGGAGTAGCTTCCCAAAACACCCGGAATAACCTCCCCCTATACGCGGAGTAACCTCCCCAAAATGCGGAGTGACTTCCCCAAACACCCGGTGTAACATCCCCCAACACCCGGAGTAACTTCCCCATCACCTGGAGTAACTTCTCCCGACGCCCGGAGCAACTTACCCCGACATGCAGAGTAACTTCTCCCTACACCCGGAATAACTGCCCCAACACCAGGAGTAACTTCCCCCAATACCCGGAGTAACTTCCCCAACACCTGGAGTAATTTCCCCGACACCTGGAGTAACTACCCCCTACACCCGGAATAACTTCGCCCGACATGCGGAGTAACTGCCCCCAACACCCGGAGTAACTTCCCCCGACACCCGGAGTAACCTCCCTGAACACCCGGAGTAACTTCCACCAACACGCAGAGTAACTTCCCCTGACACCCGGAGTAACTTCCCCCAACACCCGGAGTAAGTTCCCCCAACACCCGGAGTAACCTCCTCATCACCCGGAGCAACTTCCCCCCAAAAACCCGGAATAACGTCCCCCAATACCGGGAGTAACTTTCCCCAACACCCGGAGTAACTTCCCCGATGCCTTGAATAACTTCCCCATACACCCGGAGTAACTTCCCCCGACACACGGAGTAACCTCCGCCTACATCCGGAGTAACTGCCCCAACGCCAAGAGTACCTTATCCCAACACCCGGAGTACCTTGCTACTACACGCGGAGCAACTTTCCCCAACACATGGAGTAACTTCCCCCAAAACCCGGAGTAACCTCCCTCAACAGCGGGAGTATCTTCCCCCAACACCCGGAGTAATTTCCCGCAATACCTGGAGTACCTTACCCCAACACCCGGAGTAACTTTCCCCAACTCCCGGAGTAACTTCCCCCGATACGCGGAGTAACTTCCCCCAAATCCCGGAATAAGCTCCCCCCAACACCCATAGTAACTTCCCCCAACATCCAGAGTAACTTCCTCCAACACCTGCAGTAACCTCCCCCAACACCTGGAGTAACCTCCTCAACACCCGGAGCAACTTCTCCCCAAAAACCCGGAGTAACGTCCCCCAATACCGGAGTAACTTCCCCCAACATGCGGAGGAACCTCCCACTATACCCGGAGAAACCTGCCCGACACACGGAGTAACTTCCCCAACACCCGGAATAACTTCCCCCACACGAGGAGTAACCTCCCCCTACTCCCAGAGTAACTTCCGCCAAAACCGGAGTAACCTCCCACAACACTTGGAGTAACATCCCTCAACATCCGGAGTGATTTCCCCCAACACCCGGAGTAACTTCCCCGATGCCTTGAATAACTTCCCGGTACACTCGGAGCAACTTCCCCCGACATGCGGAGTAACCTCAGCCTACACCTGAGTAACTGCCTCAATGCCATGAGTACCTTATCTCAACACCCGGAGTATCTTGCCACTACACGTGGAGCAACTTTCCCCAACATCCGGTGTAACTTCCCCCAGCATCCGGAGTAACTTCCTCCAAAATCCGGAGTAACCTCCCTCAACAGCGGGAGTATCTTCCCCCAACACCCGGAGTAATTTCCTGCAACACCTGGAGTACCTTACCCCAACACCCGGAGTAACTTCCCCCAACACCCAGAGTAACTTCCTCCAACACCCGGAGTAACTTCCCCCAACATCCGGAGTAACCTCCCTCAACACCCGGAGTAACTTCCCCCAACACACGGAGTAACCTCCTCAACATCCGGAGTAACTTCCCCCAAAAAACCCAGAGTAACGTCCTCCAAAAGCGGAGTAACTTCCCCCAACACCCGGAATAACTTCCCCCACACACAGAGTAACCTCCCCCTATTCCCGGAGTAACTTTCCCTAATACCTGGAGTAATCTCCCCCAACACTTGGAGTAACTTCCCCCTACAGCCAGAGTAACATCCCCCAGCACCCGGAGTAACTTCCCCAGACACCCGGAGTAACTGCCCTAACACCCGGAGTAACTTCCCCCAACATCCGGAGTAACTTCCCCCAAAACCCGGAGTGACCTCCCACAACAGCGGGAGTATCTTCCACCAACACCCAGAGTAATTTACCTCAACACACGGAGTACCTTACCCCAACACCCGGAGTAACTTCCCAAAACACCCGGAATAACCTCCCCCTATACACGGCGTAACCTCCCCAAAATGCGGAGTGACTTCCCCCAACGCCCGGAGTAATTTCCCCAACACCCGGAGTAATTTCTCCCGACGCCCGGAGCAACTTACCCCGACATGCAGAGTAACTTCTCCCGACACCCGGAATAACTGCCCCAACACCAGGAGTAACTTCCCCCAATACCCGGAGTAACTTCCCCAACACCCGGAGTAATTTCCCCAACACCTGGAGTAACTACCCCCAACACCCGGAGTAACCTCCCTGAACACCCGGAGTAACTTCCCCAACACCCGGAGTAACCTCCCCCAACACCTGGAGTAACTTCCCCAACAGCCGGTGTAACTTCCCCCAACACCCGGAGTAACTTCCCCGATGCGTTGAATAACTTCCCCATACACCCGGAGTAACTTCCCACGACACACGGAGTAACCTCCGCCGACATCCGGAGTAACTGCCCCAACGCCAAGAGTACCTTATCCCAACACCTGGAGTATCTTGCCACTACACGCGGAGCAACTTTCCCCAACACCCGGAGTAACTTCCCCCAAAACCCGGAGTAACCTCCCTCAACAGCGGGAGTGTCTTCCCCCAACACCCGGAGTAATTTCCCACAATACCTGGAGTACCTTACCCCAACACCCGGAGTAACTTTCCCCAACTCCCGGAGTAATTTCCCCCGATACGCGGAGTATCTTCCCCCAAATCCCGGAATAAGCTCCCCCAACACCCATAGTAACTTCCCCCAACACCCAGAGTAACTTCCTCCAACACCTGCAGTAACCTCCCCCAACACCTGGAGTAACCTCCTCAACACCCGGAGCAACTTCCCCCCAAAAACCCAGAGTAATGTCCCCCAATACCGGAGTAACTTCCCCCAACACGCGGAGGAACCTCCCCCTATACCCGGAGAAACCTGCCCGACACGCGGAGTAACTTCCCCAACACCCGGAATAACTTCCCCCACACGAGGAGTAACCTCCCCCTACTCCCGGAGTAACTTCCGCCAACACTGGAGTAACCTCCCACAACACTTGGAGTAACATCCCTCAACATCCGGAGTGACTTCCCCCAACACCCGGTGTAACTTCCCCGATGCCTTGAATAACTTCCCGGTACACCCGGAGCAACTTCCCCCGACATGCGGAGTAACCTCCGCCTACACCCGGAGTAACTGCCTCAACGCCATGAGTACCTTATCTCAACATCCGGAGTATCTTGCCACTACACGTGGAGCAACTTTCCCCAACACCCGCTGTAACTTCCCCCAACATCCGGAGTAACTTCCCCCAAAACCCGGAGTAACCTCCCTCAACAGCGGGAGTATCTTCCCCCAACACCCGGAGTAATTTCCTGCAACACCTGGAGTACCTTACCCCAACACCCGGAGTAACTTCCCACAACACCCAGAGTAACTTCCTCCAACACCCGGAGTAACTTCCCCCAACACCCAGAGTAACCTCCCACAACACCCGGAGTAACTTCCCCCAACACACGGAGTAACCTCCTCAGCATCCGGAGTAACTTCCCCCCAAAAACCCAGAGTAACATCCTCCAAAAGCGGAGTAACTTCCCCCAACACCTGGAATAACTTTCCCCACACGCAGAGTAACCACCCCCTATTCCCGGAGTAACTTTCCCTAATACCTGGAGTAATCTCCCCCAACACTTGAAGTAACTTTCCCCTATAGCCGGAGTAACATCCCCCAACACTCGGAGTAACTTCCCCCAAAACCCCGAGTAACTTCCCCCAACACCCTCGTAACTTCCCCCAATAGCCGGAGTAACTTCCCCTGACACCCGGAGTAACTGCCCGAACACCAAGAGTAACTTCCCCCAACACCCGGAGTAACTTCCCCCAACATCCGGAGTAACTTCCCCCAAATCCCGGAGTGACTTCCCTCAACAGCGGGAGTATCATCCCCCAACACCCAGAGTAATTTACCTCAACACCCGGAGTACCTTCCCCCAACACCCGGAGTAGCTTCCCAAAACACCCGGAATAACCTCCCCCTATACGCGGAGTAACCTCCCCAAAATGCGGAGTGACTACCCCCAACACCCGGAGTAACATCCCCCAACGTCCGGAGTAACTTCCCCAACACCTGGAGTAACTTCTCCCGACGCCCGGAGCAACTTACCCCGACATGCAGAGTAACTTCTCCCTACACCCGGAATAACTGCCCCAACACCAGGAGTAACTTCCCCCAATACCCGGAGTAACTTCCCCAACACCCGGAGTAATTTCCCCGACACCTGGAGTAACTACCCCCTACACCCGGAATAACTTCGCCCGACATGCGGAGTAACTGCCCCCAACACCCGGAGTAACTTCCCCCGACACCCGGAGTAACCTCCCTGAGCACACGGAGTAACTTCCCCCAACACGCAGAGTAACTTCCCCTGACACCCGGAGTAACTTCCCCCAACACCCGGAGTAAGTTCCCCCAACACCCGGAGTAACCTCCTCATCACCCGGAGCAACTTCCCCCCAAAAACCCGGAATAACGTCCCCCAATACCGGGAGTAACTTTCCCCAACACCCGGAGTAACTTCCCCGATGCCTTGAATAACTTCCCCATACACCCGGAGTAACTTCCCCCGACACACGGAGTAACCTCCGCCTACATCCGGAGTAACTGCCCCAATGCCAAGAGTACCTTATCCCAACACCCGGAGTATCTTGCTACTACACGCGGAGCAACTTTCCCCAACACCCGGAGTAACTTCCCCCAAAACCCGGAGTAACCTCCCTCAACAGCGGGAGTATCTTCCCCCAACACCCGGAGTAATTTCCCGCAATACCTGGAGTACCTTACCCCAACACCCGGAGTAACTTTCCCCAACTCCCAGAGTAACTTCCCCCGATACGCGGAGTAACTTCCCCCAAATCCCGGAATAAGCTCCCCCCCAACACCCATAGTAACTTCACCCAACACCCAGAGTAACTTCCTCCAACACCTGCAGTAACATCCCCAACACCTGGAGTAACCTCCTCAACACCCGGAGCAACTTCTCCCCAAAAACCCGGAGTAACGTCCCCCAATACCGGAGTAACTTACCCCAACATGCGGAGGAACCTCCCCCTATACCCGGAGAAACCTGCCCGACACGCGGAGTAACTTCCCCAACACCCGGAATAACTTCCCCCACACGAGGAGTAATCTCCCCCTACTCCCAGAGTAACTTCCGCCAACACCGGAGTAACCTCCCACAACACTTGGAGTAACATCCCTCAACATCCGGAGTGATTTCTCCCAACACCTGGAGTAACTTCCCCAACAGCCGGAGTAACTTCCCCCAACACCCGATGTAACTTCCCCGATGCCTTGAATAACTTCCTCGTACACCCGGAGCAACTTCCCCCGACATGCGGAGTAACCTCCGCCTACACCCGGAGTAACTGCCTCAACGCCATGAGTACCTTATCTCAACACCCGGAGTATCTAGCCACTACACGTGGAGCAACTTTCCCCAACACCCGGTGTAACTTTCCCCAACACGCGGAGTAACTTCCCCCAAAACCCGGAGTAACCTCCCTCAACAGCGGGAGTATCTTCCCCCAACACCCGGAGTAATTTCCTGCAACACCTGGAGTACCTTACCCCAACATCCGGAGTAACCTCCCTCAACACCCGGAGTAACTTTCCCCAACACACGGAGTAACCTCCTCAACATCCGGAGTAACTTCCCCCAAAAAACCCAGAGTCACGTCCTCCAAAAGCGGAGTAACTTCCCCCAACACCCAGAATAACTTCCCCCACACGCAAAGTAACCTCCCCATATTCCCGGAGTAACTTTCCCTAACACCTGGAGTAATCTCCCCCAACACTTGGAGTAACTTCCCCTACAGCCGGAGTAACTTCCCCCAAGACCCGGAGTAACTTCCCCCCACATCCGGAGTAACTTCCCCCTACACCCGGAGTAACTTTCCCCTACACCCGGAATAACTTCCCCCACACGAGGAGTAATCTCCCCCTACTCCCAGAGTAACTTCCGCCAACACCGGAGTAACCTCCCACAACACTTGGAGTAACATCCCTCAACATCCGGAGTGATTTCTCCCAACACCTGGAGTAACTTCCCCAACAGCCGGAGTAACTTCCCCCAACACCCGATGTAACTTCCCCGATGCCTTGAATAACTTCCTCGTACACCCGGAGCAACTTCCCCCGACATGCGGAGTAACCTCCGCCTACACCCGGAGTAACTGCCTCAACGCCATGAGTACCTTATCTCAACACCCGGAGTATCTAGCCACTACACGTGGAGCAACTTTCCCCAACACCCGGTGTAACTTGCCCCAACACGCGGAGTAACTTCCCCCAAAACCCGGAGTAACCTCCCTCAACAGCGGGAGTATCTTCCCCCAACACCCGGAGTAATTTCCTGCAACACCTGGAGTACCTTACCCCAACATCCGGAGTAACGTCCCTCAACACCCGGAGTAACTTTCCCCAACACACGGAGTAACCTCCTCAACATCCGGAGTAACTTCCCCCAAAAAACCCAGAGTCACGTCCTCCAAAAGCGGAGTAACTTCCCCCAACACCCAGAATAACTTCCCCCACACGCAGAGTAACCTCCCCATATTCCCGGAGTAACTTTCCCTAACACCTGGAGTAATCTCCCCCAACACTTGGAGTAACTTCCCCTACAGCCGGAGTAACTTCCCCCAAGACCCGGAGTAACTTCCCCCCACATCCGGAGTAACTTCCCCCTACACCCGGAGTAACTTTCCCCTACACCCGGAATAACTTCCACCAACACCCGGAGTAACTTCCCCCCCCATACCCAGAGTAACTTCCCCAAACACACGGAGTAACTTCCCCCAACACCTGGAATAACTTTCCCCCACACCCGGAGTAACATGCCCCTATATCCGGAGGAACTTCCCGCAACACCCGGAGTAACTTCCCCCACACCTGGAGTAACTTCCCTCAACGCCCGGAGTAACTTCCCCCAACACCCGGAGTAACTTCCCCCCACATCCGGAGTAACTTCCCCCAACTCCCAGAGTAACTTCCCCCAACACCCGGAGTAACCTTCCTTAACACCCGGAGTAACTTCCCCCAACACCCGGAGTAACTTCCCCCAACACCTGGAGTAACTTCCCCAACAGCCGGAGTAACTTCCCCGATGCCTTGAATAACTTCCCCATACACCCGGAGTAACTTCCCCCGACACACGGAGTAACCTCCGCCTACATCCGGAGTAACTGCCCCAACGCCAAGAGTACCTTATCCCAACACCCGGAGTATCTTGCTACTACACGCGGAGCAACTTTCCCCAACACCCGGATTAACTTCCCCCAAAACCCGGAGTAACCTCCCTCAACAGCGGGAGTATCTTCCCCCAACACCCGGAGTAATTTCCCGCAATACCTGGAGTACCTTACCCCAACACCCGGAGTAACTTTCCCCAACTCCCAGAGTAACTTCCCCCGATACGCGGAGTAACTTCCCCCAAATCCAGGAATAAGCTCCCCCCCAACACCCATAGTAACTTCACCCAACACCCAGAGTAACTTCCTCCAACACCTGCAGTAACATCCCCAACACCTGGAGTAACCTCCTCAACACCCGGAGCAACTTCTCCCCAAAAACCCGGAGTAACGTCCCCCAATACCGGAGTAACTTCCCCCAACATGCGGAGGAACCTCCCCCTATACCCGGAGAAACCTGCCCGACACGCGGAGTAACTTCCCCAACACCCGGAATAACTTCCCCCACACGAGGAGTAATCTCCCCCTACTCCCAGAGTAACTTCCGCCAACACCGGAGTAACCTCCCACAACACTTGGAGTAACATCCCTCAACATCCGGAGTGATTTCTCCCAACACCTGGAGTAACTTCCCCAACAGCCGGAGTAACTTCCCCCAACACCCGATGTAACTTCCCCGATGCCTTGAATAACTTCCTCGTACACCTGGAGCAACTTCCCCCGACATGCGGAGTAACCTCCGCCTACACCCGGAGTAACTGCCTCAACGCCATGAGTACCTTATCTCAACACCCGGAGTATCTAGCCACTACACGTGGAGCAACTTTCCCCAACACCCGGTGTAACTTTCCCCAACACGCGGAGTAACTTCCCCCAAAACCCGGAGTAACCTCCCTCAACAGCGGGAGTATCTTCCCCCAACACCCGGAGTAATTTCCTGCAACACCTGGAGTACCTTACCCCAACATCCGGAGTAACCTCCCTCAACACCCGGAGTAACTTTCCCCAACACACGGAGTAACCTCCTCAACATCCGGAGTAACTTCCCCCCAAAAACCCAGAGTCACGTCCTCCAAAAGCGGAGTAACTTCCCCCAACACCCAGAATAACTTCCCCCACACGCAGAGTAACCTCCCCATATTCCCGGAGTAACTTTCCCTAACACCTGGAGTAATCTCCCCCAACACTTGGAGTAACTTCCCCTACAGCCGGAGTAACATCCCACAGCACCCGGAGTAACTTCCCCAGACACCCGGAGTAACTGCCCTAACACCCGGAGTAGCTTCCCCCAACATCCGGAGTAACTTCCCCCAAAACCCGGAGTGACCTCCCACAACAGAGGGAGTATCTTCCACCAACACCCAGAGTAATTTACCTCAACACCCGGAGTACCTTCCCCCAACACCCGGAGTAATTTCCTGCAACACCTGGAGTACCTTACCTCAACACCCGGAGTAACTTCCCCCAACACCCAGAGTAACTTCCACCAACACCCGGAGTAACTTCCCCCAACATCCGGAGTAACCTCCCTCAACACCCGGAGTAACTTCCCCCAACACACGGAGTAACCTCCTCAACATCCGGAGTAACTTCCCCCCAAAAACCCAGAGTAACGTCCTCCAAAAGCGGAGTAACTTCCCCCAACACCTGGAATAACTTTCCCCACACGCAGAGTAACCTCCCCCTATTCCCGGAGTAACTTTCCCTAATACCTGGAGTAATCTCCCCCAACACTTGAAGTAACTTTCCCCTATAGCCGGAGTAACATCCCCCAACACTCGGAGTAACTTCCCCCAAAACCCGGAGTAATTTCCCCCAACACCCTCGTAACTTCCCCCAATAGCCGGAGTAACTTCCCCAGACACCCGGAGTAACTGCCCGAACACCAAGAGTAACTTCCCCCAACATCCGGAGTAACTTCCCCCAAATCCCGGAGTGA
Source organism: Pristiophorus japonicus (assembly GCF_044704955.1). Taxonomy (NCBI): domain Eukaryota; kingdom Metazoa; phylum Chordata; class Chondrichthyes; family Pristiophoridae; genus Pristiophorus; species Pristiophorus japonicus. The sequence continues at coordinate 310,578 of NW_027254402.1, read as the reverse complement.
CTTCCCTCAACAGCGGGAGTATCTTCCCCCAACACCCAGAGTAATTTACCTCAACACCCGGTGTACCTTCCCCCAACACCCGGAGTAGCTTCCCAAAACACCCGGAATAACCTCCCCCTATACGCGGAGTAACCTCCCCAAAATGCGGAGTGACTTCCCCCAACACCCGGTGTAACATCCCCCAACACCCGGAGAAACTTCCCCATCACCTGGAGTAACTTCTCCCGACGCCCGGAGCAACTTACCCTGACATGCAGAGTAACTTCTCCCTACACCCGGAATAACTGCCCCAACACCAGGAGTAACTTCCCCCAATACCCGGAGTAACTTCCCCAACACCTGGAGTAATTTCCCCGACACCTGGAGTAACTACCCCCTACACCCGGAATAACTTCGTCCGACATGCGGAGTAACTGCCCCCAACACCCGGAGTAACTTCCCCCGACACCCGGAGTAACCTCCCTGAACACCCGGAGTAACTTCCCCCAACACGCAGAGTAACTTCCCCTGACACCCGGAGTAACTTCCCCCAACACCCGGAGTAAGTTCCCCCAACACCCGGAGTAACCTCCTCATCACCCGGAGCAACTTCCCCCCAAAAACCCGGAATAACGTCCCCCAATACCGGGAGTAACTTTCCCCAACACCCGGAGTAACTTCCCCGATGCCTTGAATAACTTCCCCATACACCCGGAGTAACTTCCCCCGACACACGGAGTAACCTCCGCCTACATCCGGAGTAACTGCCCCAACGCCAAGAGTACCTTATCCCAACACCCGGAGTACCTTGCTACTACACGCGGAGCAACTTTCCCCAACACATGGAGTAACTTCCCCCAAAACCCGGAGTAACCTCCCTCAACAGCGGGAGTATCTTCCCCCAACACCCGGAGTAATTTCCCGCAATACCTGGAGTACCTTACCCCAACACCCGGAGTAACTTTCCCCAACTCCCGGAGTAACTTCCCCCGATACGCGGAGTAACTTCCCCCAAATCCCGGAATAAGCTCCCCCCAACACCCATAGTAACTTCCCCCAACATCCAGAGTAACTTCCTCCAACACCTGCAGTAACCTCCCCCAACACCTGGAGTAACCTCCTCAACACCCGGAGCAACTTCTCCCCAAAAACCCGGAGAAACGTCCCCCAATACCGGAGTAACTTCCCCCAACATGCGGAGGAACCTTCCCCTATACCCGGAGAAACCTGCCCGACACACGGATTAACATCCCCAACACCCGGAATAACTTCCCCCACACGAGGAGTAACCTCCCCCTACTCCCAGAGTAACTTCCGCCAAAACCGGAGTAACCTCCCACAACACTTGGAGTAACATCCCTCAACATCCGGAGTGATTTCTCCCAACACCTGGAGTAACTTCCCCAACAGCCGGAGTAACTTCCCCCAACACCCGATGTAACTTCCCCGATGCCTTGAATAACTTCCCGGTACACCCGGAGCAACTTCCCCCGACATGCGGAGTAACCTCAGCCTACACCTGAGTAACTGCCTCAACGCCATGAGTACCTTATCTCAACACCCGGAGTATCTTGCCACTACACGTGGAGCAACTTTCCCCAACATCCGGTGTAACTTCCCCCAGCATCCGGAGTAACTTCCTCCAAAATCCGGAGTAACCTCCCTCAACAGCGGGAGTATCTTCCCCCAACACGCGGAGTAACTTCCCCCAAAACCCGGAGTAACCTCCCTCAACAGCGGGAGTATCTTCCCCCAACACCCGGAGTAATTTCCTGCAACACCTGGAGTACCTTACCCCAACATCCGGAGTAACCTCCCTCAACACCCGGAGTAACTTTCCCCAACACACGGAGTAACCTCCTCAACATCCGGAGTAACTTCCCCCAAAAAACCCAGAGTAACTTCCCCATATTCCCGGAGTAACTTTCCCTAATACCTGGAGTAATCTCCCCCAACACTTGAAGTAACTTTCCCCTATAGCCGGAGTAACATCCCCCAACACTCGGAGTAACTTCCCCCAAAACCCGGAGTAACTTCCCCCAACACCCTCGTAACTTCCCCCAATAGCCGGAGTAACTTCCCCTGACACCCGGAGTAACTGCCCGAACACCAAGAGTAACTTCCCCCAACACCCGGAGTAACTTCCCCCAACATCCGGAGTAACTTCCCCCAAATCCCGGAGTGACTTCCCTCAACAGCGGGAGTATCATCCCCCAACACCCAGAGTAATTTACCTCAACACCCGGAGTACCTTCCCCCAACACCCGGAGTAGCTTCCCAAAACACCCGGAATAACCTCCCCTATACGCGGAGTAACCTCCCCAAAATGCGGAGTGACTTCCCCCAACACCCGGAGTAACATCCCCCAACGCCCGGAGTAACTTCCCCAACACCTGGAGTAACTTCTCCCGACGCCCGGAGCAACTTACCCCGACATGCAGAGTAACTTCTCCCTACACCCGGAATAACTGCCCCAACACCAGGAGTAACTTCCCCCAATACCCGGAGTAACTTCCCCAACACCCGGAGTAATTTCCCCGACACCTGGAGTAACTATCCCCTACACCCGGAATAACTTCGCCCGACATGCGGAGTAACTGCCCCCAACACCCGGAGTAAATTCCGCCGACACCCGGAGTAACCTCCCTGAACACACGGAGTAACTTCCCCCAACACGCAGAGTAACTTCCCCTTACACCCGGAGTAACTTCCCCCAACACCCGGAGTAAGTTCCCCCAACACCCGGAGTAACCTCCTTATCACCCGGAGCAACTTCCCCCCAAAAACCCGGAATAACGTCCCCCAATACCGGGAGTAACTTTCCCCAACACCCGGAGTAACTTCCCCGATGCCTTGAATAACTTCCCCATACACCCGGAGTAACTTCCCCCGACACACGGAGTAACCTCCGCCTACATCCGGAGTAACTGCCCCAACCCCAAGAGTACCTTATCCCAACACCCGGAGTACCTTGCTACTACACGCGGAGCAACTTTCCCCAACACATGGAGTAACTTCCCCCAAAACCCGGAGTAACCTCCCTCAACAGCGGGAGTATCTTCCCCCAACACCCGGAGTAATTTCCCGCAATACCTGGAGTACCTTACCCCAACACCCGGAGTAACTTTCCCCAACTCCCGGAGTAACTTCCCCCGATATGCGGAGTAACTTCCCCCAAATCCCGGAATAAGCTCCCCCCAACACCCATAGTAACTTCCCCCAACACCCAGAGTAACTTCCTCCAACACCTGCAGTAACCTCCCCCAACACCTGGAGTAACCTCCTCAACACCCGGAGCAACTTCTACCCAAAAACCCGGAGTAACGTCCCCCAACATGCGGAGGAACCTCCCCCTATACCCGGAGAAACCTGCCCGACACACGGAGTAACTTCCCCAACACCCGGAATAACTTCCCCCACACGAGGAGTAACCTCCCCCTACTCCCAGAGTAACTTCCGCCAAAACCGGAGTAACCTCCCACAACACTTGGAGTAACATCCCTCAACATCTGGAGTGATTTCCCCCAACACCTGGAGTAACTTCCCCAACAGCCGGAGTAACTTCCCCCAACACCCGATGTAACTTCCCCGATGCCTTGAATAACTTCCTCGTACACCCGGAGCAACTTCCCCCGACATGCGGAGTAACCTCCGCCTACACCCGGATTAACTGCCTCAATGCCATGAGTACCTTATCTCAACACCCGGAGTATCTAGCCACTACATGTGGAGCAACTTTCCCCAACACCCGGTGTAATTTCCCCCAAAACCCGGAGTAACCTCCCTCAACAGCGGGAGTATCTCCCCCAACACCCGGAGTCATTTCCTGCAACACCTGGAGTACCTTACCCCAACATCCGGAGTAACCTCCCTCAACACCCGGAGTAACTTTCCCCAACACACGGAGTAACCTCCTCAACATCCGGAGTAACTTCCCCCAAAAAAACCAGAGTAACGTCCTCCAAAAGCGGAGTAACTTCCCCCAACACCCGGAATAACTTCCCCCACACGCAGAGTAACCTCCCCATATTCCCGGAGTAACTTTCCCTAACACCTGGAGTAATATCCCCCAACACTTGGAGTAACTTCCCCTACAGCCGGAGTAACTTCCCCCAAGACCCGGAGTAACTTCCCCCCACATCCGGAGTAACTTCCCCCTACACCCGGAGTAACTTCCCCCAACACCCGGAGTAACATCCCCCCCCATACCCAGAGTAACTTCCCCAAACACACGGAGTAACTTCCCCCAACAACTGGAATAACTTTCCCCCACACCCGGAGTAACCTGCCCCTATATCCGGAGGAACTTCCCGCAACACCCGGAGTAACTTCCCCCACACCTGGAGTAACTTCCCTCAACGCCCGGAGTAACTTCCCCCAACACCCGGAGTAACTTCCCCCCACATCCGGAGTAACTTCCCCCAACTCCCAGAGTAACTTCCCCCAACACCCGGAGTAACCTTCCTGAACACCCGGAGTAACTTCCCCCAACACCCGGAGTAACTTCCCCCAACACCTGGAGTAACTTCCCCAACAGCCGGAGTAACTTCCTCCAACACCCGGAGTAACTTCCCCGATGCCTTGAATAACTTCCCCATACACCCGGAGTAACTTCCCCCGACACACAGAGTAACCTCCGCCGACATTCGGAGTAACTGCCCCAACGCCAAGTGTACCTTATCCCAACACCCGGAGTATCTTCCCACTACACGCGGAACAACTTTCCCCAACACCCGGAGTAACTTCCCCCAAAACCTGGAGTAACCTCCCTCAACAGCGGGAGTGTCTTCCCCCAACACCCGGAGTAATTTCCCACAATACCTGGAGTACCTTACCCCAACACCCGGAGTAACTTTCCCCAACTCCTGGAGTAATTTCCCCCAATACGCGGAGTAACTTCCCCCAAATCCCGGAATAAGCTCCCCCAACACCCATAGTAACTTTCCTCAACACCCAGAGTAACTTCCTCCAACACCTGCAGTAACATCCCCAACACCTGGAGTAACCTCCTCAACACCCGGAGCAACTTCCCCCCAAAAACCCGGAGTAATGTCCCCCAATATCGGAGTAACTTCCCCCAACACGCGGAGGAACCTCCCCCTATACCCGGAGAAACCTGCCCGACACGCGGAGTAACTTCCCCAACACCCGGAATAACTGCCCCCACACGAGGAGTAACCTCCCCCTACTCCCAGAGTAACTTCCGCCAACACCGGAGTAACCTCCCACAACACTTGGAGTAACATCCCTCAACATCCGGAGTGACTTCCCCCAACACCCGGAGTAACTTCCCCGATGCCTTGAATAACTTCCCGGTACACCCGGAGCAACTTCCCCCGACATGCGGAGTAACCTCCGCCTACACCCGGAGTAACTGCCTCAACGCCATGAGTACCTTATCTCAACACCCAGAGTATCTTGCCACTACACGTGGAGCAACTTTCCCCAACATCCGGTGTAACTTCCCCCAACATCCGGAGTAACTTCCTCCAAAACCCGGAGTAACCTCCCTCAACAGCGGGAGTATCTTCCCCCAACACCCGGAGTAATTTCCTGCAACACCTGGAGTACCTTACCCCAACACCCGGAGTAACTTCCCCCAACACCCAGAGTAACTTCCTCCAACACCCGGAGTAACTTCCCCCAACATCCGGAGTAACCTCCCTCAACACCCGGAGTAACTTCCCCCAACACACGGAGTAACCTCCTCAACATCCGGAGTAACTTCCCCCAAAAAACCCAGAGTAACGTCCTCCAAAAGCGGAGTAACTTCCCCCAACACCTGGAATAACTTTCCCCACACGCAGAGTAACCTCCCCCTATTCCCGGATTAACTTTCCCTAATACCTGGAGTAATCTCCCCCAACACTTGGAGTAACGTCCCCCTACAGCCGGAGTAACATCCCCCAACACCCGGAGTAACTTCCCCAGACACCCGGAGTAACTGCCCTAACACCCGGAGTAACTTCCCCCAACATCCGGAGTAACTTCCACCAAAACCCGGAGTGACCTCCCTCAACAGCGGGAGTATCTTCCACCAACACCCAGAGTAATTCACCTCAACACCCGGAGTACCTTACCCCAACACCCAGAGTAACTTCCCAAAACACCCGGAATAACCTCCCACTATACGCGGAGTAACCTCCCCAAAATGCGGAGTGACTTCCCCCAACGCCCGGAGTAATTTCCCCAACACCCGGAGCAACTTACCCCGACATGCAGAGTAACTTACCCCAACATGAGGAGTAACTTCTCCCTACACCCGGAATAACTGCCCCAACACCAGGAGTAACTTCCCCCAATACCCGGAGTAACTTCCCCAACACCCGGAGTAATTTCCCCGACACCTGGAGTAACTACCCCCTACACCCGGAGTAACTTCGCCAGACATGCGGAGTAACTGCCCCCAACACCCAGAGTAACTTCCCCCGACACCCGGAGTAACTTCCCCAAACACCCGGAGTAACTTCCCCCAACACCCGGAGTAACCTCCCTGAACACCCGGAGTAACTTCCCCCAACACCCGGAGTAACCTCCCCCAACACCTGGAGTAACATCCCCAACAGCCGGAGTAACTTCCCCCAACACCCGGAGTAACTTCCCCGATGCCTTGAATAACTTCCCCATACACCCGGAGTAACTTCCCCCGACACACGGAGTAACCTCCGCCGACATCCGGAGTAACTGCCCCAACGCCAAGAGTACCTTATCCCAACACCCGGAGTATCTTGCCACTACACGCGGAGCAACTTTCCCCAACACCCGGAGTAACTTCCCCCAAAACCCGGAGTAACCTCCCTCAACAGCGGGAGTGTCTTCCCCCAACACCCGGAGTAATTTCCCACAATACCTGGAGTACCTTACCCCAACACCCGGAGTAACTTTCCCCAACTCACGGAGTAATTTCCCCCGATACGCGGAGTAACTTCCCTCAAATCCCGGAATAAGCTCCCCCAACACCCATAGTAACTTCCCCCAACACCCAGAGTAACTTCCTCCAACACATGCAGTAACCTCCCCCAACACCTGGAGTAACCTCCTCAACACCCGGAGCAACTTCCCCCCAAAAACCCAGAGTAATGTCCCCCAATACCGGAGTAACTTCCCCCAACACGCGGAGGAACCTCCCCCTATACCCGGAGAAATCTGCCCGACACGCGGAGTAACTTCCCCAACACCCGGAATAACTTCCCCCACACGAGGAGTAACCTCCCCCTACTCCCGGAGTAACTTCCGCCAACACTGGAGTAACCTCCCACAACACTTGGAATAACATCCCTCAACATCCGGAGTGACTTCCCCCAACACCCGGTGTAACTTCCCCGATGCCTTGAATAACTTCCCGGTACACCCGGAGCAACTTCCCCCGACATGCGGAGTAACCTCCGCCTACACCCGGAGTAACTGCCTCAACGCCATGAGTACCTTATCTCAACACCCGGAGTATCTTGCCACTACACGTGGAGCAACTAACCCCAACACCCGCTGTAACTTCCCCCAACATCCGGAGTAACTTCCCCCAAAACCCGGAGTAACCTCCCTCAACAGCGGGAGTATCTTCCCCCAACACCCGGAGTAATTTCCTGCAACACCTGGAATACCTTACCTCAACACCCGGAGTAACTTCCCCCAACACCCAGAGTAACTTCCACCAACACCCGGAGTAACTTCCCCCAACATCCGGAGTAACCTCCCTCAACACCCGGAGTAACTTCCCCCAACACACGAGTAACCTCCTCAACATCCGGAGTAACTTCCCCCCAAAAACCCAGAGTAACGTCCTCCAAAAGCGGAGTAACTTCCCCCAACACCTGGAATAACTTTCCCCACACGCAGAGTAACCTCCCCCTATTCCCGGAGTAACTTTCCCTAATACCTGGAGTAATCTCCCCCAACACTTGAAGTAACTTTCCCCTATAGCCGGAGTAACATCCCCCAACACTCGGAGTAACTTCCCCCAAAACCCGGAGTAACTTCCCCCAACACCCTCGTAACTTCCCCCAATAGCCGGAGTAACTTCCCCTGACACCCGGAGTAACTGCCCGAACACCAAGAGTAACTTCCCCCAACCACCCGGAGTAACTTCCCCCAACATCCGGAGTAACTTCCCCCAAATCCCGGAGTGACTTCCCTCAACAGCGGGAGTATCTTCCCCCAACACCCAGAGTAATTTACCTCAACACCCGGAGTACCTTCCCCCAACACCCGGAGTAGCTTCCCAAAACACCCGGAATAACCTCCCCCTATACGCGGAGTAACCTCCCCAAAATGCGGAGTGACTTCCCCCAACACCCGGTGTAACATCCCCCAACACCCGGAGTAACTTCCCCATCACCTGGAGTAACTTCTCCCGACGCCCGGAGCAACTTACCCCGACATGCAGAGTAACTTCTCCCTACACCCGGAATAACTGCCCCAACACCAGGAGTAACTTCCCCCAATACCTGGAGTAACTTCCCCAACACCTGGAGTAATTTCCCCGACACCTGGAGTAACTACCCCCTACACCCGGAATAACTTCGCCCGACATGCGGAGTAACTGCCCCCAACACCCGGAGTAACTTCCCCCGACACACGGAGTAACCTCCCTGAACACCAGGAGTAACTTCCCCCAACACGCAGAGTAACTTCCCCTGACACCTGGAGTAACTTCCCCCAACACCCGGAGTAAGTTCCCCCAACACCCGGAGTAACCTCCTCATCACCCGGAGCATCTTCCCCCCAAAAACCCGGAATAACGTCCCCCAATACCGGGAGTAACTTTCCCCAACAGCCGGAGTAACTTCCCCGATGCCTTGAATAACTTCCCCATACACCCGGAGTAACTTCCCCCGACACACGGAGTAACCTCCGCCTACATCCGGAGTAACTGCCCCAACGCCAAGAGTACCTTATCCCAACACCCGGAGTACCTTGCTACTACACGCGGAGCAACTTTCCCCAACACATGGAGTAACTTCCCCCAAAACCCGGAGTAACCTCCCTCAACAGCGGGAGTATCTTCCCCCAACACCCGGAGTAATTTCCCGCAATACCTGGAGTACCTTACCCCAACACCCGGAGTAACTTTCCCCAACTCCCGGAGTAACTTCCCCCGATACGCGGAGTAACTTCCCCCAAATCCCGGAATAAGCTCCCCCCAACACCCATAGTAACTTCCCCCAACACCCAGAGTAACTTCCTCCAACACCTGCAGTAACCTCCCCCAACACCTGGAGTAACCTCCTCAACACCCGGAGCAACTTCTCCCCAAAAACCCGGAGTAACGTCCCCCAATACCGGAGTAACTTCCCCCAACACGCGGAGGAACCTCCCCCTATACCCGGAGAAACCTGCCCGACACACAGAGTAACTTCCCCAACACCCGGAATAACTTCCCCCACACGAGGAGTAACCTCCCCCTACTCCCAGAGTAACTTCCGCCAAAACCGGAGTAACCTCCCACAACACTTGGAGTAACATCCCTCAACATCCGGAGTGATATCCCCCAACACCTGGAGTAACTTCCCCAACAGCCGGAGTAACTTCCCCCAACACCTGATGTAACTTTCCCGATGCCTTGAATAACTTCCTCGTACACCCGGAGCAACTTCCCCCGACATGCGGAGTAACCTCCGCCTACACCCGGAGTAACTGCCTCAATGCCATGAGTACCTTATCTCAACACCCGGAGTATCTAGCCACTACACGTGGAGCAACTTTCCCCAACACCCGGTGTAACTTCCCCCAAAACCCGGAGTAACCTCCCTCAACAGCGGGAGTATCTTCCCCCAACACCCGGAGTAATTTCTTGCAACACCTGGAGTACCTTACCCCAACATCCGGAGTAACCTCCCTCAACACCCGGAGTAACTTTCCCCAACACACGGAGTAACCTCCTCAACATCCGGAGTAACTTCCCCCAAAAAACCCAGAGTAACGTCCTCCAAAAGCGGAGTAACTTCCCCCAACACCCAGAATAACTTCCCCCACACGCAGAGTAACCTCCCCATATTCCCGGAGTAACTTTCCCTAACACCTGGAGTAATCTCCCCCAACACTTGGAGTAACTTCCCCTACAGCCGGAGTAACTTCCCCCAAGACCCGGAGTAACTTCCCCCCACAGCCGGAGTAACTTCCCCCTACACCCGGAGTAACTTTCCCCTACACCCGGAATAACTTCCACCAACACCCGGAGTAACTGCCCCCTGCACCCGGAGTGACTTCCCCCTACACCCGGAGTAACTTCCCCCAACACCCGGAGTAACTTCCCCCCCCATACCCGGAGTAACTTCCCCAAACACACGGAGTAACTTCCCCCAACACCTAGAATAACTTTCCCCCACACCCGGAGTAACCTGCCCCTATATCCGGAGGAACTTCCCGCAACACCCGGAGTAACATCCCCCACACCTGGAGTAACTTCCCTCAACGCCCGGAGTAACTTCCCCCAACACCCGGAGTAACTTCCCCCCACATCCGGAGTAACTTCCCCCAACACCCAGAGTAACTTTCCCCAACACCTGGAGTAACCTTCCTGAACACCCGGAGTAACTTCTCCAAACACCCGGAGTAACTTCCCCCAACACCCGGAGTAACTTCCCCGATGCCTTGAATAACTTCCCCATACACCCGGAGTAACTTCCCCCGACACACGGAGTAACCTCCGCCGACATCCGGAGTAACTGCCCCAACGCCAAGAGTACCTTATCCCAACACCCGGAGTATCTTGCCACTACACGCGGAGCAACTTTCCCCAACACCCGGAGTAACTTCCCCCAAAACCTGGAGTAACCTCCCTCAACAGTGGGAGTGTCTTCCCCCAACACCCGGAGTAATTTCCCACAATACCTGGAGTACCTTACCCCAACACCCGGAGTAACTTTCCCCAACTCCCGGAGTAATTTCCCCCAATACGCGGAGTAACTTCCCCCAAATCCCGGAATAAGCTCCCCCAACACCCATAGTAACTTTCCTCAACACCCAGAGTAACTTCCTCCAACACCTGCAGTAACATCCCCAACACCTGGAGTAACCTCCTCAACACCCGGAGCAACTTCCCCCCAAAAACCCGGAGTAATGTCCCCCAATACCGGAGTAACTTCCCCCAACACGCGGAGGAACCTCCCCCTATACCCGGAGAAACCTGCCCGACACGCGGAGTAACTTCCCCAACACCCGGAATAACTGCCCCCACACGCGGAGTAACCTCCCCCTACTCCCAGAGTAACTTCCGCCAACACCGGAGTAACCTCCCACAACACTTGGAGTAACATCCCTCAACATCCGGAGTGACTTCCCCCAACACCCGGAGTAACTTCCCCGATGCCTTGAATAACTTCCCGGTACACCCGGAGCAACTTCCCCCGACATGCGGAGTAACCTCGGCCTACACCGGAGTAACTGCCTCAACGCCATGAGTACCTTATCTCAACACCCGGAGTATCTTGCCACTACACGTGGAGCAACTTTCCCCAACATCCGGTGTAACTTCCCCCAGCATCCGGAGTAACTTCCTCCAAAATCCGGAGTAACCTCCCTCAACAGCGGGAGTATCTTCCCCCAACACCCGGAGTAATTTCCTGCAACACCTGGAGTACCTTACCCCAACACCCGGAGTAACTTCCCCCAACACCCAGAGTAACTTCCTCCAACACCCGGAGTAACTTCCCCCAACATCCGGAGTAACCTCCCTCAACACCCGGAGTAACTTCCCCCAACACACGGAGTAACCTCCTCAACATCCGGAGTAACTTCCCCCAAAAAACCCAGAGTAACGTCCTCCAAAAGCGGAGTAACTTCCCCCAACACCCGGAATAACTTCCCCCACACACAGAGTAACCTCCCCCTATTCCCGGAGTAACTTTCCCTAATACCTGGAGTAATCTCCCCCAACACTTGGAGTAACTTCCCCCTACAGCCGGAGTAACATCCCCCTACACCCGGAGTAACTTCCCCAGACACCCGGAGTAACTGCCCTAACACCCGGAGTAACTTCCCCCAACATCCGGAGTAACTTCCCCCAAAACCGGAGTGACCTCCCACAACAGCGGGAGTATCTTCCACCAACACCCAGAGTAATTTACCTCAACACCCGGAGTACCTTACCCCAACACCCGGAGTAACTTCCCAAAACACCCGGAATAACCTCCCCCTATACACGGCGTAAACTCCCCAAAATGCAGAGTGACTTCCCCCAACGCCCGGAGTAATTTCCCCAACACCCGGAGTAACTTCTCCCGACGCCCGGAGCAACTTACCCCGACATGCAGAGTAACTTCTCCCGACACCCGGAATAACTGCCCCAACACCAGGAGTAACTTCCCCCAATACCCGGAGTAACTTCCCCAACACCCGGAGTAATTTCCCCGACACCTGGAGTAACTACCCCCAACACCCGGAGTAACCTCCCTGAACACCCGGAGTAACTTCCCCCAACACCCGGAGTAACCTCCCCCAACACCTGGAGTAACTTCCCCAACAGCCGGTGTAACTTCCCCCAACACCCGGAGTAACTTCCCCGATGCGTTGAATAACTTCCCCATACACCCGGAGTAACTTCCCACGACATACGGAGTAACCTCCGCCGATATCCGGAGTAACTGCCCCAACGCCAAGAGTACCTTATCCCAACACCCGGAGTACCTTGCCACTACACGCGGAGCAACTTTCCCCAACACCCGGAGTAACTTCCCCCAAAACCCGGAGTAACCTCCCTCAACAGCGGGAGTGTCTTCCCCCAACACCCGGAGTAATTTCCCACAATACCTGGAGTACCTTACCCCAACACCCGGAGTAACTTTCCCCAACTCCCGGAGTAATTTCCCCCGATACGCGGAGTAACTTCCCCCAAATCCCGGAATAAGCTCCCCCAACACCCATAGTAACTTCCCCCAACACCCAGAGTAACTTCCTCCAACACCTGCAGTAACATCCCCAACACCTGGAGTAACCTCCTCAACACCCGGAGCAACTTCCCCCCAAAAACCCAGAGTAATGTCCCCCAATACCGGAGTAACTTCCCCCAACACGCGGAGGAACCTCCCCCTATACCCGGAGAAACCTGCCCGACACGCGGAGTAACTTCCCCAACACCCGGAATAACTTCCCCCACACGAGGAGTAACCTCCCCCTACTCCCGGAGTAACTTCCGCCAACACTGGAGTAACTACCCCCTACACCCGGAATAACTTCGCCCGACATGCGGAGTAACTGCCCCCAACACCCGGAGTAACTTCCCCCGACACCCGGAGTAACCTCCCTGAACACCAGGAGTAACTTCCCCCAACACGCAGAGTAACTTCCCCTGACACCTGGAGTAACTTCCCCCAACACCCGGAGTAAGTTCCCCCAACACCCGGAGTAACCTCCTCATCACCCGGAGCATCTTCCCCCCAAAAACCCGGAATAACGTCCCCCAATACCGGGAGTAACTTTCCCCAACAGCCGGAGTAACTTCCCCGATGCCTTGAATAACTTCCCCATACACCCGGAGTAACTTCCCCCGACACACGGAGTAACCTCCGCCTACATCCGGAGTAACTGCCCCAACGCCAAGAGTACCTTATCCCAACACCCGGAGTACCTTGCTACTACACGCGGAGCAACTTTCCCCAACACATGGAGTAACTTCCCCCAAAACCCGGAGTAACCTCCCTCAACAGCGGGAGTATCTTCCCCCAACACCCGGAGTAATTTCCCGCAATACCTGGAGTACCTTACCCCAACACCCGGAGTAACTTTCCCCAACTCCCGGAGTAACTTCCCCCGATACGCGGAGTAACTTCCCCCAAATCCCGGAATAAGCTCCCCCCAACACCCATAGTAACTTCCCCCAACACCCAGAGTAACTTCCTCCAACACCTGCAGTAACCTCCCCCAACACCTGGAGTAACCTCCTCAACACCCGGAGCAACTTCTCCCCAAAAACCCGGAGTAACGTCCCCCAATACCGGAGTAACTTCTCCCAACACGCGGAGGAACCTCCCCCTATACCCGGAGAAACCTGCCCGACACACAGAGTAACTTCCCCAACACCCGGAATAACTTCCCCCACACGAGGAGTAACCTCCCCCTACTCCCAGAGTAACTTCCGCCAAAACCGGAGTAACCTCCCACAACACTTGGAGTAACATCCCTCAACATCCGGAGTGATATCCCCCAACACCTGGAGTAACTTCCCCAACAGCCGGAGTAACTTCCCCCAACACCTGATGTAACTTTCCCGATGCCTTGAATAACTTCCTCGTACACCCGGAGCAACTTCCCCCGACATGCGGAGTAACCTCCGCCTACACCCGGAGTAACTGCCTCAATGCCATGAGTACCTTATCTCAACACCCGGAGTATCTAGCCACTACACGTGGAGCAACTTTCCCCAACACCCGGTGTAACTTCCCCCAAAACCCGGAGTAACCTCCCTCAACAGCGGGAGTATCTTCCCCCAACACCCGGAGTAATTTCTTGCAACACCTGGAGTACCTTACCCCAACATCCGGAGTAACCTCCCTCAACACCCGGAGTAACTTTCCCCAACACACGGAGTAACCTCCTCAACATCCGGAGTAACTTCCCCCAAAAAACCCAGAGTAACGTCCTCCAAAAGCGGAGTAACTTCCCCCAACACCCAGAATAACTTCCCCCACACGCAGAGTAACCTCCCCATATTCCCGGAGTAACTTCCGCCAACACTGGAGTAACTACCCCCTACACCCGGAATAACTTCGCCCGACATGCGGAGTAACTGCCCCCAACACCCGGAGTAACTTCCCCCGACACCCGGAGTAACCTCCCTGAACACCAGGAGTAACTTCCCCCAACACGCAGAGTAACTTCCCCTGACACCTGGAGTAACTTCCCCCAACACCCGGAGTAAGTTCCCCCAACACCCGGAGTAACCTCCTCATCACCCGGAGCATCTTCCCCCCAAAAACCCGGAATAACGTCCCCCAATACCGGGAGTAACTTTCCCCAACAGCCGGAGTAACTTCCCCGATGCCTTGAATAACTTCCCCATACACCCGGAGTAACTTCCCCCGACACACGGAGTAACCTCCGCCTACATCCGGAGTAACTGCCCCAACGCCAAGAGTACCTTATCCCAACACCCGGAGTACCTTGCTACTACACGCGGAGCAACTTTCCCCAACACATGGAGTAACTTCCCCCAAAACCCGGAGTAACCTCCCTCAACAGCGGGAGTATCTTCCCCCAACACCCGGAGTAATTTCCCGCAATACCTGGAGTACCTTACCCCAACACCCGGAGTAACTTTCCCCAACTCCCGGAGTAACTTCCCCCGATACGCGGAGTAACTTCCCCCAAATCCCGGAATAAGCTCCCCCCAACACCCATAGTAACTTCCCCCAACACCCAGAGTAACTTCCTCCAACACCTGCAGTAACCTCCCCCAACACCTGGAGTAACCTCCTCAACACCCGGAGCAACTTCTCCCCAAAAACCCGGAGTAACGTCCCCCAATACCGGAGTAACTTCTCCCAACACGCGGAGGAACCTCCCCCTATACCCGGAGAAACCTGCCCGACACACAGAGTAACTTCCCCAACACCCGGAATAACTTCCCCCACACGAGGAGTAACCTCCCCCTACTCCCAGAGTAACTTCCGCCAAAACCGGAGTAACCTCCCACAACACTTGGAGTAACATCCCTCAACATCCGGAGTGATATCCCCCAACACCTGGAGTAACTTCCCCAACAGCCGGAGTAACTTCCCCCAACACCTGATGTAACTTTCCCGATGCCTTGAATAACTTCCTCGTACACCCGGAGCAACTTCCCCCGACATGCGGAGTAACCTCCGCCTACACCCGGAGTAACTGCCTCAATGCCATGAGTACCTTATCTCAACACCCGGAGTATCTAGCCACTACACGTGGAGCAACTTTCCCCAACACCCGGTGTAACTTCCCCCAAAACCCGGAGTAACCTCCCTCAACAGCGGGAGTATCTTCCCCCAACACCCGGAGTAATTTCTTGCAACACCTGGAGTACCTTACCCCAACATCCGGAGTAACCTCCCTCAACACCCGGAGTAACTTTCCCCAACACACGGAGTAACCTCCTCAACATCCGGAGTAACTTCCCCCAAAAAACCCAGAGTAACGTCCTCCAAAAGCGGAGTAACTTCCCCCAACACCCAGAATAACTTCCCCCACACGCAGAGTAACCTCCCCATATTCCCGGAGTAACTTTCCCTAACACCTGGAGTAATCTGCCCCAACACTTGGAGTAACTTCCCCTACAGCCGGAGTAACTTCCCCCAAGACCCGGAGTAACTTCCCCCCACAGCCGGAGAAACTTCCCCCTACACCCGGAGTAACTTTCCCCTACACCCGGAATAACTTCCACCAACACCCGGAGTAACTGCCCCCTGCACCCGGAGTGACTTCCCCCTACACCCGGAGTAACTTCCCCCAACACCCGGAGTAACTTCCCCCCCCATACCCGGAGTAACTTCCCCAAACACACGGAGTAACTTCCCCCAACACCTAGAATAACTTTCCCCCACACCCGGAGTAACCTGCCCCTATATCCGGAGGAACTTCCCGCAACACCCGGAGTAACTTCCCCCACACCTGGAGTAACTTCCCTCAACGCCCGGAGTAACTTCCCCCAACACCCGGAGTAACTTCCCCCCACATCCGGAGTAACTTCCCCCAACACCCAGAGTAACTTTCCCCAACACCTGGAGTAACCTTCCTGAACACCCGGAGTAACTTCTCCAAACACCCGGAGTAACTTCCCCCAACACCCGGAGTAACTTCCCCGATGCCTTGAATAACTTCCCCATACACCCGGAGTAACTTCCCCCGACACACGGAGTAACCTCCGCCGACATCCGGAGTAACTGCCCCAACGCCAAGAGTACCTTATCCCAACACCCGGAGTATCTTGCCACTACACGCGGAGCAACTTTCCCCAACACCCGGAGTAACTTCCCCCAAAACCTGGAGTAACCTCCCTCAACAGTGGGAGTGTCTTCCCCCAACACCCGGAGTAATTTCCCACAATACCTGGAGTACCTTACCCCAACACCCGGAGTAACTTTCCCCAACTCCCGGAGTAATTTCCCCCAATACGCGGAGTAACTTCCCCCAAATCCCGGAATAAGCTCCCCCAACACCCATAGTAACTTTCCTCAACACCCAGAGTAACTTCCTCCAACACCTGCAGTAACATCCCCAACACCTGGAGTAACCTCCTCAACACCCGGAGCAACTTCCCCCCAAAAACCCGGAGTAATGTCCCCCAATACCGGAGTAACTTCCCCCAACACGCGGAGGAACCTCCCCCTATACCCGGAGAAACCTGCCCGACACGCGGAGTAACTTCCCCAACACCCGGAATAACTGCCCCCACACGCGGAGTAACCTCCCCCTACTCCCAGAGTAACTTCCGCCAACACCGGAGTAACCTCCCACAACACTTGGAGTAACATCCCTCAACATCCGGAGTGACTTCCCCCAACACCCGGAGTAACTTCCCCAATGCCTTGAATAACTTCCCGGTACACCCGGAGCAACTTCCCCCGACATGCGGAGTAACCTCGGCCTACACCGGAGTAACTGCCTCAACGCCATGAGTACCTTATCTCAACACCCGGAGTATCTTGCCACTACACGTGGAGCAACTTTCCCCAACATCCGGTGTAACTTCCCCCAGCATCCGGAGTAACTTCCTCCAAAATCCGGAGTAACCTCCCTCAACAGCGGGAGTATCTTCCCCCAACACCCGGAGTAATTTCCTGCAACACCTGGAGTACCTTACCCCAACACCCGGAGTAACTTCCCCCAACACCCAGAGTAACTTCCTCCAACACCCGGAGTAACTTCCCCCAACATCCGGAGTAACCTCCCTCAACACCCGGAGTAACTTCCCCCAACACACGGAGTAACCTCCTCAACATCCGGAGTAACTTCCCCCAAAAAACCCAGAGTAACGTCCTCCAAAAGCGGAGTAACTTCCCCCAACACCCGGAATAACTTCCCCCACACACAGAGTAACCTCCCCCTATTCCCGGAGTAACTTTCCCTAATACCTGGAGTAATCTCCCCCAACACTTGGAGTAACTTCCCCCTACAGCCGGAGTAACATCCCCCAGCACCCGGAGTAACTTCCCCAGACACCCGGAGTAACTGCCCTAACACCCGGAGTAACTTCCCCCAACATCCGGAGTAACTTCCCCCAAAACCGGAGTGACCTCCCACAACAGCGGGAGTATCTTCCACCAACACCCAGAGTAATTTACCTCAACACCCGGAGTACCTTACCCCAACACCCGGAGTAACTTCCCAAAACACCCGGAATAACCTCCCCCTATACACGGCGTAAACTCCCCAAAATGCGGAGTGACTTCCCCCAACGCCCGGAGTAATTTCCCCAACACCCGGAGTAACTTCTCCCGACGCCCGGAGCAACTTACCCCGACATGCAGAGTAACTTCTCCCGACACCCGGAATAACTGCCCCAACACCAGGAGTAACTTCCCCCAATACCCGGAGTAACTTCCCCAACACCCGGAGTAATTTCCCCGACACCTGGAGTAACTACCCCCAACACCCGGAGTAACCTCCCTGAACACCCGGAGTAACTTCCCCCAACACCCGGAGTAACCTCCCCCAACACCTGGAGTAACTTCCCCAACAGCCGGTGTAACTTCCCCCAACACCCGGAGTAACTTCCCCGATGCGTTGAATAACTTCCCCATACACCCGGAGTAACTTCCCACGACACACGGAGTAACCTCCGCCGATATCCGGAGTAACTGCCCCAACGCCAAGAGTACCTTATCCCAACACCCGGAGTACCTTGCCACTACACGCGGAGCAACTTTCCCCAACACCCGGAGTAACTTCCCCCAAAACCCGGAGTAACCTCCCTCAACAGCGGGAGTGTCTTCCCCCAACACCCGGAGTAATTTCCCACAATACCTGGAGTACCTTACCCCAACACCCGGAGTAACTTTCCCCAACTCCCGGAGTAATTTCCCCCGATACGCGGAGTAACTTCCCCCAAATCCCGGAATAAGCTCCCCCAACACCCATAGTAACTTCCCCCAACACCCAGAGTAACTTCCTCCAACACCTGCAGTAACCTCCCCCAACACCTGGAGTAACCTCCTCAACACCCGGAGCAACTTCCCCCCAAAAACCCAGAGTAATGTCCCCCAATACCGGAGTAACTTCCCCCAACACGCGGAGGAACCTCCCCCTATACCCGGAGAAACCTGCCCGACACGCGGAGTAACTTCCCCAACACCCGGAATAACTTCCCCCACACGAGGAGTAACCTCCCCCTACTCCCGGAGTAACTTCCGCCAACACTGGAGTAACCTCCCACAACACTTGGAGTAACATCCCTCAACATCCGGAGTGACTTCCCCCAACACCCGGTGTAACTTCCCCGATGCCTTGAATAACTTCCCGGTACACCCGGAGCAACTTCCCCCGACATGCGGAGTAACCTCCGCCTACACCCGGAGTAACTGCCTCAACGCCATGAGTACCTTATCTCAACATCCGGAGTATCTTGCCACTACACGTGGAGCAACTTTCCCCAACACCCGCTGTAACTTCCCCCAACATCCGGAGTAACTTCCCCCAAAACCCGGAGTAACCTCCCTCAACAGCGGGAGTATCTTCCCCCAACACCCGGAGTAATTTCCTGCAACACCTGGAGTACCTTACCCCAACACCCGGAGTAACTTCCCCCAACACCCAGAGTAACTTCCTCCAACACCCGGAGTAACTTCCTCCAACACCCAGAGTAACCTCCCTCAACACCCGGAGTAACTTCCCCCAACACACGGAGTAACCTCCTCAACATCCGGAGTAACTTCCCCCCAAAAACCCAGAGTAACATCCTCCAAAAGCGGAGTAACTTCCCCCAACACCTGGAATAACTTTCCCCACACGTAGAGTAACCTCCCCCTATTCCCGGATTAACTTTCCCTAATACCTGGAGTAATCTCCCCCAACACTTGGAGTAACTTCCCCCAATAGCCGGAGTAACTTCCCCTGACACCCGGAGTAACTGCCCTAACACCAAGAGTAACTTCCCCCAACACCCGGAGTAACTTCCCCCAACATCCGGAGTAACTTCCCCCAAAACCCAGAGTGACTTCCCTCAACAGCGGGAGTATCTTCCACCAACACCCAGCGTAATTTCCCCCAACACCCGGAGTAGCTTCCCAAAACACCCGGAATAACCTCCCCCTATATGCGGAGTAACCTCCCCAAAATACGGAGTGACTTCCCCCAACATCCGGAGTAACATCCCCCAACGCCCGGAGTAACTTCCCCAACACCTGGAGTAACTTCTCCCGACGCCCGGAGCAACTTACCCCGACATGCAAAATAACTTCTCCCTACACCTGGAATAACTGCCCCAACACCAGGAATAACTTCCCCCAATACCCGGAGTAACTTCCCCAACACCCGGAGTAATTTCCCCGACACCTGGAGTAACTACCCCCTACACCCGGAATAACTTCGCCCGACATGCGGAGTAACTGCCCACAACACCCGGAGTAACTTCCCCCAACACCCGGAGTAACCTCCCTGAACACCCGGAGTAACTTCCCCCAACACGCAGAGTAACTTCCCCTGACACCCGGAGTAACTTCCCCCAACACCCGGAGTAAGTTCCTCCAACACCCGGAGTAACCTCCTCATCACCCGGAGCAACTTCCCCCCAAAAACCCGGAATAACGTCCCCCAATACCGGGAGTAACTTTCCCCAACACCCGGAGTAACTTCCCCGATGCCTTGAATAACTTCCCCATACACCCGGAGTAACTTCCCCCGACACACGGAGTAACCTCCGCCTACATCCGGAGTAACTGCCCCAATGCCAAGAGTACCTTATCCCAACACCCGGAGTATCTTGCTACTACACGCGGAGCAACTTTCCCCAACACCCGGAGTAATTTCCCCCAAAACCCGGAGTAACCTCCCGCAATACCTGGAGTACCTTACCCCAACACCCGGAGTAACTTTCCCCAACTCCCGGAGTAACTTCCCCCGATACGCGGAGTAACTTCCCCCAAATCTCGGAATAAGCTCCCCCAACACCCATAGTAACTTCCCCCAACACCCACAGTAACTTTCTCCAACACCTGCAGTAACCTCCCCCAACACCTGGAGTAACCTCCTCAACACCCGGAGCAGCTTCTCCCCAAAAACCCGGAGTAACGTCCCCCAATACCGGAGTAACTTCCCCCAACACGCGGAGGAACCTCCCCCTATACCCGGAGAAACCTGCCCGACACGCGGAGTAACTTCCCCAACACCCGGAATAACTTCCCCCACACGAGGAGTAACCTCCCCCTACTCCCAGAGTAACTTCCGCCAACACCGGAGTAACCTCCCAAAACCCGGAGTAACCTCCCTCAACAGCGGGAGTATCTTCCCCCAACACCCGGAGTAATTTCCTGCAACACCTGGTGTACCTTACCCCAACATCCGGAGTTACCTCCCTCAACACCCGGAGTAACTTTCCCCAACACACGGAGTAACCTCCTCAACATCCGGAGTAACTTCCCCCAAAAAACCCAGAGTAACGTCCTCCAAAAGCGGAGTAACTTCCCCCAACACCCGGAATAACTTCCCCCACACACAGAGTAACCTCCCCATATTCCCGGAGTAACTTTCCCTAACACCTGGAGTAATCTCCCCCAACACTTGGAGTAACTTCCCCCCACATCCGGAGTAACTTCCCCCTACACCCGGAGTAACTTTCCCCTACACCGGAATAACTTCCACCAACACCCGGAGTAACTTCCCCCAACACCCGGAGTGACTTCCCCCCCCATACCCGGAGTAACTTCCCCAAACACACGGAGTAACTTCCCCCAACACCTGGAATAACTTTCCCCCACACCCGGAGTAACCTGCCCCTATACCCGGAGGAACTTCCCGCAACACCCGGAGTAACTTCCCCCACACCTGGAGTAACTTCCCTCAACGCCCGGAGTAACTTCCCCCAACACCCGGAATAACTTCCCCCCACATCCGGAGTAACTTCCCCAACTCCCAGAGTAACTTCCCCCAACACCGGGAGTAACTTCTCCCTAACCCCGAAATAGCTTCCCCTTCACCCGGAGCAACTTCCCCCCACACCCGGAGTAACTTGCCCCACATCCAGAGTAACCTCCTCTAACACCCGGAGTAACTTCCTCCAACACCCGGAGTAACTTCCCCGAACACCCGGAGTAACTTCCCCCAACAGCCGGAGTAACTTCCGCCAACACCCGGAGTAACTTCCACTTACACCCGGAGAAACTTCCCCAACACCTGGAGTAATTTCCCCCAACAACCGGAGTAACCTCCCTCAACATCTGGAGTAACCTCCCTCAACACCCGGAGTAACTTCTCCCAACACTCAGAGTAATTTCCCCCAATACTTGGAGTAACTTTCCCAACAGCCGGAATAACTTCCCCAACACCCGGAGTAACTTCCCTGACACCTGGAGTAACTTCCCCCTACATGCGGAGTAACTTCCCCCGACACGCGGAGTAACTGCTCCCTACACCCGGAGTAACTGCCCCGCCACCCAGAGTAACTTCCCCCAACACCCGGAGTAACTTCCCCAACACCTGCAGTAACTTCCCCGACTTCTTAATTTAATTTAGCTCCTAAATCCTTAAATTCGTCTCGTAGGACCTCATCCCGTTTTTTACCTATAGCGTTGGTACCTATATGCACCACGACAACTGACTGTTCACCCTCCCTTTTCAGAATGTCCTGCAACCGCTCCGAGACATCCTTGATCCTTGCACCAGGGAGGCAACATACCATCCTGGAGTCTCGGTTGCGGCCACAGAAACGCCTATCTATTCCCCTTACAATCGAATCCCCTATCACTATCGCTCTCCCACTCTTTTTCCTGCCCTCCTGTGCAGCAGAGCCAGCCACGGTGCCATGAACCTGGCTGCTGCTGCCCTCCCCTGATGAGTCATCCCCCTCAACAGTACTCAAAGCGGAGGCGTCCCTGACTTCCCACATAGTACAGGAGGAGCATAACACGTGTCCGAGCTGTCCTGCCATGACTTAACCCCTAGATTAACTTAATTTGGCAACAACAATGCTAAATGTTACTTACTGATATAAAAAAAAAACTACTCACCAATCACCAGCCAATCACTTACCCCCTTGGCTGTGACGTCACCTTTCGATTTCTTTTTACCTTTTTGCCTTCTGTCCCTGCTGCAGCTGCACCGTGTACGCCTCTCGCCGACCCCAGACTCGCGCTGCTCCGAGTTTCCGCCTCCTCGACCGACTGCTCAAACTGCCCGACTCCCGCTGGCCTTTATAGGCCTCTCGCCGACATGGATAGCTTCATTATCTGAGGCTTAGTGAATGGCACTGAACACTGTGCAATCATCAGCGAACATCCGCACATTTGACCTTATGATGGAGGGAGGGTCATTGATGAAGCAGCTGAAGATGGTTGGGCCTAGGACACTGCCCTGAGGAACTCCTGCAGCGATTCCCTGGGGCTGGGATGATTGGCCTCCAACCACCACAACCACCTTCCTTTGTGCCAAGTATGACTCCAGCCAGTGGAGAGTTTTCCCCCTGATTCCCATTAACTTTAGTTTTCCTCGGGTTCCTTGATGCCACATTCAGCCAAATGCTGCCTTTATGTTGAGGGCAGTCACTCTCACCTCACCTCTGGAATTCAGCTTTTGTAGCCACAGGGTCGAAATTGATGCACTCACCGCCCACCGCTGCCGACATTCTTCCTCAGGTTGTGCCCAGTGCCAGTTTTGATCTGGTCTGGAGCGGGCAGGAGGGGAGAGCCGCCGGGAACCACCTGCAGACGTCAACGGACAGCCGAGTGGCGTACGTGGACTCCTGCCCGCCGAGATGCCAGATTGGTGCCGGCAGGAGTCAGCGCCAGAACGGCGGTGGACCGCTGCGAGGAGGCTGGTCTGTCCCCGACGATAGGTCTGAAGAGCTGAAAAAAAAGGTGAGTAAACATTGTTTACTTTTTTTCTTTACAGGGACTTACCTGGATGGGATCCCCTGAAGGTGTTCCGATGGGTTTTTAAAAAAATGTTTTTTCTTTTCAGTTCTTCGACTCTCCGTGGGCCCGACTCCATCCTCGGCAGCACTTGGGCGGCAAGCGCCTCTGCCGCCGAGAATGAGACCTCCCGCCCGCTGCCACCCAGATTGGCGGCATAAGTCCCTCATTTGCCGCCCGCCGACCTTCCAGGGACCTCATCGATGATCCTTTGGGCGGTACTTGGGCGGGCAGGGGCCTTCACCACATTCGGGCCCAAGTATTTATGTGGCTGGTCCAACTAAGTTTCCGCTCATTTGTGACCCCCAGGATGTTGATGGTGGGGGATTCAACGATGGTAATGCAAGGGCCAATGAGGTCTGGAGCAGAGTGGGCACCAAGGTCAACACTCGGTGAGGCTGGGCACCAAATCCAACACTCGGTGAGGCTGGGCACCAAATCCAACACTCGGTGAGGCTGGGCACCAAATCCAACACTCGGTGAGGCTGGGCACCAAATCCAACACTCGGTGAGGCTGGGCACCAAATCCAACACTCGGTGAGGCTGGGCACCAACACCTAAAACTAGTTAAGCTGGTCACCAACATCAAACACTGGGTGTGGATCGTCACCAACATCGAAGGGAAGGCTCACCAACATCTACCTTGAGAGTGTCAGAGCATCTGGGGAACATCAGGGGAGACTGAAAGGAGAATAAGTCTATCCATAATAAATAACTGAAGCAGATACGAAAGTGAAGGTTGTGAAGAACAACTGTGTGTAGAATAACCGGTGACCATAAACTGATTGTATGTGGAATAACCGGAGACCTTAAACTGACTGTGTGTGGAATAATTGGAGACCATAAACAGATAGCGACACTGATGAACATGAGTGGGAGGTGTAATAGTCGATGTAACTACTGATACAGTTATCTATTAACCCTGCGCACTAACCACATATAGTAGGAACGTGCTTACATACTAACCTCACACTTACATCATGTAATTAACCGTATAAAGGTACAGCACTTTAGAAACGCTAACGTTTGAACTACAGGGGAGTCAAGGGTTATGGGGAGCGGGCAGGGAAGTGGACTTGAGGCCAGGATCAGATCAGCCATGATCTTATTGAATGGCAGAGCAGGCTCGAGGGGCCGAATAGCCGACTCCTGCTCCTATTTCTTATGTTTTTACATAGTCTTGTTTAGGAAGGATGCCAAGGCCTTGGAGAGGGTGCAGAGGAGATTTACCAGAATGGTCCCAGGGATGAGGAACTTCAGTTATGTGGAGAGACTGGAGAAGCTGGGGTTGTTCTCCTTAGAGCGAAGAACGTTTAATGGAACTGTTCAAAATCTTGAAGGGTTTTGATAGAGTGAAATTGTTTTCAGAGGCAGGAGGTCCAGAGATCACAGGTTGAAGGTGATTGACAAAAGAAGTTGTGATCTGGAACACACTGCCTGAAAGAGAGGTGGAAGCAGATTCAATAATAACTTTCAAAATGGAATTCAATAAACAACACAGGCATCACACATGTCAAAAGGAGATCATTTCACTTCTCCCTGCAGATGTAGGTGTGCAGGTATTAACAGTGAGTACGCAGCACCTGCCATTCCCCCAAGCGATTCCTCCATCTTCAATGTCAGACACGGGAATTCTCTTTGGGAAACCCATTGATGCCAGTAAAGCTGCTGGGGTAAAATCAAATCATTAACGGCACGGCAGAAAGGTCCTAGGGGGGGAAACAGAAAAGGCCCAGGAATGGGATAAAAACACTTCTCTGAAACACAAGGGCATTTAAATGTCCTCCCATCTGAAGTCCGGCCTTTTGGCTAAGATCATGCGTAACTGACCTGACAGGGGAGTAACCATGACCCCAAAGTGGTTCTCCCTGGATCAGGAAGGTGGTTCTCCTATACTTTTTGGAAATAGGAGGTGGGTGGGGTGGATTGACCCATCCACCTCCACGGAGGTGTGTGGGGGGCCTGACCCATCCACCTCCATGGCACGAACCTGGTATTGCAGTACTTCCAGGAACGGTGCAGTGGCTCTAGGCCTTTTGGCTAAGAGCATTGGCGCAGAGTGATCCTTGATGTGTGCAAGGTGACCTCTGGCGTTTGTGATTTGACAAAGAATTGGAAAGATTGGCAACAAAATTTTTTTTTAAATAAATAAATAAATAAATAAAAAATCTGAAGTCCGGTCCAGGCACCCCTTGTTCCTGGGGAGGTATCAGACTTGGAGTCGCCCCTTCTGTCCTACCCACCAGCCGGCAAATGGAGCGGGATCTTCCTGGCCTCATGAATAACGGATCGGAGCTTCGGCAGGATGCCCCAGACTGCCTGGGATCCAGCACATTAGGCGGAATAGTCCCACTCAGTTACCTCCCATTTCACCTATTTGTAGACAAGACAATGGAGACCACAATAGCCCACTTGTTAATTTCCTCCCCTCCTTAAAGTGCTGACCCGTCCGCGAGCACCCTTCACCGAGCACCCTTTCCCAGGCACCCTTCCCCGTGCACCCTTTCCTGAGCACCCTTCACCTGGCACCCTTCCCCAGGCACCCTTCCCCGAGCAACCTTCCCCAGACACCTTTCCCCAGGCACCTTTCCCCGAGCACGCTTCACCAAGCATCCTTCAGTGCCTCCTTCGTGGCCATTCACCTCAGTTACAAAGCTATTGTACCATGTGAGCATTGCCTGATGTTCACACACACATTGTCAGCAGGAACCCGAGGTGATCAGGATCAGGAACCCAGGGTGATCAGGATCAGGAACCGGGATGATCAGGAGCACGAACCCGGGGTGATCAGGAGCAGGAACCCGGGGTGATCAGGAGCAGGAACCCGGGATGATCAGGAGCAGGAACCCGGGGTGATCAAGAGCAGGAACCCACGGTGATCAGGAGCAGGAACCCAGGGTGATCAGGAGCAGGAACCCGGAGTGATCAGGAGCAGGAACCCGGGGTGATCAGGAGCAGGAACCCGGGATGATCAGGAGCAGGAACCCGGGATGATCAGGAGCAGGAACCCGGGGTGATCAAGAGCAGGAACCCACGGTGATCAGGAGCAGGAACCCAGGGTGATCAGGAGCAGGAACCCGGGGTGATCAGGAGCAGGAATCTGGGGTGATCAGGAGCAGGAACCCGGGGTAGAAACATAGAAACATAGAAAATAGGTGCAGGAGTAGGTCATTTGGCCCTTCGAGCCTGCACCGCCATTCAATGAGTTCATGGCTGAACATGCAACTTCAGTACCCCATTCCTGCTTTCTCGCCGTAACCCTTGATCCCCCTAATAGTAAGGACTACATCTAAATCCTTTTTGAAATATAGTTAGTGAATTGGCCTCAACAACATTCTGTGGCAGAGAATTCCACAGGTTCACCACTCTCTGGCTGAAGACGTTTCTCCTCATCTCGGTCCTAAATGGCTTACCCCTTATCCTTAGACTGTGACCCCTGGTTCTGGACTTCCCCAACATTGGGAACATTCTTCCTGCATCTAACCTGGGGTCTAAACCCGTCAGAATTTTAAACGTTTCTATGAGATCCCCTCTCATTCTTCTGAACTCCAGTGAATACAAGCCCAGTTGATCCAGTCTTTCTTGATATGTCAGTCCTGCCATCCCGGGAATCAGTCTGGTGAACCTTCGCTGCACTCCCTCAATAGCAAGAATGTCCTTCCTCAAGTTAGGAGACCAAAACTGTACACAATACTCCAGGTGTGGCCTCACCAAGGCTCTGTACAACTGTAGTAACACCTCCCTGTCCCTGTACTCAAATCCCCTCGCTATAAAGGCCAACATGCCATTTGCTTTCTTAACCGCCTGCTGTACCTGCATACCAACCTTCAATGACTGATGTACCATGACACCCAGGTCTCGTTGCACTTCCACATTTCCTAATCTGTCACCATTCAGATAAAAGTCTGTCTCTCTGTTTTTAACCACCAAAGTGGATAACTTCACATTTATCCACATTATACTTCATCTGCCATGCATTTGCCCACTCACCTAACCTATCCAAGTCACTCTGCAGCCTCACAGCATCCTCCTCGCAGCTCACACAGCCATCCAACTTAGTGTCATCCGCAAATTTGGAGATACTACATTTAATCCTCTCGTCTAAATCATTAATGTACAATGTAAACAGCTGGGGCCCCAGCACAGAACCTTGCGGTACCCCACTAGTCATTGCCTGCCATTCTGAAAAGTACCCATTTACTCCTACTCTTTGCTTCCTGTCTGACAACCAGTTCTCAATCCACGTCAGCACACTACCCCCAATCCCATGTGCTTTAACTTTGCACATTAATCTCTTGTGTGGGACCTTGTCGAAAACCTTCTGAAAGTCCAAATATACCACATCAACTGGTTCCCCCTTGTCCACTCTACTGGAAACATCCTCAAAAAATTCCAGAAGATTTGTCAAGCATGATTTCCCTTTCACAAATCCATGCTGACTTGGACCTATCATGTCACCTCTTTCCAAATGCGCTGCTATGACATCCTTAATAATTGATTCCATCATTTTACCCACTACCGATGTCAGGATAACCGGTCTATAATTCCCTGTTTTCTCTCTCCCTCCTTTTTTAAAAAGTGGGGTTACATTGGCTACCCTCCACTCCATAGGAACAGATCCAGAGTCCATGGAATGTTGGAAAATAACTGTCAATGCATCCACTATTTCCAAGACCACTCCTTAAGTACTCTGGGATGCAGACCATCAAGCCCTGGGGATTTATCGGCCTTCAATCCCATCAATTTCCCCAACACAATTTCCCGACTAATAAGGATTTCCCTTAGTTCCTCCTTCTTACTAGACCCTCTGACCCCTTTTATATCCGGAAGGTTGTTTGCGTCCTCCTTAGTGAATACCGAACCAAAGTACTTGTTCAATTGGTCTGCCATTTCTTTGTTCCCCGTTATGACTTCCCCTGATTCTAACTGCAGGGGACCTACGTTTGTCTTTACTAACCTTTTTCTCTTTACATATCTATAGAAGCTTTTGCAGTCCATTTTAATGTTTCTTGCAAGCTTCCTCTCGTACTCTATTTTCCCTGCCCTAATCAAACCCTTTGTCCTCCTCTGCTGAGTTCTAAATTTCTCCCAGTCCCCGGGTTCGCTGCTATTTCTGGCCAATTTGTATGTCACTTCCTTGGCTATGATACTATCCCTGATTTCCCTTGATAGCCACGGTTGAGCCACCTTCCCTTTTTTATTTTTACGCCAGACAGGGATGTACAATTGTAGTTCATCCATGCGGTCTCTAAGTGTCTGCCATTGCCCATCCACTGTCAACCCCTTAAGTATCATTCATCAATCTATCCTAGCCAATTCACGCCTCATACCTTCAAAGTTACCCTTCTTTAAGTTCTGGACCATGGTCTCTGAATTAACTGTTTCATTCTCCATCCTAATGTAGAATTCCACCATATTATGGTCACTCTTCCCCAAGGATCCTCGCACAACGAGATTACTAATTAATCCTCTCTCATTACACAACATCCAGTCTAAGATGGCCTCCCCCCTAGTTGGTTCCTCGACATATTGGTCTAGAAAACCATCCCTTATGCACTCCAGGAAATCCTCCTCCACCGTATTGTTTCCAGTTTGGTTAGCCCAATCTATATGCATATTAAAGTCACCCATGATAACTGCTGCACCTTTATTGCATACACCCCTAATTTCCTGTTTGATGCCCTCCCCAACATCACTACTACTGTTTGGAGGTCTGTACACAACTCCCACTAGCGTTTTCTGCCCTTTGGTATTCCGTAGCACCACCCATACCGATTCCACATCATCCAAGCTAATGTCTTTCCTTACAATTGCATTAATTTCCTCTTTAACCAGCAACACCACCCCGCCTCCTTTTCCTTTCTGTCTATCCTTCCTAAATGTTGAATACCCTTGGATGTTGATTTCCCAGACTTGGTCATCCTGGAGCCATGTTTCAGTGATGCCAACCACATTGTATCCGTTAACTGCTATCTGCACCGTTAATTCGTCCACATTATTCCTAATACTTCTCGCATTGAGGCACAGAGCCTTCAAGCTTGCCTTTTTAACACACTTTGACCCTTTAGAATTTTGCTGCAAAGTGGCCCTTTTTGTTTTTTGCCTTGGGTTTCTCTGCCCTCCACTTTTACTCATCTCCTTTCTGTCTTTTGCTTCTGTCTCCATTTTGTTTCCCTCTGTCTCCCTGCATTGGTTCCCATCCCCCTGCCATATTAGTTTAACTCCTCACCAACAGCACTAGCAAACAGTCCTCCTAGGACATTGGTTCCGGTCCTGCCTAGGTGCAGACCGTCCGGTTGGTACTGGTCACATCTCTCCCAGAACCGGTTCCAATGCCCCAGGAATTTGAATCCCTCCCTGCTGTACCACTGCTCAAGCCACATATTCATCTGAGCTATCCTGCGATTCCTACTCTGACTAGCACGTGGCACTGGTAGCAATCCCGAGATTACTACTTTTGAGGCCCTACTTTTTAATTTAGCTCCTAGCTCCTTAAATTTGTCTCGTAGGACCTCATCCCGTTTTTTACTTATATCGTTGGTACCAATGTGCACCACGACAACTGGCTGTTCACCCTCCCTTTTCAGAATGTGCTGCACCCGCTCCGAGACATCCTTGACCCTTGCACCAGGGAGGCAACATACCATCCTGGAGTCTCGGTTGCGGCCGCAGAAACGCCTATTTATTCACCTTACAATTGAATCCCCTATCACTATCACTCTCCCTCTCTTTTTCCTGCCCTCCTGTGCAGCAGAGCCAGCCACGGTGCCACGAACTTGGCTGCTGCTGCTCTCCCCTAATGAGTCATCCCCCTCAACAGTACTCAAAACGGTGTATCTGTTTTGCAGGGGGATCCCTGCACTATCTTCCTTGCACTGCTCTTCCTGTTGGTCTTCCATTCCCTATCTAGCTGTGGACCCTTTACCTGCGGTAAGACCAACTCACTAAACGTGCTGTTCACATCATTCTCAGCATCGTGGATGCTCCAGAGAGAATCCACCTTCAGCTCCAATTCCGTCAGGAGCTGGAGGCGGATACACTTCCCGCACATGTAGTTGTCAGGGACACCGGAGGCGTCCGTGATTTCCCACATAGTACAGGAGGAGCATAACACGTGTCCGAGCTCTCCTGCCATGACTTAACCCTTAGATTAACTTTAAATTGGCAACAACAATGCTAAAAGTTACTTACTGATATAGAAGAGAAAAAAGAAAAACTATTTGCCAACCTCCTTGGCTGTGACATCACTTTTCTATTTCTTTCTACTTCTTTTTTGCCTTCTTCCTATAGCTGCACAAGCTGGGCCTTTATAGGCCTCTCACCGACCCCAGACTCACACCTCAGCGACGCACCTCCCGACTGCTGAACTCGCCGCCATTATTGGCCTCTCGCCGATCCCCAGACTCACGCCTCAGCGACGCACCTCCCGACTGCTGAACTCGTGGCCTTTATAGGCCTCTCCGACCCCGGACTCATGCCTCAGCGACGCCTCAGCCTCGGTGATCAGGAGCAGGAAAGCAGGTGTCATATATCCAACCAGCATTGTAACCCATGTATAATCTGACCTAAGTTGTACACTGTGAGAACAATGACCACTAGGTGGTGAACTTGTGGGAGACACTCCTAACCTGGACCTTCAGATATAAAAGGGAAAGCTCCACCCACTTCTATCATTTGAGTGCTATGGAATAAAGGACAGGTCACAGACTGACCTTCTCTCAAGCATGGGCCTCGTGTGCATTTATACTGTATAGTAAGGACGTATCAATGGCAACGAGAAACTGGGATTTAAACCACACGAGCATGGCCACGAGCAGAACAGATGAGAGGTACTGTGTTAAGGAATGGTTGGGACAGAGATTCAACATTGTTAAAGCAGCACACAGTTCTCCAGGCAGACAAGGGCAATCGGGCATGCCCCAACATGTAGTCGAACCCAGAGGGGGAGTTCGACAGAGACAATGACAAGCTGAACGGCGATTCACACCATTGCAAGGGACAATGCGGCCAGTAATGGGGCCATCAACACCTGTTAATGGCATACTCAAGGAGAATAACAGGGGCAGTCAGGGACGATCGACTGGCAAG
This sequence comes from Pristiophorus japonicus, assembly GCF_044704955.1. NCBI lineage: Eukaryota > Metazoa > Chordata > Chondrichthyes > Pristiophoridae > Pristiophorus > Pristiophorus japonicus. The sequence continues at coordinate 278,485 of NW_027254402.1, read as the reverse complement.
GGACCTTTTGTTTCAAACAGCAGCTCCTGTTGGAGGTGTGGAGGCATACACTCAGCCGGAGTTTGCAGAGATGAGCAAAATACCTGCAGAAATTGCAGAAATGAACGCTGGGGGAAATCGCTGGAAGCTGAAGTTCAGCGAGTTCCTGTGGAGCACGTATACAGTTCATACACCAGGACGCCACCGATAATGATGAAAGTGCTCCTCAATGGCATCCCAGTATCAATGGAGCTAGACACGGGGGCCAACCAGTCCCTGATGGGTATCAAACAGTTCGAAAAGTTGTGGGCGTCCAAGGCCAGGAGGCCAAAATTATCGCCGGTTGACGCACAGCTATGGACTTACACAAAGCAGATCATTCTGGTGCTAGGCAGCGCCACAGTAGTCGTGACCCACAAAGATTCGGAGAACAGGTTGCCACTCTGGGTTGTCCTGGGGGATGGTCCCGCACTGCTGGGGAGGAGTTGGCTTGCTGTCATGAACTGGAAATGAGGTGATGTCAATGCAATTTCCTCTGTGGAGCGAGTATCATGCTCACAGATCCTGGACAAATTTGACTCATTATTTCAACCCGGCATTGGCACTTTCATGGGGGCCAAGGTAGTGATTCACATAAACCCGGACGCCAGGCCAGTACACCACAAGGCCAGAGCGGTGCCGTACGTGATGCGGGAAAAGATAGAAGGCGAATTGGACCGCCTGCTGAGGGAAGGCATCATCTCGCCAGTTGAATTCAGTGACTGGGCGAGCCCGATCGTGCCGATGCTCAAGGCGGATGGGTCGGTCAGGATATGTGGCGATTACAAGGCCACCATCAATCGGGTGTCACTCCAAGACCAGTATCCGCTACCGAGAGCGGAGGACCTCTTTGCGACGCTATCCGGTGGCAAAATTTTTTCAAAATTGGACCTGACCTCAGCTTACATGACCCAGGAGCTGGCGAGTGAGTCAAAGAAGCTGACCACCATCACGACACACAAGGGGTTGTTTGAGTACAACAGATGTCCGTTCGGGATTCGCTCAGCCGCCGCGATCTTCCAACGAAATATGGAAAGCCTCCTCAAGTCGATTCCAGGGAGGGTGGTTTTTCAGGACGACATCCTCATCACGGGTTGTGATACTGAAGAACATCTCCACAACCTGGAGGAGGTGCTACACAGACTGGACCGGGTAGGGCTGCGACTGAAAAAGGCGAAGTGCGTCTTCCTAGCTCCAGGGGTAGAATTCCTGGGGATGAGGGTAGCAGCAGACGGGATCAGCCCTACTGTGTCCAAGCCGGAAGCGATCCAGAGAGCACCCAGACCCCGTAACACGACGGAGCTGCGTTCATTCCTGGGGCTCCTGAACTATTTTGGTAACTTTCTTCCCAAATTGAGCACGCTGCTAGAGACGCTACACATGCTCCTACGCAAAGGTCGCAAATGGGTCTGGGGGGACAGCCAGGAAAGGGCTTTTAATAGAGCACACAATTTGTTATGTTCCAAAAATCTGTTAACGCTATATGACCCATGTAAGAAACTTGTGTTAACGTGCGATGCGGCGTCCTATGGTGTCGGGTGTGTGTTGCAGCATGTCAATGCCAAGGGTCAGTTACAGCCGGTAGCTTATGCCTCCAGAAGTCTGTCGAAGGCAGAATGGGGTTACGGGATGGTAGAAAAGGAGATGCTCGCATGTGTATATGCGGTAAAGAAAATGCACCAGTACCTGTTTGGCAGGAAATTTGAGCTGGAGACAGATCACAAACCCCTAACGTCCCTTTTGGCTGACAACAAGGCCATAAATGCAAACGCATCAGCCCGCATACAGAGGTGGGCACACACGTTACCCGCCTATGACTGCACAATTCGGCACAGACCGGGCACTGAAAACTGCGCCGATGCACTCAGCAGGCTCCCACTAGCCATCAGTGAGGGGGCTACCGAGCATGCTGCTGAGATGGTCATGGCTGTTGAAGCGAAGGCTCACCCGTGACAGCCCGTCAGATTAAAGTCTGGACAAATAGAGACCCGCTATTGTCTCTAGTCAAGAAATGTGTACTGAATGGGGACTGGGCAGCCACGTACAGGGCATGCCCTGAGGAATTTAAACCATTTCACAGGCGCAGGGATGAACTCTCGATTCAGGCCGATTGCCTACTGTGGGGAAACCGCGTAGTCATGCCCCAGATGGGCAGAGAGGTGCTCATCAGAGAACTCCACAATGAGCACCCGGGCATTGTCACGATGAAGGCAATTGCCAGGTCACACGTTTGGTGGCCAGGGATAGACGCAGATCTGGAACTTTGTGTTCGCAGGTGCAACACGTGTGCCCAGCTGGGCAATGCGCTCAGGGAAGCCCCCCCTTAGCCCCTGGCCATGGCCTGCCAAGCCTTGGTCACGCATCCATGTGGACTACACAGGTCCTTTCATGGGAAAAATGTTTTTGGTTGTAGTAGACGCCTACTCCAAATGGATCGAGTGTGACATTTTAAATTCAAGCACATCCTCTGCCACGGTAGAAAGTCTACGGGCAATGTTCGCCGCCCACGGTCTACCGGACATCTTGGTCAGCGACAATGGCCCGTGCTTCACAAGCACTGAATTCCAGGACTTCATGGCAGGCAATGGAATTAACCATATCAGAACGGCACCGTTCAAGCCGGCCTCAAACGGCCAGGCAGAACGAGCAGTGCAGATAATCAAACAGGGGATGCTCAGAATCCAAGGGGGTTCCCTACAAAGCCGCTGATCACGCCTCCTGTTGGCCTACAGATCCCGACCACACTCGCTCACAGGAGTTCCACACCCGCAGAGCTGCTAATGAAAAGGACGCTCAAAACCCGGTTATCCCTTATACCTTATACACCCCACCATGAAAGAAATTGTCGAGAGCAGGCGCCAGTTACAATATGACTACCATGACAGGAATGCAAGAGCGCAATGTATTGATGTAAATGACCCTGTTTTTGTCCTCAACTACGCTGCAGGGCCCAAATGGTTGCCAAAGAGGGAAATAGGATTCTGGTAGTTAAACTTACCAATGGACAAATCTGCTGCAAACATGTGGATCAAACAAAAAGGAGGTTCAGCAACCCCATAGAAGAAGCAGAGGAAGAACACGATATAGAGTTCACTCCTCCACAGGTGACCAAACACAGGAACCAAAGGGAAGAGAGCCCAGTCACTGTGGGCAGTCTGGACAGGCCTGAGGCACCGCAAACAGCAGACACTCAGGCCAGTGCCCAACAACCGGAGCCCCAACTCAGGCGCTCTACAAGAGAGCGTAAACCACCAGAGAGACTCAACCTGTGATCCCAATAAGACTTTGGGGGGGGGGGAAGGTGATGTCATGTATTCAACCAGCATTGTAACCCATGTATAATCTGACCTAAGTTGTACACTGTGAGAACAATGACCACTCGGTGGTGAACTTGTGGGAGACACTCCTAACCTGGACCTTCAGATATAAAAGGGGAAGCTCCACCCACTTCCATCACTTGAGTGCTATGGAATAAAGGACAGGTCACAGACTGACCTTCTCTCAAGCATGGGCCTCGTGTGCATTTATACTGTATAGTAAGGACGTATCAGCAGATGATCAGGATCAGGAACCCGGGGTGATCAGGAGTAGGAACCCGGGGTGATCAGGAGCAGGAAAGCAGGTGATCAGGAGCAGAAAAGCAAGTGATCAGGAACAGGAACCCGGGGTGATCAGGAGCAGGAACCCAGGGTGATCAGGAGCAGGAAAGCAGGTGATCAGGAGCAGGAAAGCAGGTGATCAGGAGCAGGAACCCGGGGTGATCAGGAGCAGGAAATACCGGGGTGATCGGGAGCAGGAACCCGGGGTGATCAGGAGCAGGAACCCATGGTGATCAGGAGCAGGAACCCGGGGTGATCAGGAGCAGGAACCCGGGGTGATTTTCCTCGATCTTTAGCCCTGGGGCATTAAGGACTGATGTAAATCCCTGGGTGAGATTAACTGACTCAGCACAGGCCGGGAAGGAGCCTGGTCTTTCCTGGTTTCACAGTGTATCTTCAATAAAATATGAAAGGTTTTCTTGTTCTGCTTGTACATTCAAACCTTACAGGAGGAAGTGTTTTACCGCAGCTTAGTCAGCAGACTTTGTGGTTACAACATTAAAGAATTTTTCATTTTGTTTTATATTCTGCTTTCATTCTTTCTATTTTGTTCCTTTATCTGTTTCTCACTCACTCTCTGTCTCTCTTTCTCTTTCATAGAATGGTACAGTACAAAAGGAGGCCATTCGGCCCATCGTGACAGTGCCGGCTCTGTGACAGAGCACTTCAGCTAATCCCACTCCCCCGCTCTTTCCCTATAGCCCTGCACATTTCTGCTTTTCAAGTATTTATCCAGTTCCCTTTTGAAAGTTACTATTGAATCTGCTTCCACCGCCCTTTCAGGCAGCGCGTTCCAGATCACAACAACTCGCTGCGTAAAAATATTCTCCTCATCTCCCCCTCTGGTTCTTTTACCAATCACCTTAAATCTGTGTCCTCTATTACCTGCTAATCTATTATCATAGGCATGGGGGGGTGAGGGGATGGAGGGTTGGGTGCGCGGGGGGTTCTGGGGGCAGTGGGCGATTGGGCGGAGGGATGGGGGCAAGCGGGTGGTAGGTAGGGGAAGCACCATTGTGCGAAACTCTATCAGCACTTCTGTTCTCTTGAGTGTTTCCTCTTCCAAACCCACAGGTACAATACCCCGTCCCACTGTCCGTCCCACTGTGAGACTCCGTCCCACTGTCGTCCCACTGTCCGTCCCACTGCGAGACTCTGTCCCACTGCCACTGGGAGACCCCATCCCACTGTCCGTCCCACTGTCCGTCCCACTGTCCGTCCCACTGCGAGACCCTGTCCCACTGCGAGACCCCGTCCCACTGTGAGACCCCGTCCCATTGCCAGACCCCGTCCCACTGCGAGACCCCGTCCCACTGCGAGACCCTGTCCCACTGCGCTTGCAGTACAATTACTCACTTTCACAATTCAAAGGCTTTTACTTGAGTCCATTTGAGGTTTTTTTGAGGCTGTCAGTTTTACACTTTCACTACATTTATTTGTACATTTATAGCCTCTCTCTTGCTGTCTGTTTGTCTGTCTCTTTCACACTCTCACGATCTCTCTGTCTGCCTCTCTCTCACACTCTCACAATCTCTCTGTCTGTCTCTCTCACACACTCACAATCTCTCTGTCTGACTCTCACATTCTCGCACTCTCACAATCTCTCTGTCTGACTCTCACACTCTTGCACTCACAATCTCTCTGTCTCTCACACTCTTGCAATCTCTCTGTCTGTCTGTCTCTCTGTCTCTGTGTTAGCTGTGGCTCAATGGGAAGCAAACTTGCCTTTGAGTCAGCGAATAGGGGGTTCTAAGTCCCACTCCAGGAACTTGAGCACATAATAAAATCTATGCTGGCACTCCTGTACAGTACTGAGGGAGTGCTGCACTTTCAGAGGTGTCTTTTGGATGAGACCCGAGGCCCCGCCTGCCCTCTCAGGTCTCAGGTGGATGTAAAAGATCCCATGGCACTAATTCGAAGAAGAGCAGGGGGAGTTATCCCTGGTGTCCTGGCCAATATTTAACTGGTGATTATCACATTGCTGTTTATGGGAGCTTGCTGTGTGCAAGTTGGCTGCTGTGGTTCCCACATTACAACAGAGACTACACTCCAAAAGCGCTTCGAGATGTCTGGTGGTCGTGAAAGGCGCTATATAAATGCAAGTCTTTCTCTCTAGTTCACTCTCTTGCTCTTTCTCTGTCCCGATCTGTATCTCTCTATGTGGTTATATTTCTCCCCTTCCTTCACGGATCTCAGTTCTTTTGCTTTCACTTTTAATTTCTGTTCTGTGGTTTAACTCTGATCTCGGGCACTCCTGCTGTAACCTTTAACCCACCAAGCTCTTGTCTGATTCTGCTGAATCTTGACTTTCTGCCATTTTGCAATCAATGAGAACAGTTTGAAAACTAAAAAGAAACTTAAAAGGAAGGGATCTGGTACTGTGTGGGCAAATGAGCGGCGACCATAGTGAGAGGACTTGGGAGATTAGATGAGCAAAAATGGAACATGACAAAGATAATAAAAAAGGGAAAAATGTGTAATATCATATGTAAAATGGTCTTTAGAGTGGAGCGGAGCACAGGAGGGAGCCTCCCCCGAGGGAGCCCCCCCACACCACCTCCCTGCCCCCACTATCTCCCCCCCCCCACACACACTGTCTCCCCCCCACACACACATAGACACTATCCCCTCCCCCCCACACACACACACACTATCCCCCCCCACACACACACACTATCCCCCCCCACACACACACACTATCCCCCCCCACACACACACACACTATCCCCCCCACACACACACAAACACTATCCCCCCCCCACACACACATAGACACTATCCCCTCCCCCCCCACACACACACACTATCCCCCCCCCCCACACACACACACTATCCCCCCCACACACACACACTATCCCCCCCCCACACACACACACACTATCCCCCCCCCCACACACACAAACACTATCCCCCCCCCACACACACACACACACTATCCCCCCCACACACACACACACTATCTCCCCCCACACACACACACACTATCTCCCCCCCCACACACACACTACCCCCCCCCCCCACACACACACACTATCCCCCCCACACACACACACTATCCCCCCCCACACACACTATCCCCCCCCCCACACACACACACACACTATCCCCCCCACACACACACACTATCCCTCCCCACACACACACACACTCGCCCCCCCCCAAACACACACACTATCCCCCCCCCACACACACACACACTATCCCCCCCCACACACACACACTATCCCCCCCCCACACGCACACTATGGCCCCCCCACACACACACACACTATCCCCCCACACACACATACACACTATCCCCCCCCACACACACACACACCATCCCCCTCCCCCCCCACACACACACACACTATCCCCCCCCCCACACACACACACTATCCCCCCCCCCCACACACACGCACCCACCCCCCCCCCCACACACACACACACATATCCCCCCCCCACACACACACACACACTATCCCCCCCCACACACACACAGTATCCCCCCCCACACACACACACTATCCCCCCCCCCACACACACACTCCCCCCCCACACACACACACTATCCGCCCCCACACACACACACTATCCCCCCCCACACACACACACTATCCCCCCCCCACACACACACTATCCCCCCCCCACACACACACTATCCCCCCCACACACACACACTCCCCCCCCCCAACACACACACACACTATCCCCCCCCCCCCCACACACACACACTATCCCCCCCCCACACACACACTATCCCCCCCCCACACACACACACACTCCCCCCCCCCCCACACACACACTATCCCCCCCCAACACACACACACTATCCCCCCCCCACACACACACACTATCCCCCCCCCACACACACACACACTATCCCCCCCCCACACACACACACTATCCCCCCCCCACACACACACTATCCCCCCCCCACACACACTATCCCCCCCCCCACACACACACACACTATCCCCCCCCACACACACACACACTATCCCCCCCCACACACACACACACACTATCCCCCCCCCCACACACACACTATCCCTCCCCCCCACACGCACACACACACTATCCCCCCCCCACACACACACTATCCCTCCCCCCCACACGCACACACACACTATCCCCCCCCCACACACACACTATCCCCCCCACACACACACACACTATCCCCCCCCCCCCACACACACACACTATCCCCTCCCACACACACACACACTATCCCCCCCCCCCACACACACACACACTATCCCCTCCCACACACACACACACTATCCCCCCCCCCACACACACACACACACTATCCCCCCCCCACACACACACACACTATTCCCCCCCCCCACACACACACTATCCCCCCCCCACACACACACACACACTATCCTCCCCCCCACACACACACACTATTCCCCCCCCCACACACACACACACTATTCCCCCCCCCCACACACACACTATCCCCCCCCCACACACACACACACACTATCCCCCCCCCCACACACACACTATCCCCCCCCCACACACACACACACTATCCCCCCCCCCCACACACACACTATCCCCCCCTCACACACACACACACACACTATCCCCCCCCCCACACACACACACTATCCCCCCCCCACACACACACACACTATTCCCCCCCCCCACACACACACACACTATTCCCCCCCCCACACACACACACACTATTCCCCCCCCCACACACACACACTATTTCCCCCCCCCACACACACACACTATCCCCCCCCCACACACATACACATTATCCCCCCCCCACACACACACACTATCCCTCCCCCCCACACACACACACACTATTCCCCCCACACACACACTCCCCCCCACCCCCCCCCACACACACACACACACACACATTATTCCCCCGCCCCCCCTTCTCCCACACACACACACACACACACTCACACTATCACCCCCCTCCCCACACACACACACTACCCCCCCCCCCACCCCACCCCATACACAGACACACTAGCCCACCCCCCGGGGGACCAAGCAGTGTGAGATTGCCGCATTGTCTGCCAAGACCTTTGATTCAGGATTGCTACACTTGAGTAACTGAAAGTTTGGTTGTGGGATGACCTTGTTGGAATTGTTCCTCTTTCTTGCCTTGTGTTCAGTCAGTGATAGCGCAGTCACAAACCAGTGTTCTCAACTGTAACAAGCAGTCATTGGGCAAGCAAACACATTGCTTCACCGCACTCATTAGTAACTAGGCTCATTACATGTGGCTCGGCTGCTTATCCTGGGCAAGAATGACAAATTGAGGGACCCCTGTCTCTGACCCTGTCTCTGACTCCCTCTGACCCTGTCTCTATCCCTGCCTCTGACCCTGCCTCTGACCCTGCCACTGACCTGCCTCTGACCCTGCCTCTGACCCTGTCAATGACTTGCCTCTGACCCTGCCTCTGACCACCTCTGACCCTGCCTCTGACCCTGCCTCTGACCCTGTCAATGACTTGCCTCTGACCCTGTCTCTGACCCTGCTCTGACCCCCTCTGACCCTGTCTCTGACCCTGCCTCTGACCCCCTCTGACCCTGCCTCTGACCCTGTCTCTGACCTGCCTCTGACCCTGTTTCTGACCTTCTTGCTGACCCTGCCTCTGACCCTCTCGCTGACCCTGCCTCTGACCCTGCCTCTGACCCCCTCTGACTCTGCCTCTGACCCTGTCTCTGACCTGCCTCTGACCTTGTCTCTGACTCTACCTCTGTCCCTTCTCTGACCCTCTCGCTGATCCTAGACAGTGAGTGAGTTTGTTTTATGCATTTCTGCATTGTGAGTGTCGCTGCAAAGGCCGGCATTTATTGCCCATCCCGAATTGCCCTTGTGAAGGTGGTGGTGAGCTGCCTTCTTGAACCGCTGCAGTCCGTATGGTGAAGGTGTTCCCAGGGTGCTGTTAGGGAGGGAGTTCCAGGATTTTGATCCAGTGACGATGAAGGAACAGCTGATATAATTTCAAGTCCGGATGGTGTGTGACTTAGAGGGGAACATGGAGGTGATGGCGTTCCCATGTGCCTGCTGCGTCCTTCTCGATAGCAGAGGTCGTGGGTTTGGGAGATGCTGCCGAAGAAGCCATGGCGAGTTGCTACAGTGCATCTTGCAGATGGTGGACACTGCAACGGTGTCTTGATGGGGGAGGGAGTGAATGTTTACAAACTGCAGACCATTTCACCACAGAAGGCATCAAAGTCGAACATCTTCCTGTCCCCACACGATGCCAGCACACCAGGGTATTCCAGCAGGGGCACTGGACAGTGATCAGGAGCAGGAACCTGGGCTAATTCCCCTCTCTCTAACCCAGGGGTCATTGGGTAGTGATCAGGAGCAGGATCCCGGGCTGATTACCCCTCTCTCTAACCCAGCGGGTCACTGGGCAATGATCAGGAGCAGGAATGCAGGCTGATTACCCCTCTCTAACCCAGGGGTCACTGGACAGTGAATAGGAGTAGGAACCCTGGCTGATTTCCTCTCTCTAACCCAGGGGGCACTGGACAGTGATCAGGAGCAGGAACCTGGGCTAATTCCCCTCTCTCTAACCCAGGGGTCATTGGGTAGTGATCAGGAGCAGGAATGCAGGCTGATTACCCCTCTCTCTAACCCAGCGGGTCACTGGGCAATGATCAGGAGCAGGAATGCAGGCTGATTTCCCCTCTCTAACCCAGGGGTCACTGGTCAGTGAATAGGAGTAGGAACCCTGTCTGATTGCCCCTCTCTCTAACCCAAGAATCTGTGGGCAGTGATCAGGAGCAGGAACCCTGGCTGATTTCCCCTCTCTCTAACCCAGGGGTCACTGGGCAATGATCAGGGGCAGGATCTGTTGTCTATGCAGACTATAGATGTACTCTCTGTGTAGTCACTGTGTGGTTGCATAAGATGGAGACTTGTTTATCTGATGTACTATCAATAAGGCTTACTCTGTGTATATACATGCTGGCACCACTAGAGGGTGCAACTGGTGGAGACTGGGGATTTCCTGCCCTGGTGACAGGGCCCAGTATAAAAGGCTGCACACCATGCTTGTGCCTCACTCTGGAGTTTGGAATAAAGGACCAAGGTCACAACAGTTTGAGTACAACACATTGCCTCGTGGAGTCATTCATAAGTACATTGCAGACATAATAGGACCCGTGACTGATTTCCCCTCTCTAACCCAGGGGTCACAGGGCAGTGATCACGAGCAGGAACCCTGGCTGATTTCCCCTCTCTCTAACCCAGGAGTCACTGGACAATGATCAGGAGCAGGAACCATGGCTGATTTCCCCTTTCCATAACCCAGGGATCACCAGACAGTGATCAGGAGCAGGAACTCTGGCTGATTTCCCCTCTCTCTAAACCAGGAGTCACTGGACAATGATCAGGAGCGGGAACCATGGCTGATTTTGCCTCTCCCTAACCCAGGGGTCACTGGACAGTGATCAGGAGCAGGTACCCAGGCTGATTTTGCCTCTCCCTAACCCAGGGGTCACAGGACAGTGATCAGGAGCAAGAACCCAGGCTGATTTCCCCTCTCTCCAACCCAGGGTTCACTGGGCAGTGATCAGGAGCAGGAACCCTGGCTGGTTTCCCCTCTCTCCAACCCAGGGTTCACTGGGCAGTGATCAGGAGCAAGAACCCAGGCTGATTTCCCCTCTCTCCAACCCAGGGTTCACTGGGCAGTGATCAGGAGCAGGAACCCTGGCTGATTTCTCTTCTCTCTAACCCAGGGATCACAGGGCAGTGATTAGGAGCAGGAACCCAGGCTGATTTCCCCTCTCTCTAACCCAGGGCTTACTGGGCAGTAATCAGGAGCAGGAACTGTTATATATGTGGACTTGTATTTACTCTGTACAGCCACTAGAGGGCTCATCCCCTGGAGTCCCAAGGGATCCCATAATCCCTTGGGAGCACAGGTATTTAAGGAGGTTGGGGAGGCACTCTGGAGACCTCCTTATAAAAGACTAAGGTCACACTTTACTTTGAGCTCACAGTGTTCAGTCAGACTCTTTCTCCGTACACAATAACTGGCGACGAGATACAGATAACGAACCCAAAGATGCAGAGAACAGTGGCCATCCTGGAGAAATTTTCGGAGGAGATGATTGGGAAACTTTTGTGGAGCGACTCGACCAATACTTCGTGGCCAAGAAGCTAGATGGAGAAGAGAGAGCTGCCAAATGATAGGCGATCCTCCTCACCGTCTATGGGGCACCAATGTATGGCCTCGTGAAGAATCTGCTCACTCCAGCGAAAGCCACAGAGAAATCGTATGACGATTTGTGCACAGTGGTCCGAGAGCATTTGCACCTGAAGGAAAGCGTTCTGATGGCGAGGTACCGGTTCTACACCTACAAAAGGCCATGTTATGGCGCCGAGCTAAAACGTCTTACAGGACATTGCGAATTTGTAGGACATTTGGAACACATGCTCAGAGTGTCATGTATCTCACACTACTGTACATAACTGTAACTTACCATGCTATACATGACTGTAACCAGAGATGACCTGTAACCACAAGCTTACCTTACCACCAGGGGTGCACTTGCAGGAGACACTGGATACCTGTCCCAGACAGGTATATAAGGACAGGTCTCAGGCAAGTGTGGCATTCGAGAGCTGAGTAATAAAGGTGCAGATCCTGAGTGACCTTGACTTCAGTATGTGCCTCGTGTTAATCTGTACTGCAGGGACAGGACTTTACAGTGGCGACGAGTTACGGGATTACAGAATCCACAGAATGGCGAATGTAAGAGAAATTTGGTATTCGGGGTACCAGCGGGACAAGGGTTAAAGTACTGGTTCCTGCAATGGCCCATAAGGAGGTAAAAGGCCCCTCGTCGGCCTTGTACCAAGGCTCCAGAAGTTATCAATTCAATAATATTCCGACAGGATACGATGTGAGAACCTAAACAGACATTGATAAGACCTTGCGAAGAGGCTCGAGGCGACTCACAGGCACCAAGGAAATGTATAACAAATTCCGACCTAATGAAGTCATTCTAGTCACGGCCTAAAGCGGTCACGAGGGTCTTGGCCTGTCAATCCAAAGTAGCACTAATAAGGTAGTCCAATTAGAGAAGTAGCACTGATAAGGTAGTTCAATTAGAAATCTAGGGAGGTCTTGTCCGGGAACAGAGGGGTTTTGAAATGTATAAGAGTTGTATGATTGTACTGTTCGGAGAGCATCTCCACTCACAGGCGACTGTGATAAGAGGTGTTCCCGGACGTTCGTAATAAAGATCGTTATACTTTGCCATCCGTCTCTGTCTACTAACTTCGAGAATTGCTACGTGGGCTGGGGCGAGCGTCGACCCTCTATATCAGTGGGCCCACTCGTGGGAGTGGAAGCCTTCCCATCTCCCCCTTACATTATCTCCCCCTTACAGCGAACAACAGCTCAGATGAAAAATACAATGCTGGAGATAATTGGGAGGACTTTATAGAAAGGCTCCAGCAAAGCTTTGTAACCAAAGACTGGTTAGGCGACGACAAGGCAGACAAGACAAGAGCCCATCTCTTGACCAGCTGTGGCTCGAAAACATACGCTTTAATGAAAGACCTGCTGGCACCCAAGAAACCAGCAAGCAAGTTGTTTGAGGAGTTGAGCACACTGGTAAGAGACCACCTGAAGCCAGCGAGCAGCCTACTACACATGGCCAGACACAGGTTCTACAACTACAGACGCTGTGTAGGCCAGAGCATACCCAACTTCGTGGCGGAACTTCGGAGGTTGGCTAGCTTATGTGAGTTCTCCGATGAACTAAGGAGAGAAGTACTGAGAGACTTTTTTATTGAAGGAATAGGCCACGCAGGCATATTCCAAAAGATCATAGAGACCAAGAACCTGACCCTAGAGGCAGCAGCACTGGTTGCACAGACATTCTTGGCAGGAGAAGAAGAAACGAGGTTGATCTACACTGCGGGTACGACAACTAACAAAACATCGGAATAAGGGGTTCACAGAGTGAAACAAGCCGCTACCCCCACACACAGACAAAGGCAGGAGAGCAGGCCCTCAACAGCTGGCAGTGGCACCAGAAGCCATCAAGGGCCACATGAACGGCCATTCACACCTCATCAACCCACAATGCGAGCAATCAACTACAAACTGAGAGAAGCTCAAGAGAGATCAGCCAGACGCAGCTCATTCTTTGGAAACAATGGAAGCGGTCTGTGCTGGAGATGTGGAGGAAGGCACTCATCAAGGGGGTGTCGATTTCAGCATGCTGTTTGCAGAAACTGCGACTATACAGTGTATCTGGCCCGCATGTGCAGAAAAATGGCAGCTCGGCTGGTATATGAATCGGAAGGGTCGGAAAGTGGACCAGAAGACGGTGGGGACAGTACCCGGGACACCGATGTATAGCGGGTCAACACAATCAATGGCCACTGCTCCTACAACAAGACCCCTCCAATAATGATGAGGGTCCTACTCAACGGGATACCCGTCAAGATGGAGCTGGATACGGGAGCGTGTCAATCTCTCATGAGCGCTTATCAATTTGAACAGCTGTGGTCGCACAAAAGAGACAGACCAAAACTCACAAGGGTCGACACCAAACTAAGGACCTATACCAAAGAAATCGTCCCAGTCCTCGGCAGCGCCATGCTCTCCGTCACACACAAAGGGACAGTGAACCGACTTCCCCTGTGGATTGTCCCCGGAGATCTCCCAGCACTGCTGGGGAGAAGCTGGCTGGCAAAACTAAACTGGAAATGGGATGATGTTCACGCCATGTTGTCAGAGGAACAGACCTCCTGCTCAACAGTTCTAAGTCAATTTGAACATCTCTTTCAGCCAGATGTGGGCACCTTCAAAGGGGCTAAAGTCAAAATCTACATCACGCAGGATGCTAGACCCATCACAAGGCCCTATGTGATGAGGGAAAAGATTGAACATGAACTAGATAGGCTTCTGCGGGAAGGCATTATCTCACCCGTGGAATTTAGCGACTGGGCAAGTCCCATCGTCCCAGTCATGAAGCCTGATGGATCCGTACGAATCTGTGGGGACTACAAATCTACTATAAACAGAGTCTCCCTACAGGACCAATACCCTCTGCCCAGAGCGGAGGACTTATTTGCCACATTGGCTGGAGGAAAACTTTTCTCAAAACTAGATCTCACATCTGTGTATATGATGCAAGAATTGACCGAGGAGTGCAAGCTACTCACCACCATCAACACACATCGAGGCATTTTCATGTACAACCGATGCCCATTCGGTATCAGGTCGGCAGCTGCCATATTCCAGCGCAACATGGAGAGTTTGCTCGAGTCCATCCCGGGGACGGTTGTATTTCAAGACGACATACTTATCACGGGCAGGGACACCGACTCCCATCTCCGCAATTTGGAGGAAGTACTAAAGCGGTTGGATCGAGTAGGCCTAAGAGTTAAGAAATCCAAGTGCCTGTTTCTCGCGCCCGAGGTTGAATTTTTGGGCAGAAGGATTGCCGCTGATGGAATCCGCCCAACAGAGTCCAAAACAGAAGCAATTCGCCTGGCACCCAGGCCCCGGAATGTCTCAGAACTGCGCGCCTTTCTTGGGCTATTCAATTACTTTGGGAACTTTATGCAGAACTTAAGCACGCTGCTGGAGCCTCTCCATGTGCTACTCAGAAAGGTTTTGGGGGGACGCCCAGGAACGTGCCTTCAACAAGGCACGCAACCTTCTGTGTTCCAACAGTGTTTTGGCTTTCTTTGATCCAGGTAAAAAGCTAGTTCTTACATGTGATGCGTCAGCATACGGGGTCGGGTGCGTTTTACAACATGTCAATGGTGCGGGTAAATTACAACCCATAGCTTATGCCTCCAGGTCACTTTTGCGGGCGGAGCGCGGGTACGGAATGGTGGAGAAGGAGGCGCTCGTGTGCGTGTACGGTGTCAAAAAGATGCACCAATACCTTTTCGGGGCCAAGTTCGCGTTAGAAACTGACCACAAGCCCCTCACGTCCCTACTATCCGAAAGCAAGGCAATAAACACATTCAACGGTGGGCACTCATGCTGGCGTCTTACGATTACACCATAAGGCACAGACCAGGCACAGACAACTGTGCCGACGCACTTAGCAGGCAACCCCTGGCGACCATGGAAGGGTCTGACGAGCAGGACTGTGAGATAGTCATGGCAATCAATGCCTTTGAGTCCACAGGTTCGCCCATGACGGCTCGCCAAATCAGAGCCTGGACGACCAGCGACCCCACGTTATCCCTAGTAAAAAGATATGTCCTAACCGGTGACTGGGCAGAGGCTCGCGATGCCTGCCCCGAGGAGATCAAACCTTTCCATAGGCGCATGCATGAGCTATCACTACAAGCAGACTGCCTGATGTGAGGCAGCCGAGTAGTTATGCCTCTGCGAGGCAGAGAGGCATTTGTCCAGGAGCTCCACCGAGAGCACCCGGGGATCGTTCTCATGAAGGCCATAGCCAGATCCCACGTCTGGTGGCCTGGCATTAATGCGGACTTAGAGCTCTGCGTCCAACGGTGCACCATTTGTGCCCAACTCAGTAATGCCCCCAGGGAGGCCCTCCTGAGCCCCTGGTCCTGGCCCACCAAACCGTGGTCGCGGGTGCACGTAGACTATGCGGGCCCATTAATGGGCAAAATGTTCCTCGTAGTTGGAGATGCATTTTCTAAGTGGATCGAATGCACCATTTTAAACTCGAGCACCACCTCCACTACTGTGGAGAGCCTTGGAACCATGTTTGCGACGCACGGCATTCCTGGCATATTGGTCAGTGATAATGGTCCGTGCTTCACCAGCGCAGAATTCCAAGATTTTATAAGTGACCACGGCATAAATCACGTTAAGACAGCACCGTTCAAACCGGCCTCCAATGGCCAGGTGGAGCGAGCAGTGCAGATCATTAAACAAGGCATGCTCAAAATCCAAGGTCCCAGCTGTCGCGACTGCTGCTGGCATACAGATCTCGTCCGCATTCATTGACTGGAGTTCTCCCCGCGCAACTATTAATGAAACGGACCTTAAAGACAAGGCTCTCATTAATCCTCCCAGACATGCATGAAATTGTTGAGGCAAAGCGCCGTAAGCTAACCGAGTACCATGACCGAAATTCGAGGAGGAGGTGGAATGAGATAGGGGACAAAGTGTTTGTGCTAAACTATGGCAGGGGTCCCAAATGGCTTGCAGGGACAGTAACAGGCAAGGAAGGAAACAGGCTACTGGTGGTACAAATGAACAATGGCCAAACCTGCCGGAGGTCAAAAGTAGATTTACCAACAACACTGCTGAACCGGAGGCAGACTACAAAGTCGAACTCACACCACACCTGGTGGACAGACAGAGGGAATAACCTGAGGAAAGGGCAATCCCAACAGACAGCCCAGGCAAGACACCAACAATCACACTGAACGAAACGACAGCCCAGGCGAGATACCAGCAATCACCCCGAAAGAAAAACAGGCACCAAGGCAAACAACTGAACCACAACTAAGATGCTCCATGCGAGAGCGTAGACCACCTGAGAGACTGAGCCTATAAAGACAATAAGACCTTGGGGGAGGGTGATATCATGTATCTCACACTACTGTACATAACTGTATCTTATCATGCTATACATGACTGTAACCAGAGATGACCTGTAACCACAAGCTTACCTTACCACCAGGGGTGCACTTGCAGGAGACACTGGATACCTGTCCCAGACAGATATATAAGGACAGGTCTCAGGCAAGTGTGGCATTCGAGAGCTGAGTAATAAAGGTGCAGGTCCTGAGTGACCTTGACTTCAGTATGTGCCTCGTGTGAATCTGTACTGCAGCGACAGGACTTTACAGAGACTTTTTTGTACTTGGCATTGGCCATGAAACCATACTTTGCAAACTTTTGACTGTAGAGACCCCAACCTTGAATAAGGCGATAGCGCAGGAGTTCATTGCCACCAGTGACAATATGAAACAAATCTTTCAGCACACAAGTGCTGCTACAAGTACTGTGAACAAAGTGATGTTGTTTTTGAATCGTAATGTACAGGGCAGGCCACACATACCTGTAGCTGCACGTCCGCAGATGACTCAGAGTCCACCATCAAGGGTGATGAATACAAGGCCATTAACACCTTGTTGGCACTGCGGGGGTGATCATCGTTTTCATTCATGCTGATTCAAAGAGTACATTTGCAAGGGCTGTGGAACAATGGGACACCTCCAACGAGTGTGCAGGCGAGCTGCTAAGCCTGTTAAACCTGCAAACCACCATGTTGCAGAGGAGGACAGATCCACGGAGGATCACGACGAACCAGAGCCTCAGATAGAGGAGGCAGAGGTACATGGGATGCACACATTCACCACAAAGTGTCCCCCGATAATGCTGAACGTTGAACTAAATGGACTCCTGGTGTCAATGGAGCTGGACACGGGCGTGAGCCAGTCCATCATGGGCAAAAAGACTTTCAAAAGGTTGTGGTGCAGCAAGGCCTCAAGGCCAGTCTTAACTCCAGCTCGCATGAAACTAAGAACTGATTCCTGTAATCGGCAGTGCTATCGTAAAGGTCTCCTACGATGGAGCGGTACACAAGCTACCACTCTGGGTGGTACCGGGCGATGGTCCCACGCTGCTCGGCAGGAGCTGGCTGGGAAAGATATGCTGGAACTGGGACGACGTCCGAGCGCTATCGCCCGCTGACGACACTTCGTGTGCCCACGTCTTAAACAAATTTCCTTCGCTGTTCGAACCAGGCATCGGGAAATTCCAAGGAACGAAAGTGCAGATCCACCTAATTCCAGGGGCATGACCCATCCATCACAAGACGAGAGCAGTACCGTACATGATGAGAGAAAGGGTCGAGATCGAGCTAGGCCGGCTGCAAAGAGAGGGCATCATTTCCCCGATCGAGTTCATCGAGTGGGCCAGTCCTATTGTCCCAGGCCTCAAGGGAGATGACATCATCAGATTCTGTGGCGATTACAAAGTAACTATTAATCATTTCTCCCTGCAGGACCAATACCCACTACCAAAGACCAACGACCTCTTTGCAATGCTGGCGGGAGGAAAGACGTTCACGAAGCTGGATCTGACTTCAGCCTACATGACGCAGGAACTGGAGGAATCATCGAAGGCTCTCAGCTGCATCAACACGCACAAGGGCCTTTTTGTTTATAACAGATGCCCGTTTGGAATCTGATCAGGGGCGGCGATATTCCAGAGAAAGTTTACTGAAGTCAGTCCCGCACACCGTGGTCTGCCAGGACGACATCTTGGTCACAGGTCGGAACACAGTCGAGCATCTGCAGAACCTGGAGGAGGTTCTTAGTCAACTCAACCGCGTGGGGTCAGGTTAAAACGCTCGAAGTGGAGTTCTTGGGAAGGAAGATTGCGGCGGACGGCATCAGACCCACCAACGCGACGACGGAGGCAATCGAGAACGCACCGAGGCCGCAAAACGTGACGGAGCTGCGGTTGTTTCTGGGACTCTTGAATTACTTTGGTAACTTCTTACCGGGTCTCAGCACACTGCTAGAACCACTGCATGTCTTACTACGAAAAGGGGGTGAATGGGTTTGGGGCAAAAGCCAAGAAAATGCCTTTGTAAAAGCGAGAAAAGCTGATGATTTCGGGAAACTGCAACTGGTTCCTTATGCATCCAGGAGTCTGTCTATGGCTGGCAGAGCCTATAGCATGATTGAAAAAGAAGCGTTAGCGTGTGTCTATGGGGTAAAGAAAATGCATCAATACCTGTTTGGGCTAAAATTCGAATTGGAAACTGACCATAAGCTACTTATATCCCTGTTTTCCGAGAGTAAAGGGATAAATACCAACGCATCGGCCCGCATCCAGAGATGGGTGCTCACGTTGTCCGCATACAACTTGGCCATCCGTCACAGGCCAGGCACAGAAAACTGCGCCAATGCTCTCAGTAGGCTGCCATTGCCCACCACGAGGGTGGAAATGGCGCAACCCACAGATCTAGCCATGGTTATGGAAGCATTTGAGAGTGAGCAATCACCTGTCACTGCCCGGCAGATCAAAACCTGGACAAGCCAGGACCCCTTATTATCTCTAGTCAAAAGCTGTGTGCTTCACAGGAGCTAGTCCAGTGTCCCAGTGGAAATGCAGGAAGAGATAAAGCCGTTCCAAAGATGAAATGTCTATACAGGCAGACTGCCTTCTGTGGGGCAATCGAGTAGTGGTCCCCAAGAAGGCAGAGACATCTTCATCAATGACCTCCACAGTACCCACCCAGGCATCGTAATGATGAAAGCGATAGTCAGATCCCACGTGTGGTGGCCCGGTATCGATGCAGACTTAGAGTCCTGCGTTCACAGATGTAATACATGCTCGCAGTTAAGTAATGTACCCAGGGAGGCGCCGCTAAGTTTATGGTCTTGGCCCTCCAAACCATGGTCTAGGGTACATGTCGACTATGCAGGCCCATTCTTGGGTAAAATGTTCCTTGTGGTTGTAGATGCGTACTCTAAGTGGATTGAATGTGAGATAGTGTCGGCTAGCACGTCCGCTGCCACTACTGAAAGCCTGTGGGCCATGTTTGCCACACACGGCGTACCCTATGTCCTGGTGAGCGACGACGGGCCATGTTTTACCAGTGCTGAGTTCAAAGAATTCATGACCCATAATGGGATCAAACATGTCACATCTGCCCCGTTTAAACCAGCGTCCAATGGTCAGGCAGAGAGAGCAGTGCAAACCATCAAGCAAGGCTTGAAGAGGGTAACTGAAGGCTCACTGCAGACTCGCCTATCCTGAGTCCTGCTTAGCTATTGCACGAGACCCCACTCACTCACTGGGATCCCACCTGCTGAACTCATGAAAAGAGCACTTAAGACAAGGCTCTCATTAGTTCACTCTGATCTACATGATAAGGTAGGGAGCAGGCGGCTTCAACAAAGTGCATACCATGATAGCGCAAATGTGTCACGCGAGATTAAAGTCAATGATCCTGTATTTGTATTAACTTATGGACAAGGTCCCAAGTGGCCTCCTGGCACTGTCATGGCTAAAGAGGGGAGCAGGGTGTTTCAGGTCAAACTTTCAAATGGACTCATTCACCGGAAACACTTGGACCAAATCAAACTCAGATTCATGGACTATCCTGAGCAACCCACCTTGGACCCTAGCTTTTTTGATCCCCCAACATACACACCAGTGGCAACCGGCACCACAGTTGACCACAAAGCAGAACCCATCATCCACAGCATCCCAGCAGGGCCTAACACACCAGGCAGCCCAGCAAGGCCAGCTGCACAGCAGCCCAGCGAGGGCCCAACAAATGATTCAACAACACTAGCTTTCACACTGAGACGATCAACCAGGGCAAGAAGGGCCCCAGATCGACTCACATTGTAAATAGTTATACCATTGACTTTGCGGGGGGAGTGTTGTTATATATGTGGATTTGTATTTACTCTACAGCCACCAGAGGGCTCATCCCCTGAGTCCCAAGGGATCCCATAATCCCTTGGGACCACAGGTATTTAAGGAGGCTTCACAAGTTGGAGAGGCACTCTGGAGACCTGCAATAAAAGACTCAGGTCACACTTTACTTTGAGCTCACAGTGTTCAGTCTGACTCTTTCTCCATACACAACAGGAACACTGGCTGATTTTCCCTCTCTATCTCTCTAACCCAGGGGTCAGTGAAGTTAATTTGAGCCCCGATTGTTGCTATGGTTGGGAATAGCTAACTGAGGACAACCACAGAGTGGAGCCTGGGATATTGTAGCTTGTGAGGCTCCGAGAGATTCTCCATTGAGTCTGGCTGAGGTTTTTCGATCGAGAATTCCGGGATTATAAAATGTTAGAATGCAACGAGGCCCCCGGGACTGCCGGTAATGAACAGGATGTGTCATATTCTGCACCGGGCTGCTGGAAAACCATTAACCCGGCCACAGGAAGAGCCTGTGTAAAAGCTCGGGCCGGAATTGATCAGCACACTGAGTCACTGCGAGAATGTTTGCACTATTGGGATTCAGAATGTGAGAAGGTAAAGCTGCAGAACATTGATCATCAGCCATTGGTCGCGGCTGGGAGGGCAAGTGATCATCCCGGGATCATTCTGGCTCAGCCGTCCCTGGACTCGGCTCCTCTCTGAGATCTAGGTGGGCACCAACACTGCCGGGTGTGGCTGAAAGCCATGGGAACCGTCGGGGATGGGGTGGATCTGCCGGCTGTACCAGGGCAGCAGTACGGCAACAATTAGCCTCAGCACCCAGGTTAAGGAGAGGACAATGAGCCGGGGTTCTTGCTCCTGATAGCTGTCCAGTGTCAGTGCTGGAGAGTGAATGAGCATCGCATGTGGGCAGTGCCAGGCTTGGCACTGATGGTAATGTATCCTGTTGATGCTTGTAAGAGCTCCTACAAGAGAAAAAGATTAGTGAGGACAAACATAGGTCTCTTGCAGTCAGAATCAGGTGAATTTATAATGGGGAACAAAGAAATGGCAGACCAATTGAACAAATACTTTGGTTCTGTCTTCACGAAGGAAGACACATATAACCTTCCGGAAATACTAGGGGACCGAGGGTCGAGCGAGAAGGAGCAACTGAAGGAAATCCTTATTAGTCAGGAAATTGTGTTATGGAAATTGATGGGATTGAAGGCCGACAAATCCCCAGAGTACTTAAGGAAGTGACCCTAGAAATAGTGGATGCATTGGTGATCATTTTCCAACAGTCTATCGACTCTGGATCAGTTCCTATGGACTGGAGGGTAGCTAATGTAACGCCACTTTTTTAAAAAGCAGGTAGAGAGAAAACGAGGAATTATAGATAGGTTAGCCTGACATCAGTAGTGGGGAAAATGTTAGAATCAATTATTAAAGATGAAATAGCAGCGCATTTGGAAAGCGGTGACAGGATCGGTCCAAGTCAGCATGGATTTCTGAAAGGGAAATTGTCATGTATGTAACCACAATGTAACACCACTGTATTACTGTATACACTCAACCTAGATGCACACCTTGACCACAAGGGGTGAACTTGTGGAAGACACTCCTTACCTGATCACACAGGTATAAAAAGGAAGGTCCCACGCAGGGTCGTCGTCTTTGGAGTCCTGTGAAGAAAGAGTTAAGGTCACAGAGTGACCTTGTCCCCAGAATGTGCCTCGTGTGGTTTCATACTGTAGAGTAAGGACTTTACATTGGCGACGAGGATGGGATTTTACGACCCACGAGAATGACCACCGGTAGCACAGAGAAATGGTACTGTGTTGGGAAAGACTGGGGCAATTTTGGCGAGCGGCTTCAGCAAAGTTTCGTTACGAAAGAATGGGGGATGCAGCGACCGACAAGCGAAGGGCTCATCTTTTGACCAGCTGCGAACCAAAGACTTACGCACTCATGAAGGACTTACTGACACCCGAAAAGCCGGTGGACAAAACCTTTGAAGAACTTAGCAAATTGATCTGGGAGCACCTCAAACCGGCGAGTAGCATACATATGGCCTGACACAGATTCTATACCCACCGATGTCGTGAAGTACAGAGCATACCGGACTTCGTAGCGGACCTCCGGCGTTTGGCCAGACTCTGTAAGTTCACAGACGCCTGCGGGGGGAGATGCTAAGGGACTTCTTTATCGAGGTCATTGGTCATGCGGAAATTTTCCGCAAATTAATTGAGACCAAGGATTTGACCTTGGAAGCAGCGGCGTTGATAGCTCAAACTTTCATGGCGGGGGAGAAAGAGACTGAAATAATATACGTGCGCAATTCTGCCTCTAACGCGGTGATGGATCAGGGAGTCAACATCATCAATGCGACTTAAGATTCTCGCAGGCAGGCAGGGGCAGTCCAACACTCCCCAGGCAGCAATAGACCCCAGAGTAGGACTTCAACAGAGACAATGGCAGGCTGAACGGACATTCACGCCATCACAGTGGACAATGTGGCCCGGGAATGGGCCATTGACACCCAGGGTCAATGGGGTACTTAAGAGCAGTCAAAGGGACAGTCAGCGCAGAATGTCTGGCCATAGTCCCTTTGTTCCCAACAATGGAAACTTTAACTCATGCTGGAGGTGTGGGGGAAAACACTCAGCTAGATCTTGCAGATTTCAACAGTTTGTCTGCAGGAACTGCAATCTCAGTGGCCACTTAGCTTGAATGTGCAGGAAGTCTGCAACCAGACTAATATATGAGGCAGTTGGACCAGAAGAGGGTTCTTTGAGGCAGGATGACTTTTGGGGCAAATCGATGGACGCCGAGGTTCAGCGGGTCCATGTGACGAATATTCAAAGTTCATGCACCAAAACGCCACCAATGATGATGAGGGTTTTATTAAACGATATCCCAGTACGCATGGAGCTGGACACTGGGGCCAGCCAGTCACTCATGGGCGTTCAGCAAGTTGAGAAGCTATGGCCACTTAAAGCCAGTAGACCCAAATTAGCACGTATTGAGACACAATTACGGACTTACACGAAATAAATCATTCCGGTGCTAGACAGTGCAATGTTGGCTGTCACACACAATGGGTTAGTGAATCGTCTGCCGCTCTGGATTGTCCCAGGCAATGGTCACACACTGTTGGGGAGGAGCTGGTTAGCCGAGATGAACTGGAAATGGGGGGATGTTCACGCAATATCATCTGTGGAGCGAAGCTCGTGCTCACAAGTCCTACAACAATTCGATTCACTATTCCAACCTGGCGTTGGGACTTTCAAAGGCCCTAAAGTAGTGATACACATCACCCCAGATGCCAGGCCAGTGCACCACAAAGCCAGAGCGGTGCCGTATGTGATGTGGGAAAAGATCGAGAGCGAATTGGACCGACTGTTGAGAGAGGGCATTATCTCGCTTGTTGAATTCAACGATTGGGCGAACCCCATTATTCCCGTCCTAAAAGCGGATGGCTCTGTCAGGATCTGTGGCGACTACAAGGCCACCATCAATCAGGTGTCCCTATAAGATCAATACCCGCTCCCGAGAGCGGAGGACCTTTTCGCCACGCTGGCAGGCGGCAAGCTGTTCACCAAATTAGACCTCACTTCAGCCTATATGACCCAGGAACTGGCCGGCGAATCTAAACTACTGACCAGCATCACCACGCACAAGGGACTGTTCGTTTATAACAGGTGCCCGTTTGGCATTCGATCAGCGGCTGCGATTTTTCAATGAAACATGGAAAGCCTGCTTAAATCCATTCCTGGAACGATCGTATTCCAGGTCGACATCCTCATCATGAATCGAGACACCTAGGAACACCTCCGCTACGCTGACTGGACCGGGTAGGCCTGCGACTCAAAAAGTCTAAATGTTTGTTCTTAGCTCCTGAGGTTAAGTTTCTGGGCAGGAGGGTTGCTGCAGATGGGATTCGGCCCACCGAATCCAAAACAGAGGCGATTCGACGAGCACCCAGGCCTTGCAACATATCGGAGTTGTGTTCATTCCTGGGACTGTTGAACTATTTCGGGAACTTTCTGCCGAACTTGAGCACGTTGTTGGAGGCGCTACATGTGCTCCTGCGTAAGGGTTGCGATTGGTTTTGGGGGGATTGTCAGGAACGGGCCTTTGATCGGACACAAAACCTACTTTGTTCAAACAAGTTGTTGACCCTGTATGACCCCTATAAAAAATTGATTCTGACATGTGATGCATCGTCCTATGGGGTTGGGTGCGTGTTGTAGCAGGGCAATGCTGAGGGTCAACTACAACCTGTGGCTTATGCCTCCAGGCCGCAGAACGGGGATATGGGATGGTCGAGAATGAAGCGCTTGCATGTATCTATGGTGTAAAAAAAATGCATCAGTATCTCTTTAGTAGGAAGTTTGAATTAGAGACGGACCACAAGCCATTAACATCCCTGTTGTCAGACAGCAAGGCTATCAATGCCAACGCATCAACTCGCATACAGCGATGGGCTCTCACGCTGGCTGCTTATGACTACTCCATCCAGCACTGGCCCGGCACTGAAAATTGCGCTGACGTGCTCAGCAGGCTTCCACTGGCCACCACTGAGGGGGCAGCGAAGCAAAACGCCGAGATGGTCATGGCTGTCAATGCCTTTGACAGTGCAGGCTCCCCCATCACAGCCCGCCAGATCAAAATCTGGACCAACAGAGATCTCCTCTTATCCCTGATTAAGAAATGTGTCCTGACTGGGGATTGGGCGCCCGCACATGGAGCATGCCCTGAGGAGGTCAGACCGTTCCACAGACGGATGGATGAGCTCTCCATACAAGCCGACTGCCTACTATGGGGCAGCCGGGTGGTTATGTCCCAGAAGGGCAGGGAGGCATTCATCAGGGAACTCCACAGCGAGCACCCAGGCATTGTGCTGATGAAGGCCATTGCCCGGTCACACGTTTGGTGGCATGGAATTTTTCAGACCTGGAACACTGTGTTCGCAGGTGCACGACGTGTGCCCAGCTGGGTAATGCCCCCAGGGAGGCCCCGCTCAGCCCGTGGCCCACCAGGCCATGGTCACGCATTCATGTTGACTACGCGGGCCCGTTCATGGGAAAGATGTTCCTTATTGTGGTAGATTTTTTTTTATTTATTTATTTTTTTTTTTGAAATTCGTAGCCAATCGTTCCAATTCTTTGTCAAATCACAAACGCCAGAGGTCACCTTGCACACGCCAAGGGTCACTCTGCGCCAATGCTCTTAGCCAAAAGGCTTGGAGCCACTGCACCGTTCCTGGAAGTACTGCAATACCAGGTTCGTGCCATGGAGGTGGATGGGTCAGGTCCCCCACACACCTCCATGGAGGTGGATGGGTCAAGCCACCCCACCCACCTCCTGTTTCCTTATTGTGGTAGATGCATACTCGAAATGGATCGAATGCATCCACCACCGTGGAAAGCCTACGTGCGATCTTTGCAACCCATGGCTTGCCGGACATCCTGGTTAGTGATAATGGCCCATGTTTCACAAGCTACGAATTCCGAGAGTATATGTCGGGCAATGGCATCAACCACATCAGGACTGCACTGTTCAAGCCGGCCTCCAATGGGCAGGCGGAACGTGCGGTCCACATCATTAAGCAAGGTATGCTCAGGATTCAAGGACCCTCCCTACAATGCCGCCTATCACGTCTCCTGCTGGCCTATAGATCCCGACCGCACTCGCTCACGGGGGTCCCGCCCGCAGAGCTACTAATGAAACGGACACTCAAAACTCGGTTGTCCCTCATTCACCCAGTCCTGACCGACATAGTTGAGGGCAAGCGCAAGTCACAAAACGAGTACCATGACCGTAATTCGAGGGGGAGATGTAGAGAAATAAATGATCCTGTATTCATCCTCAATCACGCTATGGGGCCCAAATGGCTTGAGGGCACTGTAATTGATAAAGAGGGGAATAGGGTCATCGTGGTAAAACTCAACAATAGTCAGATATGCCGTAAGCATCTGGACCAAGTAAAAAAAAGGTTCAGGATCGACACGGAGGAACCTGAAGAAGACCATGAGATGGAGTTCACAACCACTGCCAGTGAACGAGCAACAAGAGCAATCAGAAGAATGCACAGTCCCTGCGGTCAGCCCGGACAGGCCGGAATCACCACAGGTGACAGACACTCACGCCAGTGTGCAGCAACCAGAGCCCCAACTGCGGCGCTCCACGAGGGAGCGTTGACCACCTGAAAGACTAAACCTTTGATCCCCAATAAGACTTTGGGGGGGGGGGGGGTGGAGGTGATGTCATGTATGTAACCACAATGTAACACCACTGTATTACTGTACACACTCAACCTAGATGCACACCTTGACCACAAGGGATGAACTTGTGGGAGACACTCTTTACCTGATCGCACAGGTATAAAAAGGAAGGTCCCATGCAAGGTCATCGTCTTTGGGGTCCTGTGAAGAAAGAGTTAAGGTCACAGAGTGACCTTGTCCCCAGAATGTGCCTTGTGTGATTCATACTGTAGAGTAAGGACTTTACAGAAATCCTGCTTGACAAATCTTCTAGAATTTTTTGAGGATGTAATTAGTAGAGTAGACAAGGGAGAACCAGTGGATGTGGTGTATTTGGACTTTCAAACGACTTTTGACAAGGTCCCACGCAAGAGATTAATGTGCAAAATGAAAGCACATGGTATTGGGGGTAATGTATTGACGTGGATAGAGAACTGGTTGGCAGACAGGAAGCAGAGAGTCGGGATAAATGGGTCCTTCTCAGAATGGCAGGCAGTAACTAATGGGTTGCCGCAGGGCTCAGTGCTGAGACCCCAGCTATTTACAATATGCATCAATGATTTAGATGAAGGAATAGAGTTTGATATCCCCAAGTTTGTAGATGACATTAAGCTGGATGGTGGTGTGAGCTGTGAGGAGGGTGCTAAGAGGCTGCAGGGTGACTTGGACAGGTTAGGTGAGTGGGCAAATGCATGGCAGATGCAGTATAATGTAGATAAATGTGAGGTTATCCACTTTGGTGGCAAAAACATGAAGGCAGAATATTATCTGAATGGCGGCAGATTAGGAAAAGGGGAGGTGCAATGAGATCTGGGTGTCATGGTACATCAGTCATTGAAAGTTGGCCTGCAGGTACAGCAGGCAGTGAAGAAGGCAAATGGTATGTTGACTTTCATAGCTAGGGGATTTGAGTATAGGAGCAGGGAGGTCTTAATGCAGTTGTACAGGGCCTTGGTGAGGCCTCAACTAGAATATTGTGTTCAATTTTGGTCTCCTAATCTGAGGAAGGATGTTCTTGCTTTTGAGGGAATGCACCAGACTGATTCCCAGGGTGGCGGGACTGACATATGAGGAGAGACTGGATCAACTGGGCCTGTATTCACTGGAGTTTAGAAGAATGAGAGGGGATCTCATAGAAACATATAAAATTCTGACAGGACTGGACAGGCCAGATTCAGGAAGAATGTTCCCGATGTTGGGAAAGTACAGAACCAGGGGTCACAGTCTAAGGATAAGGGGTAAGCCATTTAGAACTGAGATGAGGAGAAACTTCTTCACTCAGAGAGTTGTTAACCTCTGGAATTCTCTGCTGCAGAGAGTTGTTGACGCCAGTTCGTTAGATATATTCAAGAGGAAGTTAGATATGGCCCTTATGGCTAAAGGGGTCAAGGGGTATGGAGAGAAAGCAGGAAAGGGGAACTGAGGTGAATGATCAGCCATGATCTTATTGAATGGTGGCGCAGGCTCGAAGGGTCAAATGGCCTACTCCTGCACCTATTTTCCATGTTTCTATGTTTCTATAAAAAGGAAGAGAGTAGCTAAAGTAAATGTTGGTCCCTTAGATGATGAGACTGGGGAATTGGCAGAGACTTGGAACAAATATTTTGTATCAGTCTTCACGGTAAAAGACACTAAAAGCATCCCGGTAATAGGAGAAAATCAGGGGGCAAAAGGGAGGAAGGAAATTAAAACAATCATTATCACTGGAGAAAAGTACCAAGCAAACTAATGGGACTAAAGACGGACAAGTCCCCTGCACCTGATGGCTTGCATCCTAGGGTCTTAAAAGAAGTGGCTGCAGGGAAAGTGGATGCATTGGTTGTAATCTACCAAAATTCCCTGAATTCTGAGGAGGTCCCAGCAGATTGGAAAACCGCAAATGTAACGCCCCTATTCAAGAAAGGAGGAAAATAAAAAGCAGGGAACTACAGACCAGTTAGTCTAACATCTGTCGTAGTGAAAATGCTGGAATCCATTTTATGGAGGCAGTAGCGGGACATTTAGAAAATCATAATACACTCAAGCAGAGGCAACATGGTTTTATGAAAGAGAAATTGTTTTTGACAAATTTATTAGAGTTCTTTGAGCAGAGTGGCTGAAGGGAATCAGTAGATGTGTATTTGGAGAGAGCAAAGTCTATGGGAACGGACAACATCCCAGCTGTTTTGCTGAAGACTTGTGCTCCAGGACTTGCTGTGCCTTTAGCCAAGCTGTTCAGTACAGTTACAACACCAGTATCTAGCCGACATTGTGGAAAACTGCTCAGGTATGTCCTGTCCACAAAAAGCAGGACAAGTCCAATCCAGCCAATTACCGCCCCATCAGTCTACTTTCAATCATCAGCAAAATGATGGAAGGTGTCATCGACAGTGCTATCAAGTGGCAAATAATCTACTCACCAATAATCTGATCAGGGATGCTCAGTTTGGGTCCTACCAGGACCACTCGGCTCCAGACCTCATTACAGCCTTGATCCAAACATGGACAAATGAGCTGAATTCCAGAGGTGAGGTGAGAGTGACTGCCCTCGACATCAAGGGAGCACTTAACCGGGTGTGGCATCAAGGAGCTCTGGTAAAACTAGTCAATGGGAATCAGGGGGGGAGACTCTCCACTGGCTGGAGTCATGCCTAACACAAAGGAAGATGGTTGTATTTGTTGAAGGTCAAACATCCCAGCCCCATGATGTCGCTGCAGGAGTTCCTCAGGGCAGTGTCCTAGGCCCAACCACCTTCAGCTGCTTCATCAATGAGGAGGAATGCGAAATATTAGACGAGATAAATATAGAGAGAGGAAGTATTAAAGGGCTTAGCAGCTTTGAAAGTGGATAAATCCCCAGGCCCGGATGAAATGTATCCCAGGCTGTTAAGAGCAGCAAAAGAGGAAATAGCAGAGGCTCTGACCATAATTTTCTAAACCTCTCTGGCTTCAGGTGTGGTGCCAGAGGACTGGAGGACTGCTAACGTTGTACCTTTGTTGAAAAATGGAGAAAGGGGCAGACCGAGTAATTACAAGCCAGTCAGCCTAATTTCGGTGGTGGGAAAATTATTGGAATAAATCCTGAGGGACAGGATAAATCTTCATTTGGAAAGACACGGATTAATCAAGTACAGTCAGCATCGATTTGTCAAGGGACGGTCGTGGCTGATTAACTTGATTGAATTTTTCGAGGAGTTAACCAGGAGGGTCAATGAGTTCAGTGCATATGATGTAGTGTATATGAATTTTAGCAAGGCTTTTGATAAGGTCCCATATGACAGACTGGTCACGAAAGTAATAGCCCATGGGATCCAGGGCAAAGTGGCAAGTTAGATCCAAAATTTACATGGAGGCAGGAAGCGAAGGGTGATTGTTGATGGGTGTTTTTGTGACTGGAAGGCTGTTTCCAGTGGAGTTCTGCAGGGATCACTGCTGGGTCCCTTGCTTTTTGTGGTATATATTAATGACTTGGACATAAATATTGGGGGAATGATTAAGAAGTTTGAAGATGACACTAAAATAGGTTGTGTGGTTGATAATGAAGAAGAAAGCTGCGGACTGCAGAAAGATATCAATGTACTGGTCAGGTGGGCAGAAGTGGCAAATGGAATTCAATCCGGAGAAGTGTGAGGTAATGCATTTGGGGAGGGCTAACAAGGCAAGGGAATACACATTAAATGGTAGGACACTGAGAAGTGTAGAGGAACAAAGGGATCTTGGAGTGCAGGTCCACAGATCCCTGAAGGTAGCAGGCCAGGTGGATAAGATGGTTAAGAAGGCATACCGAATGCTTGCCTTTATTAGCTGAGGCATGGAACACAAGAGCAGGGTGGTTATGCTAAAATGTATAAAACACTGATTAGGCCGCAGCTGGAGTACTGTGTGCAGTTCTGGTCACCATATTACAGGAAATATGTGATTGCGCTGGAAAGGGTGCAGAGGAGATTTACGAGGATGTTGCCTGGACTGGAGAATTTTGGCTATAAGGAAAGATTGATGATGCCGGGTCTGGTTTTTTTTTTGGAACAGAGGAGGCTGAGGGGAGACCTGATTGAGGCATATAAAAAGATGAGGGGCCTTCTTCTGTGTTGTAAATTTCCATGATTATGATTCTATGACTTTCCCTCCATCATAAGGTCAGAAGTGGGGATGTTCACTGATCATTACACTGTGTTCAGTTCCATTCGCAATTCCTCAGATAATGAAGCAGTCCGTGCCCGCATGCAGCAAGACCTGGATGACATCCAGGCTTGGGCTGATAAGTGGCAAGTAACAATCGCGCCACACAAGTGCCAGGTAATGACTATCTCCAACAAGCGAGAGTCTAACCACCGCCCCTTGACATTCAATGGCATTACCATCGCCGAATCCCCCACCATCAACATCCTGGGGGTCTCCTTTGATTAGAAACTTAACTGGACCAGCCACATAAATATTGTGGCAACAAGAGCAAGTCAGAAGCTGGGTATTCTGCAGCGAGTGTCTCATCTCCTGACTCCCCAAAGTTTTTTCAAAAGGCACAAGTCAGGAGTGTCATGGAATAGTCTCCACTTGCCTAGATGACTGAAGCTCCAACAACACTCAAGAAGCTCAACACTATCCAGGACAAAGCAGCCCACTTGATTGGCACCCCATCCACCACCTTAACCGGCGCAACGTGGCTGCAGTGTGTACCATCTACAAGGTGCACTGCAGCAACTCATGAAGGATTCTTCGGCAGCTCCTCCCAAACCCGCGACCTCTACCACCTAGAAGGACAAGGGCAACAGGTGCATGGAAACACCTTCACCTCCAAGTTCCCCTCCAAGTCACACACCATCCTGACTTAGAAACATAGAAACATAGAAAATAGATGCAGGAGTAGGCCATTCGGCCCTTCGAGCCTGCACCACCATTCAATAAGATCATGGTTGATCATTCACCTCAGTACCCCTTTCCTGCTTTCTCTCCATACCCCTTGATCCCTTTAGCCGTAAGGGCCACATCTAACTTCCTCTTGAATATATCTAATGAATTGGCATCAACAACTCTCTGCGGTAGAGAATTCCAGAGGTTAACAACTCTCTGAGTGAAGAAGTTTCTCCTTATCTTGGTCCTAAATGGCTTACCCCTTATCCTTAGACTGTGACCCCTGGTTTTGGACTTCCCCAACATCGGGAACATTCTTCCTGCATTCTAACCTGTCCAGTCCCGTCAGAATTTTATATGTTTCTATGAGATCCCCTCTCATTCTTCTAAACTCCAGTGAATACAGGCCCAGTTGATCCAGTCTCTCCTCATATGTCAGTCCCGCCATCCCGGGAATCAGTCTGGTGAACCTTCGCTGCACTCCCTCAATAGCAAGAACATCCTTCCTCAGATTAGGAGACCAAAATTGAACACAATATTCCAAGTGAGGCCTCACCAAGGCCCTGTACAACTGCAGCAACACCTCCCTGCTCCTATACTCAAATCCCCTAGCTATGAAGGCCAACATGTCATTTGCCTTCTTCACCGCCTGCTGTACCTGCATGCCAACTTTCAATGACTGATGTACCATGACACCCAGGTCTCGTTGCACCTTCCCCTTTCCTAATCTGCCGCCATTCAGATAATATTCCGCCTTCATGTTTTTGCCACCAAAGTGGATAACCTCACATTTATCCACATTATACTGCATCTGCCATGTATTTGCCCACTCACCTAACCTGTCCAAGTCACCCTGCAGCCTCTTAGCATCCTCCTCACAGCTCACACCACCACCCAGCTTAGTGTCATCTGCAAACTTTGAGATATTACACTCAATTCCTTCATTTAAATCATTGATGTATATTGTAAATAGCTGGGGTCCAAGCACTGAGCCCTGCGGCACTTCACTAGTCACTGCCTGCCATTCTGAAAAGGATCCGTTTATCTCGGCTCCTGGAATTCATGGCTGGTGAAACATGGGCCATTGTCGCTGACCAAGATGTCCGGCAAGCTGTGGGTCGCGAAAACCGTACGCAGACTCTCCACGGTGATGGATGTCGTGCACGAGTTTAATATGATGCACTCGATCCATTTCGAGTATGCATCAACAACGATCAGGAACATTTTCCCCATGAACAGGCCCGCATAGTCTACGTGAATACGTGACCATGGCTTGGTGGGCCAGGGCCATGGGCTGAGTGGGGCCTCCCCTTTTATACCTGGAAACCCAGGTGAGGAGTGTCTCCTACAAGTTCACCCCCTGTGGTCAGGGAATGCATTTCTAGGGTGTATGTACAGTGTACAGGAGTTGCATGAAGATTACGGTTACATGAAGATTACCGTTGCATAATGGTTACATACATGACAATAAGAAAGGCAAATGGAATGTTGGCCTTTATTGCAAGGGGGATGGAGTATAAAAGTAAGTAAGTCCTGCTACAATTGTACAGGTATTAGTGAGGCCACACCTGGAGTACTGCGTACAGTTTTAGTCTCATATATTTGCATTGGAGTCAGTTCAGAAAGGTTCACTAGGTTATTCCTGAGGTGAAGGAGTTGTCTTATGAAGAAAGGTTGAGCAGGTTGGGCCTATTCTCAATGGAGTTTAGAAGAATGAGAAGTGATATTATTGAAATGTATAAGATTCTGAGGGGGCTGGACAGGGTAGATGCAGAGAGGATGTTTCCCCTTGTGGGGGAATCTAGAACTAGGGGGCATAGTTTCAGAATAAGGGGTCACCCATTTGAGATGAGATAGGAGGAATTCCTTCTCTCAGAGGGTTGCGAATCTTTGGAATTCTCTGTCCCAGAGAGCTGTGGAGGCTGGGTCATTGAATATATTCAGGGCTGAGATAGACAGATTTTTGAACTATAGGGGAGTCGAGAGTTATGGGGAACAGACAGGGAAGTGGAGCTGAGTCCATGATCAGATCCGCCATGATCTTATTGAATGGCAGAGCAGGTTCGAGGAGTCGAATGGCCTATTCCTGCTCCTATTTCTTATGTTCTTGCTGCCCCTCAGTGACATCATCCAAAGACATAACTTGCATTGATCTAGCGCCTTAACATAATAAAACGCCCCACGTATACATTGTTGGAACCCAGCTCTACCACTCCTCACTCACACACACCTTGAAAAGCTTTCTTTTAAGTGATGTTGTATTGGCAGTGTTGTGAGATGTACTTTCCTGTTGCAGTATTGGTGCCCAAATGTGTGGTATTAGTGGAGCCCCTGGTGCCAGCTGGAGATGCTCAGTTATGTCCATTCAAGGTCTGCTGTTGAGGTGATTTCAGTGACAGACATTCCAAAGTGAGAAAATCGTTCTTTGGCAATGTCACAGAATTGAAGCTGTTGAGAGTGATTCTGTCTCGAAACAGGTCCCACTGCTTGCTGCAGGGAGTGAAGATTAAAAATCACATTCAAGCTCACTTTGTTTTTTTCTAAATATGCTAAGGCTGGCCTCAATGTTTCTAAAAATATGATGGATTGGAAAAGGTCATTTTCAGATGAAGGCTTATCTCCGTTTTTATTAATGAGAATACTATGATATTCAGAAAGCTTCTTCTAGCTCTTTGTCTTTCTTATTCTGACAGAATTTTCTGCTCCTGTTCAAACTCCTTCCCTGGGTCATCCCAGACTCCAGAGAGCAGGCCTACATACTGAAACAGGAACAACCATCCATCAGCTCAACCTTGAAGCAACAGGAGTGTGTCCGACATTCCTTACAACAAACGTCTTTGGAAGACTTTATGTTACCCTCACCCATGTTTAGACTTTAAATGTGGTTCACAATACTCTCCTTCCCTGCATTTTTGTTGTGTTTTTTCATTTCTTTGTGTAAATTCAAGGAGAAAACGTTACAGAGTAAATTTAAGTTTTTTTGCTTTCTCTGCTGTTGAGGCTTGGATAGTGCTCTGTAATATTTCTAACTTACCTCTTGCTCTGTAATATTTCTAACTTACCTCTTACTCTGTAATATTTCAATCTTATCTCTTGCTCTATAATATTTCTAACTTACCTCTTGCTCTATAATATTTCAATCTTACTGTTATATATGTAAACCTGTAAATACCTTGTTTAACCACCAGAGGGCTCATCCCCTGGAGTCCCAAGGGATCCCACAATCCCTTGGGAGCACCTGTATTTAAGGAGGCCTCACAGGCTGGAGAGACACTCTGGAGACCTGTAATAAAAGACTAAAGTCACACTCTACTTTGAGATCACAGTATCTGGTCAGACTCTTTATTCATACATAACAACTGGCGACGAGATACAGATGACGAACCTTACCGCAACGATGCAGAGAACAATGGGCATCCTGGAGAAATTTTCGGAGGGAAATGATTGGGAAACGTTCATGGAGCAACTTGACCAATACTTCGTGGCCAACGAGCTGGAAGGAGAAGCGAACGCTGCCAAACGAAGGGCGATTCTCCTCACCGTTTGCGGGGCACCAATGTATGGCCTCATGAAAAATATGCTTGCTCCAGCGAAACCCGCAGAGAAATCATATGATGACTTGTGCACACTGGTCTGGGAGAATCTTAACACGAAGGAAAGCGTTCTGGTGGCAAGGTACCGGTTCTACACGTACAAGAGGTCTGAAGGCCAGAAAGTGGCAAGATGTGTCACCGAGCTAAGACACCTTGCAGGGCATTGCGAATTTGAAGGACATTTGGAGCACATACTCAGTGCCTTCTTTGTACTTGGCATTGGCCATGAAGTAATACTTCGAAAACTTTTGGCTGTAGAGACCCCAACCTTGAGTAAAGCCATAGCGATAGCCCAGGCGTTCATCGCTACCAGTGACAATACCAAGCAAATCTCTCAGCACACGCATTCTGCTTCAAGTACTGTGAACAAAGTAATGTTGTTTTCAAATCGTAATGTACAGGGCAGGCCTCACATGCCTGCAGCTGCACGTCCACAGATGTCTCAGAGTCCACCATCAAGGGTGATGAACGCTATGCCATTAACACCTTGTTGGCGCTGCGGGGGTGATCATTGTTTCCATTCATGCCGCTTCAAAGGGTACGTTTGCAAGGGCTGTGGAACAATGGGACACCTCCAATGTATGTGCAGGCGAGCTGCAAACCCTGCTAATCCTGCAAATCACCACGTTGCAGAGGAGGACAGATCCACGGCGGATCATGATGAACCAGAGCCTCAGACTGAAGAGGCAGAGGTATATCGAGTGCACACATTTACCACAGTGTCCCCCGATAATGCTGAAGGTTGAATTAAATGGACTCCCAGTGTCAATGGAGCTGGACACGGGCGCGAGCCAGTCCATTATGAGCAAAAAGATTTTCGATAAATTGTAGTGCAGCAAGGCCTCAAGGCCAGTCCTGATTCCCATTCGCACTAAATTGAGAACTTATACAAAGGAACTGATTCCCATAATCGGCAGTGCTACTGTAAAGGTCTCCTACAGTGGAGCGGTGCACAAGTTACCACTCTGGGTGGTATCGGGCGATGGCCCCACACTGCTCGGCAGGAGCTGGCTGGGGAAGATCCGCTGGAACTGGGACGACGTCCAAGCGCTCTCGCCCATTGACGACACTTCGTGTGCCCAGGTCCTAAACAAGTTCCCCTCGCTGTTCGAACCAGGCATCGGAAAGTTCCAAGGAGCAAAAGTGCAGATCCACCTAATTCCGAGGGCGCGACCCATCCATCACAAGGCGAGAGCAGACTGTACATGATGAGAGAGAGGGTGGAGATCGAGCTGGACCAGCTGCAACGAGAGGGCATCATTCAACCGATCGAATTCAACGAGTGGGCCAGTCCGATTGTTCCAGTCCTCAAGGGAGATGGCAGCATCAGAATCTGTGGTGATTACAAAGTAACTATCAATCGTTTCTCCCTGCAGGATCAATACCCACTACCAAAGACCTTTTTGCGATGCTGGTGGGAGGAAAGACGTTCAAGAAGCTGGACTTGACCATGGTCTACATGACGCAGGAGCTGGAGGAATCATCGAAGGGCCTCACCTGAATCAACACGCACAAAAGTCTCTTCATTTACAAGAGATGCCGGTTTGGGATTCGATCAGCTGCGGCGATATTCCAGAGAAACATGGAAAGCTTACTGAAATCGGTCCCGCGCACTGTGGTCTTCCAGGACGACATCTTGGTTACAGGTCGGGACACAGTTGAGCATCTGCAGAACCTGGAGGAGGTTCTTAGTCGGCTTAATTGCGTGCGCCTCAGGTTAAAACGCTCAAAGTGCGTTTTCCTGGCGCTTGAAGTGGAGTTCCTGGGGAGAAGAATCGCGGCGGATGGCTTGAGGCCCACCGATTCGAAGACGGAGGCAATCGAGAACGCACCGAAGCCACAGAACGTGATGGAGCTGCGGTCATTTCTTGGACTCCTGAACTACTTAGGTAACTTCTTACCGGGTCTCAGCACACTGTTAGAACCACTGCATGTCTTACTGTGTAAAGGAGATGAATGGGTTAAAGCCAAGAAAATGCCTTTGTAAAAGATAGAAAACTGTTATGCTCAAATAAATTGCTTGTGTTGTGTTGTATGATCCATGTAAGCGTTTGGTACTAGCATGTGATGCGTCGTCATATGGTGTCGGGTGTGTATTGCAACAAGCTAATGAATCTGGGAAATTGCAACCGGTTGCTTCTTCATCCAGAAGTCAATCTAAGGCTGAGAGGGCCTAAAGCATGATTGAAAAAGAAGCGTTAGTGGGGTAATGAAAATGCATCAATATCTGTCTGGGCTCAAATTTGAATTGGAAACTGACCATAAGCCACTGTTCTCCCTCTTTTCAGAAAGTATGGGGATAAATACGAATACATCGGCCTGCATCCAGAGATGGGTGCTCATGTTGTCCGCTTACAATTACACCACGCGCCACAGGCCAGGCACAGAAAACTGTGCCGATGCTCTCAGTAGGCTGCCATTGTCCACCACGGGGGTGGAAATGGCACAGCCCACAGATTTAGTTATGGTAATGGAAGCATTTGTGAATGAGCAATCACCCGTTACCGCCCGACAGATTAGAACCTGGGCGAGCCAGGATTTCTTACTGTCCTTAGTAAAAACCTGTGTGCTTCACGGGAGCTGGTCCAGTGTCCCATTAGATATGCAGGAAGAAATAAAGCCGTACCAGCAGTGCAAAAATAAATATTCTATACAGGCAGACCGCCTTCTGTGGGGTAATCGGGTAGTGGTGCCTAAAAAGGGCAGGGACACTTTCATTAGTGATCTCCATAGTACCCACCCAAGCATTGTAATGATGAAAGCGATAGTCAGATCCCACGTGTGGTGGCCCGGTATCGATGAGGACTTAGAGTCCCGCATGCACAAATGTAACACATGTTCACAGTTAAGCAATGCACCCAGGGAGGCACCACTAAGTTTATGATCCTGGCCCTCCAAACCGTGGTTTAGGGTTCATGTCGACTAAGCAGCCCTGTTCTTGGGAAAAATGTTCCTAGTGGTTGTAGATGCGTACTCCAAATGGGTTGAATGTGAGATAATGTCGGCAAGCACGTCCGCTGCCACCACTGAAAGCCTGCGGGCCATGTTTGCCATGCACGGCCTGCTTGATGTCCTTGTGAGTGACAACGGGACATGTTTCACCAGTGCCGAATTCAAAGAGTTCATGACCCGCAATGAGATCAAACATGTCACATCTGCCCCGTTCAAACCAGCATCCAATGGTCAGGCAGAGAGAGCAGTGCAAACAATCAAGCAGAGCTTGAAGAGGGTAACTGAAGGCTCACTGCAGACTCGCCTATCCTCAGTCCTACTTAGTTACCGCACGAGACCCCACTCGCTCACTGGGATGGGATTCCACCCGCTGAACTGCTCATAAAAAAGGCACTTAAGACAAGGCTCTCGTTAGTCCACCCTGATCTACATGAACAGGTAGAGAGCAGGAAGAGGGCTTCAACAAAGTACATATCATGATAGCGCAAATGTGTCACGCGAAATTGAGATTAATGATCCTGCGTTTGTGTTGAATTCTGCACAAGGTCCCAAGTGTCTTCCCGGTATTGTTGTGGCCAAAGAGGGGAATAGGGTGTTTCAGGTCAAACTTTCAAATGGACTCATCTACAGGAAACACTTGGACCAAACCAAACTCAGATTCACGGACTATCCAGAGCAACCCACATTAGACCCTACCTTTTTTGCCCCCCCCCCCCCCACCACACACACACACACACTAGTGGCAACCACACAGCAATTGACCACGAAGCAGAACCCATCACCCACAGCAGCCCAGCAGGA
Source organism: Pristiophorus japonicus (assembly GCF_044704955.1). Classification (NCBI taxonomy): domain Eukaryota; kingdom Metazoa; phylum Chordata; class Chondrichthyes; family Pristiophoridae; genus Pristiophorus; species Pristiophorus japonicus. Next base: position 239,087 of record NW_027254402.1, on the reverse strand, counting down.
CGCACCACATCAGGCAGCCCAGCAAGGCCAGCTGCACAGCAGCCCAGTGAGGGCCCAACAAACGACTCATCAAAACCAGCATTTGCACCGAAACGGTCAACCAGGGAAAGGAAGGCCCCAAGATCGACTCACCTTGTAAATAGTTACACTATTGACTTTGGGGGGGGAAGTGTTGTTATATCTGTAAACCTGTAAATATCTTGTTTAACCACTGGAGTCCCAAGGGATCCCACAATCCATTGGGAGCATCTGTACTTAAGGAGGCCTCAAAGGCTGGAGAGGCACTCTGGAGACTGTAATAAATGACTATGGTCACACTTTACTTTGAAATCACAGTATCTGGTCAGATTCTTTATTCATACATAACACTTACCTCTTGTTTTGTAATATTTCTGATATGTCCTTACTATACAATATAAATGCACACGAGGCCCATACTTGAGAGAAGGTCACTCTGTGACCAGTTACCTTTATTACCAAGACCTCAAGTGATGAAGGTGGGTGAGCCTCCCCTTTTATACCTGAAAGTCCAGGTTAGGAGTGTCTCCCACAAGTTCACCCCCTTGTGGTCAATGTTCTCAAGGTGTACAACTTAGGTCAGCTTATACATGGGTTACAATGATAGTTGAATACATGACATCACTTCCCCCCCAAAGTCTTATTTGGATCACAGGTTAAGTCTCTCTGGTAGTTTACGCTCCCTTGTAGAGCGCCTGAGTTGGGGCTCCGGTTGTTGGGCGCTGGCCTGAGTGTCTGCTGTTTGCGATGCCTCAGGCCTGTCCGGACTGCCCACAGTGACTGGGCTCTCCTCCACTTGGTTCCGGTGTTCAGTCACCTGTGGTGGAGAAAACTCTACGTCGTGTTCTTCCTCTGCTTCTTCTATGGGGTTGCTGAACCTCCTTTTAGTTTGATCCACGTGTTTGTGGCAGATTTGTCCATTGGTAAGTTTAACTACCAAAGCCCTATTCCCCTCTTTGGCAATCACAGTGCCTGCAAGCCATTTGGGCCCTGCAGTGTAATTAAGGACAAAAACAGGGTAATTGACATCAATACATCACGCCCTCGCATTCCTGTCATGGTAATCACATTGTGACTGATGCCTGCTCTCAACAATTTCTTTCATAGTAGGGTGTATAAGAGTGTCCTTTTCAGTAGCAGCTCTGCGGGTGGAACTCCTGTGAGCGAGTGTGGTCGGGATCTATTGGCCAACAGGAGGCGTGATAAGCGGCTTTGTAGGGAACCCCCTTGGAGTCTGAGCATCCCCTGTTTGATTATCTGCACTGTTTGAGGCCGGCTTGAACGGTGCCATTCTGACATGGTTGATTCCATGGCCTGCCATGAAGTCCTGGAATTCAGTGCTTGTGAAGCACAGGCCATTGTCGCTGACCAAGACATCCGGTAGACCATGGGCGGCGAACATTACCCGTAAACGTTCTACCGTGGCAGAGGATGTGATTAAATTTAAATGGCACACTCAATCCATTTGGAGTAGGCGTCTACTGCAACCAAAAACATTTTTCCCATGAAATGACCTGCGTAGTCTACATGGATGCGTGACCATGACTTGGCGGGCCAGGACCAGGGGCTAAGGGGCGTGTAATTTATGTAACCACAATGTAACACTACTGTATTATTGTATACACTCAACCTAGATACACACCTTGACCACAAGGTGTGAACTTGTGGGAGACACTCCTTACCTGATCACTCAGGTATAAAAGGGGAGGTCCCACGCAGGGTCACTGTCTTTGGAGTCCTGTGAATAAAGAGTTCAGGTCACAGAGTGACCTTGTCCCCAGAAGGTGCCTCGTGTGGTTTCATACTGTAGAGTAAGGACTTTACAGGTGGATTCCCTGGGTGCGTTGCAAAGGCTGAGCACACGTGTTGCACCTGCGAACACAAAGTTCCAGGTCTGCATCTATCCCTGGCCACCAAACGTGTGACCTGGCAATTGCCTTCATCATGACAATGCCCGGGTGCTCATTGTGAAGTTCTCTGATAAACACCTCTCTGCCCTTCTGGGGCATGACTACTCGGTTTCCCCACAGTAGGCAATCGGCCTGAATCGAGAGTTCATCCTTGCGCCTATGAAATGGTTTAAATTCCTCAGGGCATGCCCCGTACGTGGCTGCCCAGTCCCCATTCAGGACACATTTCTTAACTAAAGACAGTAGCGGGTCTTTATTTGTCCAGACTTTAATCTGACAGGCTGTCACAAGTGAGCCTTCGCTTTTGAAAGCTTCAACAGCCATCACCATCTCAGCATCATGCTCAGTTGCCCCCTCAGTGGTGGCTAGTGGGAGCCTGCTAAGTGCATCGGCGCAGTTTTCAGTGCCTGGTCTGTGCCGAATTGTGTAGTCATAGGCGGCTAACGTAAGAGCCCACCTCTGTATGCGGGCCGATGCATTCGCATTTATGACCTTGTTGTCGGCCAAAAGGGACGTTAGGGGTTTGTGATCTGTCTCCAGCTCAAATTTCCTGCCAATAGGTACTGGTGCATTTTTTTTTCTGCATATAAACATTCTAGCGCTTCCTTTTCTACCATCCCATAGCCCCTTTCTGCCTGGGACAGACTTCTCGAGGCATAAGCTACCGGCTGTAACTGACCATTGGCATTCACATGCTGCAACACACACCCAACCCCATAGGATGACGCATCGCACGTTAGAATAAGTTTCTTACACAGGTCATATAATGTTAACAGTTTGTTGGAGCATAACAAGTTGCGTGCCCTTTCCTGGCTGTCCCCCCAGACCCAATCGCGACCTTTGCGTAGGAGCACGTGTAGCGGCTCTAACAGCGTGCTCAATTTGGGAAGAAAGTTACCAAAATAGTTCAGGAGCCCCAGGAACAAGTGCAGCTCTGTCGTGTTATGGGATCTGGGTGCTCTCTGGATCGCTTCCGTTTTGGACGCAGTGGGTCTGATCCCATCTGCTGCTACCCTCATCCCCAGGAGTTCTACCTCTGGAGCTGAGAAGACGCACTTCACCTTTTTCAGTCACAACCCTACCCGGTCTAGTCTGCGTAGCACCTCCTCCAGGTTGTGGAGGTGTTCTTTAGTATCGTGACCCGTGATGAGGATGTCGACTTGGAAAACCACTGTTCTTGGAATCGACTTGAGGAGGCTTTCCATATTTCGCTGAAAGATCGCGGCGGCCGAACGAATCCCGAACGGACATCTGTTATACTCAAACAATCCCTTGTGTGTCGTGATAGTGGTCAGCTTCTTCGACTCACTCAGCAGCTCCTGGGTCATGTAAGCTGATGTCAGGTCCAATTTTGAAAAAAGTTTGCCACCGGAGAGCGTCGCAAAGAGGTCCTCCACTCTCGGTAGCGGGTACTAGTCTTGGAGTGACACCCGATTGATGGTGGCCTTGTAATCGCCACATATCCTGACCGACCCATCTGCCTTGAGCACCGGCACAATCGGGCTCGCCCAGTCACTGAATTCGACTGGCGAGATGATGCCTTTCCTCAGCAGGCGATCCAATTCGCATTCTATCTTTTCCCGTATTACGTACGGCACCGCTCTGGCCTTGTGGTGTACTGGCCTGACGTCCGGGTTTATGTGAATCACTACCTTGGCCCCCATGAAAGTGCCAATGCCGGGTTGAAATAATAAGTCAAATTTGTCCAGGACCTGTGAGCATGATACTCGCTCCACAGAAGAAATTGCATTGACATCGCCCCATTTCCAGTTCATGACAGCAAGCCAACTCCTCTCAAGTAGTGCGGGACCCTCCCCCGGGACAATCCAGAGTGGCAACCTGTTCTTCGAATCTTTGTGGGTCACAACTACCGTGGCGCTGCCGAGCACAGGAATGATCTCCTTTGTATATGTCCGTAGCTGTGCTTCAATCAGCAATAATTTTGGCCTCCTGGCCTTGGACACCCACAACTTTTCAAACTGTTTGATACTCATCAGGGATTGGCTGGCCCCCGTGTCTAGCTCCATTAATACTGGGATGCCATTGAGGAGCACTTTCATCATTATCGGTGGCGTCCTGGTATATGAACTGTATATGTGCTCCACATGAACTCGCTGAACTTCAGTTTCCATCGATTTCCCCCAGTATTCATTTGGCCTCGTAGGACTTACATCGGGCCCGTCCTCCTCGTACATCAACCTGGCTGCAGGCTTCCTGCACATACGCGACAAGTGACCGCTGATGTTGCAGTTTCTGCAGGTATATTGCTGATACCTGCAAGCTCTGGCTGGGTGTTTGCCTCCACACCTCCAGCATGAGCTGGAGGCCCCATTGTTGGAAACAAAAGGTCCATTACCAGTCGATCGTCTCTGACTGTCTCTGTAACTGTCCTGAAGTGCAGCATTAACAGGTGTTGATGGCCCCATTACTGGCCGCATTGTCCATTGCGATGGCGTGAATCGCCGTTCAGCTAGCCATTGTCTCTGTTGAATTCCCCCTTTGGGTTCAACTACATGCTGGGGCATGTCCGATTGCCCTTGTCTGCCTAGAGAACTGTGTGCCGTGTTAACAATGTTGACTCCCTGGTCGTTTGCCTCATTTGAGCCAATATTTTTGTCATACATCATTCTAGTCTCTTCCTCCCCTGAGATAAATGTCTGGGCGATCAGAGCCGCCGCTTCCAAGGTCAAGTCTTTGGTCTCAATCAGTTTCCTGAAAACCCCAGCGTGCCCGATGCCCTCAATGAAAAAGTCTCGCAGCATCTGGGAACTTACATAGGCTCGCCAGTCGCCGGAGATCTGCCATGAAGTCAGGAACGCTTTGCCCTTCTCGCCGCCGGTGCGTGTAAAACCGGTGTCTCACCATGTGCATGCTGCTCGCCGGTTTAAGGTGTTCCCCGATCAACTTACTGAGCTCTTCAAACGTCTTGTCCGTCGGCTTCTCTGGCGCTAGAAGGTCCTTCATCAGGGAGTACGTCCTGGATCCACAAACCATCAGGAGATGAGCCCTGCGTTTGTCGGCCGAATCCTGTCCCAACCATTCCTTAGTGACAAAACTTTGCTGTAGTCTCTCAATAAAGTCGGCCCAATCATCACTAACACAGTACCTCTCTTCTGTGCTGCTAGTGGCCAGTGGTTTAAATCCCAGTTTCTCGTCGCCAAGAATATGTCCTTACTATACAGTATAAATGCACACGAGGCCCCTCCTTGAGAGAAGGTCACTCTGTGACCAGTTACCTTTATTACCAAGACCTCAAGTGTTGAAGGTAGGTGGAGCTTCCCCCTTTATACCTGAAAGTCCAGGTTAGGAGTGTCTCCCACAAGTTCACCCTCTTGTGGTCAATGTTCTCAAGGTGTACAACTTAGGTCAGCTTATACATGGGTTACAATGATAGTTGAATACATGACAATTTCTATCTTACCTCTTGCTCTGTAATATTTCTTAGATGGTGGAAAGACTTTGGGGAGTTAGGAGGTGAGACACTTGCCACAGAATACCCAGCCTCTGAACCGCTCATGTAGCCTCAGTATTTATGTGGCTAGTCCAGTTAAGTTTCTGATCAATGGTGACCCCCAGGATGTTGATGGTGGGGGATTCAGTGATGGTAATGCCATTGAATGTCAAGGGGCGGTGGTTGGACTCTCGCTTGTTGGAGATAGTCATTGCCTGGCACTTGTGTGACGTGAATGTTGCTTGCCACTTATCAGCTCAAGCCTGGATGTTGTCCAGGTCTTGCTGCATGCGGGCACGGACTGCTTCATTATCTGAGGAGTTGTGAATGGAACTGAACACTGTGCAATCATCAGCGAACATCCCCACTTCTGACCTTTGTAGCACCAGCTTTCTGGCCATTTTTATGAACAATACTTTGAATTCTCAAGTCCAAAACCTCCAAGAAAGAACTGTACTGTTTGGCAAGCTTGTGGGGGTGGCTTAGGGAATAGGATTGACTGGCAGGAGTTCGAGCCAGGCTAACCTGACTAAGGTGCATTCATATGCAAATGGATATTTCACACTGATAGGCTGGGTGGAAGGGAACCCAGGCCGATTGATTTCATCACCATCTAAAGTGATTACTGGGAACATCATCATCATAGACAGTCCCTCGGAATCGAGGAAGACTTGCTTCCACTCTTAGCATGAGTTCTTAGGTGACTGTACAGTCCAATACAAGAACCACAGTCTCTGTCACAGGTGGGACAAACAGTCGTCGAGGGAAGGGGTGGGTGGGACTGGATTGCTGCATGCTCTTTCCTCTGCCTGCGCTTGGTTTCTGCATGCTCTCGACGACGAGACTCGAGGTGCTCAGTGCCCTCCCGGATGCTCTTCCTCCACTTAGGGCGGTCTTTGGCCAAGGACTCCCAGGTGTCAGTGGGGATGTTGCACTTTATCAGGGAGGTTTTGAGGGTGTCCTTTTAACTTTTCCGCTGCCCTCCTTTGGCTCGTTTTCCATGTAGGAGTTCCGAGTAGAGCTTTGGGAGTCTCGTGTCTGGCATGCGAACTATGTGGCCTGCCCATTATTAAAGCACAGTGGCATTATTAAAGCATAGTCACGACTCAGTCCCAACCGAAACTGGTGCAAGACAGGAAATGGCCGAGCCATTGTCTTCCAGGAGATAAGCCAGTTAAGCAAGATGGGTTTTGTTATGTATTGATGTGTGTATTGTCCTGGTACCTTAAATGTATAATAAGCACAATGGTACACCACAGAGGGCGCTGTGGTGGGAGACCTGAAAGTACCTGCAAGAGGCAGTATAAAAGGCTGACCACCACACCTGAGAGTCACTCTGGAGTTGTTCAATAAAGGACGAAGGTCACAGCAGTTAGATGAACACTAAACCGTGTGGAGTCAGTGATTTGTGTGCTACATACACTACATTGGCGACAAGGAAGCGGACGAATTCCACGCAACCATGGCTACTCTGGGCTCGCTAAAGGATTTTACCGTGGGCAATGATTGGGAGGCCTTTACGGAAAGGCTCGAGTACTACTTCACAGCAAGCGATCTAACGGAGGACAAGAACGCACTGAGAGAGAAACGTAAGGCGATATTGCTCTCCAGTTGTGGCGATGAGGTTTACTGTCTCGTCAGGGATTTGCTGGCACCCGCGAGCACCAGGGACAAGTCATATGAGGAGCTAACTGAACTCATTCGTGACCAGTTGAAACCGAAGGAGAGCATCCTCATGGCCAGATACAAATTTTACCATCACTGCAGACCCGAGGGCCAGGATGTCACCAAATATGCTGCGGACCTCAGGTGATTTTGGCGCACACCTTGACAAGGCGTTGCGGGATGTTTTCGTCATGAGGATTGGCCACGAGGGCCTCCTTCACAAGCTGCTAGCCACGGAACCCACAGTCACCCTGACAAAGGCCATCACCATCAGCCGGGCATATATGACCTCGACTTGCAGCACCAAGCAGATGATCCACACAGTCTCGAACCCGGCAGGCACTGTCCACAGGATAGCGCCCACCATGGACAAAACTGCAGAACGTGGCTCTGACCGGGGCAGAGAGCACGGACCTCGGGGTCCTGGAACTCAGAGTCCGCTGAGGGGGGCCAATCAAGTAGCACCATGCTGGCGCTGTGGAGGAAGCTATGGGGCTCACCGGTGCAGGTTTGCGGAGTATACGTGCAATACCTGCCACGTTAATGGTCACCTTCAGCATATGTGTAAAAGCAATCGGACTCACCATGTGGCCGAGGAGATGGGGGATGATCCACTGTTCAGCGAGGAGCAGGTAGAAGAAGATGAGGTGCTTAGACTGTATACGTGCACCGACGATTCGCCCCCAGTGATAAGGGAAGTAAAAATCAACGGAGTCCCTGTGAGTATGGAAGTGGACACGGGCTCGGGTCCGTTGTTGATGAGTCGGAGAACTTTTGATAAACTGTGGATTAACCCAGCTGCACGACCCAAACTGGTTCCGGTCACGGCGAAGCTGCGTACCTACACCAGGGAACTAATACCTATTCTCGGCAGAGCGACGGTGTAGGTATCCCACGGGGACGAGACGCACGGTTTATCTTTGTGGGTCGTTGCTGGCGATGGGCCGACGCTCCTCGGCTGGAGGTGGATGGGGACGGTCCGTGGGAGCTGGGAAGACTTCACTACTCCACAGGCTGCTGCTCCCCGGGGTGCTGCTGTGCCCCGGGTCCCCAGAGAGCAGCGCCGACCGAGCTGGAGCTGCAGCCTCAATCCGCCCACAGGCAAGCAGCCTTGCGGAGGCGGGCCTAGTGGGGGGTGGGGGTGAGCCGGCGGGGCGCTGTGGGCGGGGTGCGAGGGATCCAGGATGGCCGGCGGATCGGAGGGGCCCACGCAGAGGGAGAGTCGGGCGGCAGCAGCAGCTGGAGGTCGGCGGCCACTACGGCCGCAGAGGAGGCTGCTACAGAGGCCGCAGGGGAGGCGGCAAGTCAGGTGGCAGCGGAGCGGAGCAGAGGCTGCGGCGGCGGAGGACATCCGGAGCGGCGGAGAGCAAGATGGCGGTGGCCTCGTGTCCAGAGCAGCAGAGCATCAAAGATGGCGGCGCCCAAGGAGAAGCCTCGTGGAATCTGCTGCATCAAAGATGGCGCCTTAAAAAGGAAATGCACCCGGGAGTCTTAAAAGAGCCTTACCACGTGGTGGTCCCCACAAGGTGACTTCTGTAAGGCAAGAGCGAGTCTAAAATGAGCTATGTTAATGTGAGATTACGGATTTATAATAAGAATTAATATTTTAATGCTGAATGGTCACTGTGTTTGTGTAAAATAATGGATATGAAGTACAATTAATGATAAGAGCTAATAAGGAAATCAGGGATCCGTTACCAGTTAATAACTATTTAATGTAACTGCTCAGTGTACCCGCAACCCATTGACGCAACATCTGTACCAGATAACATATACCATACAAACGCACTGTCTATGCATACCTGCCTTCCGTTGGACAAACAAGGTCGAGATCCCCAGCAACGGCTTCGGGACTGGGGGGGGAAGTGAGATGTTATGTATCGATGTGTGTATCGTCTTGGTACCTTAAATGTATAATAAGCACAATGGTACACCACAGAGGGCGCTGTGGTGGGAGACCAGAAGTACCTGCAAGAGGCAGTATAAAAGGCTGACCACCACACCTGAGAGTCACTCTGGAGCTGTTCAATAAAGGACGAAGGTCACAGCAGTTAGATTAACACCAGACCGTGTGGAGTCAGTGATTTGTGTGCTACATACACTACATTGGCGACAAGGAAGCGGACGAATTCCAAGCAGCCATGGCTACTCTGAGCTCGCTAAAGGATTTTACCGTGGGCAATGATTGGGAGGCCTTTTCAGAAAGGCTCGAGTACTACTTCACAGCAAACGATCTGACGGAGGACATGAACGCACTGAGAGAGAAGCGTAAGGCAATATTGCTCTCCAGTTGTGGCGATGAGGTTTACTGTCTCGTCAGGGATTTGCTGGCACCCGGGAGCGCCAGGGACAAGTCATACGAGGAGCTGACTGAACTTATTCGTGACCAGTTGAAACCGAAGGAGAGCATCTGTACCAGATAACATGTACCATGCAAACGCACTGTCTATGCATACCTGCCTTCTGTTGGACAAACAAGGTTGAGATCCCCAGCAATGGCTTCGGGACTCGGGGAACCGGGTGGGGGGGGGGGGTGGCGGGGAAGTGAGATGTTATGTATTGATGTGTGTATCGTCCTGGTACCTTAAATGTATAATAAGCACAATGGTACACCACAGAGGGCGCTGTGGTGGGAGACCTGAAAGTACCTGCAAGGCAGCATAAAAGGCTGACCACCACACCTGAGAGTCACTGTGGAGCTGTTCAATAAAGGACGAAGATCACAGCAGTTAGATTAACACCAGACCGTGTGGAGTCAGTGATTTGTGTGCTACATACACCACAGGTTTGAGATCCATTACCTGCTAATGGGGGCCATCAATCCAGGAAAAGACAGACATCCAGTAATCAGCACCCATTGTCTCTCTAGGTGCAAGGCCTGGGAGCAGGAAAACAAAATATCATCTTTCACAAAGATTTCAAAGGCTACGAGCCGCTCCAGGCCACAGCGGCGGGGGGCAGTGGGGGGGGGGGGGGGGCGTGGTGGTCCAGACAGATCACCTGAGTCAATCCATTGGTCAGTATTGGCGGGAGGAAAGGTGATGGGTTTTGAGGATATAAGGAGCCATTTTTCAACAAGCTCCATCTCAGGAAAAAGTTCAGGAAAAAGCTCAAGCGGAAGCTCTGGGAAGCTGAAGTTCATGCTCAAGTTCGAAGCTCTCTTCATTTCAACGAAATACCGCCAGAAGCTGAGCGCTGCTCTTCAACCCTCACCAATGGACCTCGACTCAAACTTGAACTTGGATACTGCGTCGGCGATACAGAACCAGGAGCGAGACGTACAGGAAGAAGCTTCAAGCAAGACAACGGGCAATCAGGTTGAGCATATTGTCTGCGCCTACACATCCGCAAGACCACTTAGCTGTGTGAGGGGGTGATTGTAAGTCCCAACCAAACCCAAGGGGTTTAGTGCTGGGAGGGATCCTGTGTTCGTTTATTTCATGGAGGGGTTCTTTTATTAAGCTGTAGTAACTTAGCATGGCAGGGCTTATTGGATGAGCCAGGGTTTTGTACTGTTTATGAGTGGTGTTGTTAATCTTATTAAACACAGTTCGGTTGAGCCCGAAAAATGTGTGTCCGATTCTGATCTGTCCATATAATCCCTAACGTCCAGAACTCATAGTGGGAGGTGTGTTTTTGGTATGCCCGAGAAAAAAACCTACACCTTAGGATGGAAAGAAGGTCATTGATGAAGCAGCTGAAGATGGTTGCGCCTAGGACACTGCCCTGAGGAACTCCTGCAGTGATGTACTGGCGCTGTGATGATTGACCTAAACCACCACAACCATTTTCCCACCTTCCTTTGTGCTAGGTATGACTCCAGCCAGTGGAAAGTTTTCCCCTGATTCCCATTGACTTCAGTTTTACTAGGGCTCCTCGATGCCACATTCGGTCAAGTGCTGCCTTGATGTCAAGGGCAGTCACTCTCACCTCACCTCTGGAATTCAGCTCTTTTGTCCATGTTTGGACCAAGGCTGTAATGAGGTCTGGAGCCGAGTGGTCCTGGCGGAAACCAAACTGGGCATCGGTGAGCAGGTTATTGGTGAGTAGGTTATTGGTGAGTAGGTTATTGGTGAGTAGGTTATTGGTGAGTAAGTGCTGCTTGATAGCACTGTCGACGATATCTTCCATCACTTTACTGATGATTGAGAGTAGACTGATGGGGCAGTAATTGGCTGGATTAGATTTGTCCTAGTTTTTGTGGACAGGACATATCTGGGCAGTTTTCCACATTGTCGGGTAAATACCAGTGCTGTAGCTGTACTGAACAGCTTGGCTAGAGGCACGGCTAGTTCTGGAGCACAAGTCTTCAGCACAACAGCCGGGATGTTGTCGGGGCCCATAGCCTTTGTTGTATCCAGTGTGTTCAGCCGTTTCTTGATATCACACGGAGTGAATCGAATTGGGTGAAGACTGGCTTCTGTGATGGTGGGGACCTCAGGAGGAGGCCGATATGGATCATCCACTCCCCACTTCTGGCTGAAGATGGTTGCATCCGCGTGCTGGGCTCTGCCATCATTGTGGATGGGGATATTCATGGAGCCTCCTCCTCCCGTTAGTTGTTTAATTGTCTACCACCATTCACGACTGGATGTGGCAGGACTGCAGAGCTTTGATCTGATCCGTTGATTGTGGGATCACTTAGCTCTGTCTATAGCATGCTGCTTCCACTGTTTAACGTGCACGTAGTCCTGAGTTGCAGCTTCCCTAGTTTGGCACCTCATTTTTAGCTACGCCTTTTGCTACTCCTGGCATGCTCTTCTACACTCCTCATTAAACCAACGCTGGTCCCCTGGGTTGATGGTAATGGTGAGTGGGGACTATGCCGGGCCATAAGGTTATAGATTGTGGTGGAATCCAATTCTGCTGCTGCTGATGGCCCACAGCTCCTCATGGATGCTCAGCTTTGAGCTGCTAGATCTGTTCTGAATCTATCTCATTTAGCACTGTGGTAGTGCCACACAACATGATGGAGGGTGTCCTCAGTGTGAAGATAGGATTTTGTCTCCACAAGGACTGTGCGGTGATCACTGCTACCAAAACTGTCATGGACAGATGCATCTGCAACAGGTAGATTGGTGAGAACGAGGTCAAGTAGGTTTTTCCCTCGTGTTGGTTCTCTCACCACCTGCCGTAGGCCCAGTCTGGTAATATTTCTAACTTACCCCTTGCTCTGCCTGTTGCTTTATTTCTCTGACTGCTGTTTCTCATTTCCAGGTCTTCCTTGCACTTTCTACTGCCCTAATTTGCTGCTCTGATAATAGTGCGGTTAAACGGGCATGGTCAAGTCTCACTGATGGGGGACGCCGATTGCTTGCGGCAACAGCAAATTATGGACCATTATTTGTTATTTTTGTTTTTTTACATGTTCTTGATTCCTTGGTTAAAGTGGGCACTGGAACACATAAATCCAGGGATGTCAGGAACTCAAGCTGAGAGCGCATCGAGAGCTACAAACGGAGTGAAGTACGACCAGCGAGAGAGACTGGGCATTTTTTCAGAGTAAAAATTCAGTGGTGAGTAAGAGATATGGGCCGAGGAATTCAGCTCCACAGCGCCCATTCTCAGGCGCGAAATGCCGTACTCAGGTGCCAATAAGGCAGGCAGGAAGTGCGCGCACATTTCCAGCGGGATGTTTATTGCCCACCGGGTGGTGGGGATGAGCGGGCGGTAGGAGCGGTCGGTGGGTGTGAGCGGGCGGTGGGTGTGAGCTGGTGCTCCGTCCCTCATCCCACCCCCGTCCCATCCCCCATTCCGTCCCGTTCTCCTGTCTCGTCCTCCGTCTCATCCCCCATCCCCTAGAAACATAGAAGCATAGAAATTTACAGCGCAGAAGGAGGCCATTTCGCCCCATCGTATCTGTGCCGGCTGACAAAGAGCCACATGACCCTTTGTCAACAGTCCTAAAGGTTACATACAAACCCATGAACAATAACAGAAAGGCAAAGCGCACCCAATCCAACCAGTCTGCCCCACACCACTGCAGCACCACTTATACTAAAAACATCTACACTCCACCCCAACTGGAGCCATGTGATCTCCTGGGCGAGGCAAAAACCAGATAAAAACCCAGGCCAATTTAGGGAGAAAAAATCTGGTAAAATTCCTCTCCGACCCATCCAGGCGATCAAAACTAGTCCAGGAGATCACCCTGGCCGTATTCTATTCCCTGCAGTACTTACCATTATCTGCACCGACCAACGAAAGGTCATCCAGTCTAATCCCAATTACCAGCTCTAGGTCCGTAACCCTGCACTTAAAGTGGTCATCCAACCATCTCTTAAAAGTGGTGAGGGTTTCTGCATCCACCACCCTTCCAGGCAGCGAGTTCCAGATCCCCACAACCCTCTGCGTAAATAAGCCCTCCCTCAAATCCCCTCTACACCTTCCACCAACCACCTTAAAACTATGCCCCCTCGTAATAGCCCCCTCCATCAATGGAAATAGATCCTTACTATCCACTATGTCCAGGCCCCTCAATATTTTGTACGCCTCGATGAGGTCTCCTCTCAACCTCCTCTGTTTCAATGAGAACAAACCCAGCCTATCCAATCTGTCCTCATATCTAAGATTCTCCATTCCAGGCAGCGTCCTAGTAAATCTCCTCTGCACCCTCTCTAGTGCAATCACGTCCTTTCTATAATACGGCGACCAGAACTGCATGCAATACTCCAGCTATGGCCTAACCAGTGTATTATACAATTTAAGCATAACCTCCTTGCTCTTATATTCTATGCCTTGGCCAATAAAGGCAAGCATTCTGTATATCTTCTTAACCACCTTATCCACCTGGCCTGCTACTTTCAGGGATCTGTGGACAAGCAGTCCAAGGTCCCTTTGTTCATCTACACTATTAAGTGGCCTACCGCTTAATGTGTATACCCTTTCCTTATTAGCCCTCCCAAAGTGCATCACCTCAGACTTCTCTGAATTAAATTCCATTTGCCACTGCTCTGCCCACCTGACCAGTAGATTGATATCCTCCTGCAGCCCATGACTTTCTTCTTCATTATCAAACACACAGCCAATGTTAGTATCGTCTGCAAACTTCTTAGTCATACTTCCTATATTCAAATCTAAATCGTTGATATATACTACAAAAAGCAAGGGACCCAGTACTGAGCCCTGTAGACCCCACTGGAAACATCCTTCCAGCCACAAAAACATCCATCAATCATTACCCTTTGCTTCCTACCTCCAAGCCAATTTTGGATCCAACTTGCCACTTTGCCCTGGATCCCATGGGCTTAACCTTCATGACCAGTCTACCATGTGGGACCTTATTAAAAGCCTTGCTAAAGTCCATATATACTACATTGTACACATTACCCTCATCGACTCTCTTGGTTACCTCCTCAAAAAATTCAATCAGGTTAGTCAAACACGATCTTCCCTTAACAAATCCTTGCCTATCCAAATGCAGATTTATCCTGTCTTTCAGGAATTTTTCCAATAATTTTCCCACCACTGACGTTAGGCTGACAGGCCTGTAATTATTCGGCCTATCCCTTTTTCTCTTCTTAAACAAGGGTACTACATTAGCAGTCCTCCAATCCTCCGGCACCATGCCCATATCCAAAGAGAACTGGAAAATGATGGTCAAGGCCTCTGCTATTTCCTCTTTTACTTCACTCGACAACCTGGGATGCATTTCATCCAGACGTGGGGACTGATTTACTTTCAAAGCTGCTAAACCCCTTAATACTTCCTCTCTCACTATATTTATTTCATCCAGAATATCACACTCCTCCTCTATAGCAGTATCTACATTACCTCTTTCCTTTGTGAAAACAGATACAAAGTATTTGTTAAGAACCGTACCAACATCTATCCCCTCTACCGTCCCCTATCCCATCCCCTATCCCATCCCGTCCTCTTGATAAGGTCCCACATGGCAGACTGGTCACAAAGGTAAATGAGATCCAGGGCAAAGTGGCAAGTTGGATCCAAAATTGGCTTAGAGGTAGGAAGCAAAGGGTAATGGTTGATGGATATTTTTGTGACTGGAAGGATGCTTCCAGTGGGGTTCTGCAGGGCTCAGTACTGGGTCCCTTGCTTTTTGTGGTATACATCAATGATCTAGATTTGAATATAAGGCGTATGATTAAGAAGTTTGCACAGATAACACTAAAATTGGCTGCGTGGTTGATAATGAAGAGGAAAGTCATGGACTGCAGGAGTATATCAATCTACTGGTCAGGTGGGCAGAACAGTGGCAAATAAAATTTAATTTGGAGAAGTGTGAAGTTATGCACTTGGGGAGGGCTAATAAGGAAAGGGTATACACATTAAACGGTAGGCCACTTAGAAGTATAGATGAACCTTGGACCTTGGAGTGCTTGTTGACCGATCCCTGAAAGTAGCAGGCCAGGTGGATAAGGTGGTTAAGAAGCCATACGGAATGCTTGCCTTTATTGGCAGTGGCATAGAATACAAGAGCAGGGAGGTTATGCTTAAATTGTAGGCCATAGCTGGAGTACTGCGAGCAGTTCTGGTCACCGTATTATAGGAAGGATGTGATTGCACTGGAGAGGGTGTGGAGGAGATTTATGAGGATGCTGCCTGGAATGGAGAATCTTAGTTATGAGGACAGATTGGATAGGTGGGTTTGTTCTCATTGGAACAAAGGAGGCTGAGAGGAGATCTCATTGAGGTGTACAAAATTTTGAGGGGCCTGGATATAGTGAATAGCAAGGGCCTAGTTCCATTGGTGCAGGGGTCTATTACGAGGGGGCATAGGTTTAAGGTGGTTGGTGGAAGGTTCAGAGGGGATTTGAGGGGAGGCTTCTTCACGCAGAGGGTTGTGGGGGTCTGGAACTCACTGCCTGGAAGGGTGGTTGATGCAGAAATCCTCACCATACTTAAAAGGTGCTTGGATGGGCACTTGAAGTGCTGTAAGCTGCAGAGTTACAGACCTAGAGCTGGTAAGTGGGATTAGACTGGATAATCTTTTGTTGGCTGGCACAGATACGATGGTAAGTATTTCAGGGAATCGAATACGGCCAGAGTGATCTCCTGGACTAGTTTTGATCGCCTGGATGGGTCAGAGAGGAATTTTCCAGATTTTCCCCCCAATTGGCCTGGATTTTTATCTGTTTTTTGCCTCGCTCATGGCTCTGCGTTGGGTGGAGTGTAAAATATTATGATACATGGGGTGTCGCAGTTGTGTGGGAACGGACTGGTTGGGCCAGATGCTCTTTACCTTTCCACCATTGTTCATTGTTCATTGGTTTATATGTAACCTTCGGGGCTGCTGACCGAGGGCCGTGTGGCTCTTTGTTGGCCGGCGCAGACACGATGGGACAAAATGACCTCCTTCTGTGCTGTAGATTTCTATGTTTCTATCCTGTCCCCTGTCCCGTCCCCTATCCCGTCCCCTCCCCTATCCCGTCCCCTGTCCCTATCCTGTGCCCAGTTTGATTTTGGAATTGATATAACGGGACTTGTTGCATAAAACAAATTCAAATTGGTTTAAGCTTCTGGTCCCTCACAGCACTGAGTTCAACGTGGAAACATTTTCATTTTCCAAAATAATACATCGCCGATTGCCAGTTTGTAGAGATTTGGTACTTGTGAATTTAATCAGCGTGTGGGATCGCAGAGCAGGAAGCTAGTCTACTGTTTCATGGAGATAGTGTAGCAGATCCAGTGACATCTAAATGGCTTCAAACAATAACCAGGTTAAACTCTTACAGAGTGCAGGAACGGCTCATTAATTGAAATCCGTCACATGGGAGAGGATTAGGTCCCTGCTCATGGTCCTTTAGTCTTGATATTGATTACAAACCGCAATATGATCACTACTTTATTCTCAAGTAATAATTGCAATTCCAGAGCCCGTGCATTTGGAATAATTTATTACATTGGGATTAAATTCCGAGCTGAGTGACAGTCACCGAGCAACACAATGCATAAATTGATACTGAGACAGTGAGCAGCAAATGCTGAAAAGTCTGCGCTGCTGCTTTGCAGAGACTCTTGCCCCCACCCCCCCACCCCGTCCAATCTCCTCTCGATCCCTCGATGTGCAACACACCAAGCTGCTGGATACAATTCACGGCTCTCCCTGGGCGCTGATTTACAGGGCTGTACGTGGGCAGAATCGCAGGGAAATCTCGGGGGCACTTGACTACCCGTCCAACCCCCTCACCCACTCCTCCTCACTCACCCCACACATCCCCCCTAACCCACCCCCCTCACCCCCTCACCCCCCACTCACCCAACCCCCCTCACCCACCCCAACCCCCTCACCCACCCCACCCACCCACCAAACCCACCCCTCACCCACCCACCAAACACACCCCCCCACCCACCCTACCCAACGCCTCATTCTCACCCATCATCATCATAGTTAGTCCCTCGGAATCAAGGAAGACTTGCTTCCACTCCTAAAGTGAGTCTTTTGGTGGCTGAACAGTCCAATACGAGAGCCACAGACCTGTCACAGGTAGACAGACATTCGTCGGGGTAAGGGGGGGTGGGACTGATTTGCTGCCTGCGCCTGACCTCTTCATGCTCGCAGCGTTGAGATTCGAAGAGCTCAACGCCCTCCCGGATGCACTTTCTCCACCTATGGTAGTCTTTGGCCAAGGACTCCCAGGTGTCAGTGGTGATGTCGCACTTTACCACGGAGGCTTTGAGGGTGTCCTTGTAATGTTTCCGCTGCCCATCTTTGGCTAGTTTGCCATGAAGGAGCTCCGCATAGAGCAATTGCTTTGGCAGTCTCGTGTCTGGCATGCAAACTATGTGGCCTGCCCAGCGAAGCTGATTGAGTGTGGTCAGTGCTGCAACGCTGGGGATGTTAGGCTGGTCGAGGACACTAATGTTCTTGCGTCTGTCCTCCCAGGGGCTTTGCAGGATCTTGCGGAGACATCGTTGGTGATATTTCTCCAGCGACTTGAGGTGGTTTCTGTATATCGTCCATGCCTCTGATCCATAGCCCTGTAGACCATGAGCTTGATGGTAGATTTGAGGGCATGGTTTTCGAACACACTTTTCCTCAGGCTGCCAAAGGCTGCACTGGCGCACTGGAGGTGGTGTTGAATCTCCGCATCAATGTCTGTCTTTGTTGATAAGAGGCTCCCGAGGTATGAGAAGTGGTCCACGTTGTCGAGGGCCGTGCTGTGAATCTTGATGACTGAGGGGCAGTGCTCTGTGGCGAGGACAGGCTGGTGGAGGACCTTTGTCTTACGGATGGTAAGCGTAAGGCCCGTGCTTTCATATGCCTCGATGAATATATACTAGAGTTCAGCCTAAGAATGTGCGCAGACGCAGGCGTCGTCCACGTACTGCAGCTCAATGACAGAGGTTGGGGTGATCTTGGACCTGGCCTTTACAGGGCTGATTGACAGGGCTGTACGTGGGCAGAATCGCAGAGAAACCTCGGGGGCACTTGATTACATGTCCCATCCCCTCACCCACCCCCCTCACGCAACCCCACCACCCACCCCACCCACCCACCCTCACCCACTCCACATCCACCCCACCCACATTCTCTCACGCACCCTCGCCATCCACGCAACCCCACCACCCACCCCACCCACCCACCAAGCCCACCCCCTCACACACCCCATCCAACGCTTCACCCACACCACCCGCCCACCTCACCCATCCATCCCCCTTCACCCACCCCCTCACCCACATACTCACCCCCTCACCCATCCACCTTACCCACCCTACCCACACACCCACCCCCTCACCCAAACACCACCCACCCCCCTCACCCACCCCACCCACCCCCACCCACACACCACCCCCCTCACCTGCCCACACACTCCCTACCCACCCCACCCACATAGCCACCCCCCCAACCCCATCACCCACAGCACCCACCCACACACCCCCTCACCCCCTCAGCCTCACCCACACCACCCACCCCCCTCACCCACACCACCCACCCCCCCTCACCTACCCACCTCACCCACCCACCCGTTCACACACCCACGCCTTCAACCTCCCATCCCATTTTAGAAAGGACAGTAAGACCCTAAAGAACATACATTGCACATTCACCAGGGTCCAGAGAACTCAGACAGTGCGACTATTTCCACTGAACTAGCAAAGGCCAAGAGGAGATTTAATAAGATTTTTTTAATTATGAATAATTTTGATCGAGTGAGCAGGGAAAGATTATTTTCTCCGATTGTGAATCAGTGGTGAGGGCTGAATGTCAGAGAGTGAGGTCAGAGGTTTGGAGCGATCTCTTCACACAGTGGGGTGTTGGAGTACGACATGTTTTACGGGAGTGGGCGAGGCTGAGATCATTGCATCTATTATGGGAAAACTGGATCAATATTTGCAGCTGGTCAATATCCACAACCAGTTTTGGAAAGAACCAATGCAGAAATGATAAACGTGTAAAATCCTTGGACTGGGAAGCCATGTGAGGAGCTGTGTCAACTTTTGTTCTTCATAGAGCTAAATAATCTGGACTTTGACACAAAAGGATTGATGTAAACCTTTGCTGCTAATACCACATGAAGAGGTGTAGCAGATTTATAGGGAGAATGCAGAACACTGCAAAGTTCACTGTACACAGCAGCTCAAATCCATGGAAAATGACCCGGAAACACTCAACTGGATCAGTAATGTCCCTCAGAGACCCTGCCACTTACCCAGTCTGGCCAACGTGTGACTCCAGTCCCACACCATGTCATAGATGTCATAGAATTGTATAGCACAGAAGGAGGCCATTCGGCCCATTGTACCTGTGCCAGCTCCTTGAAAGGACTATCCAATTAGTCCCACTCCCCTGCTCTTCCACACGGCCCTGTAAATGGACCTTTTCAAGTATTTATCCAATTCCCTTTTGAATGTTATGATTGAACCTGCTTCAGTGCATTCCAGATCACAATCACAGTAAAATCCTATTTATCACAACATTTAAAAAACACACCGTACTTACAAAAGATTCATAACATTGAATCACAGAATGGTTACAGCACAGAAGGAGGCCATTCGGACCGTCGAGCCCGTGCCGGCTCTCTGCAAGAGCACCTCAGCTAGTCCCACTCCCCCGCCCTTTCCCCGTAGCCCTGCAAATAATTTTCCTTCAGATACTTAGCCCATTCTCTTTTGAAAACCATGATTGAATCTGCCTCCACCACCCTTTCAGGCAGTGCATTCCAGATCTTAACCACTCACAGCATAAAACAGTTTTTCCTTGTATCGCCTTTGGTTCTTTTGCCAGTCACCTTAAATCTGTGTCCTCTGGTTCTCGACCCTTCTGCCAATGGGAACAGTTTCTCTCTATCTACTCTGTCCAGACCCCTCATGATTTTGAACACCTCAATTGAATCTCCTCTCAACCTTCTCTGCTCCAAGGAGAACAATCCCAGCTTCTCCAGTCTAACCACCTAACTGAAGTCCCTCATTCCTGGAATCATTCTTGTAAATCTTTTTGCACCCTCTCTAAATCCTTTACATCCTACGTACACCCCCAGGTCTCCCTGTTCATGCACCTCCTTTAGAATTGCACGCTTTAGTATATATTGCCTCTCCTCATTCTTTCAATGTGATTGGTTCTTCATGCCCTCTGATGTGACCCAGTGAAAACCTCAGTTGCAAACAATAGCTGTCAAGTTCAAAAAAGGGAAATATCAGACTTTAGGCAACAACCTCGCATTGAATCAGGAGTTGTTTTGGGCATCGTTCCGTCATTGTCGAGAGTCAATATCCTGCGATTCACTACCTGCAGTAGTGCAATCATTACACGAACACCAGCATTTGCAGGAGAAGCCTCACCACCTCTCAAGGGCAACTAGGGATGGACAATAAATATGGAAACGGGATGCCCACATCCTGAGAACCATTAAAAATAAGTTAACAGCCACACTGAGAGGGTTAACAGCTTCTGTACCCGGGGCAGCACTGAGAGGGTTAACATCGTCTGTACCCGGGGCAGCACTGAGAGAGTTAATGACTGTATCCGGGGCAGCACTGAGAGGGTTAACAGCGTCTGTACCCAGGACAGCACTGAGAGGGTTAACAGCGTCTGTACCCAGGACAGCACTGAGAGGGTTAACAGCGTCTGTACCCAGGACAGCACTGAGAAGGTTAACAGCGTCTGTACCCAGGGCAGCACTGAGAGGGTTAACAGTGTCTGTACCCAGGTCAGCACTGAGAGGCTTAACAGTCTGTACCCAGGGCAGCACTGAGATGGTTAATGACTGTATCTGGGGCAGCACTGAGAGGGTTAACAGCGTCTGTACCCAGGACAGCACTGAGAGGGTTAACAGTGTCTGTACCCAGGGCAGCACTGAGAGGGTTAACAGTGTCTGTACCCAGGGCAGCACTGAGAGGGTTAACAGTGTCTGTACCCAGGGCAGTACTGAGAGGGTTAACAGTGTCTGTACCCAGGGCAGCACTGAGATGGTTAATGACTGTATCTGGGGCAGCACTGAGATGGTTAATGACTGTACCCGGGGCAGCACTGAGTGGGTTAATAACTGTATCCGGGGCAGCACTGAGAGGGTTAATGACTGTACCCGGAGCAGCACTGAGAGGGTTAATGACTGTATCCGGGGCAGCACTGAGATGGTTAATGACTGTACCGGGGCAGCACTGAGAGGGTTAATGACTGTACCTGGGGCAGCACTGAGTGGGTTAATAACTGTATCCGGGGCAGCACTGAGAGGGTTAATGACTGTACCCGGGGCAGCACTGAGAGGGTTAACAGCGTCTGTACCCGGGCAGCACTGAGAGGGTTAACAGCGTTTGTATCCGGAGGCCCAAGGATCCGATCTGTCAGTTCACTGAACACACGACCATGTCCCAGTTTACTAGTGGCAGAGTTTGATATGTGAGAGGAATGTGGGACAATGGATGAGCTGGAGAACATTACGCAGGGCAACGGGGCCTCAAGGTTGTTCTCAAATCCTCAGTTCCATTCCAGCAAGAGATCTGGGCAAATATTTTTGCAGTATGGGGTGGAGGGAGGCTGCATTATCAGATGAGATGTTAAACTCAGATAAGAACATTAAGAATATAAGAAATAGGAACAGGAGCAGGCCATGTGCCACTCGAACCTGCTCCGCCATTCAATAAGATCCTGGTTGATCTGATCGTCGACTCAGCTCCACTTCCCTGCCCGCTCCCCATAACCCCTTATCCCCTTATTGTTTAAGAAACTATCTATTTCTGTCTTACATTTATTCAATGTCCCAGCATCCACAGCTCTCTGAGGCAGTGAATTCCACAGATTTACAACCCTCTGAGAGAAGAAATTTCTTCTCATCTCTGTTTTCAATGAGTGGCCCCTTATTCTCTAGTTCTAGTTCTAGTTCTCTAGTTCTAGTCTCCCCCATCAGTAGAAACAACCTCTCTGCATCCACCTTGTCAAGCCCCCTCATAATCTTATACGTTTCGATAAGATCACCTCTCATTCTTCTGAATTCCAATGAGTAGAGGCCCAACCTACTCAACCTTTCCTCATAAGTCAACCTCCTCATCCCTGGAATCAACCTAGTGAACCTTCTCTGAACTGCCTCCAAAGCAAGTATATCCTTTCGTAAATATGGAAACCAAAACTATATGCAGTATTCCAGGTGTGACCTCACCAATACTCTGTATAGCTGTAGCAAAACTTCCCTGCTTTTATACTCCATCCCCTTTGCAATAAAGGCCAAGATACCATTGGCCTTCCTGATCACTTGCTGTACCTACATATTATCCTTATGTGTTTCATGCACAAGTACCCCCAGGTCTCACTGTACTGCAGCACTTTGCAATCTTTCTCCATTTAAATAATAACTTGCTCTTTGATTTTTTTCTTCCATAGTGCATGACCCCACACTTTCTAACATTATACTCCATCTGCCAAATTTTTGCCCAGTCACTTAGCCTGTCTATGTCCTTTGCAGATTTTGTGTGTCCTCCTCACACATTGCTTTTCCTCCCATCTTTGTATCATCAGCAAGCTTGGCTACGTTACACTCAGTCCCTTCTTCCACATCGTTAATATAGATTGTAAATAGTTGGGGTCCCAGCACTGATCCTTGCGGCACTCCATTAGTTACTGGTTACCAACCAGAGAATGAACCATTTATCCCGACTCTCTGTTCTCTGTTAGTTAGCCAATCCTCTATCCATGCTAATATATTACCCCCAACCCTGTGAACTTTTATCTCGTGCAGTAACCTTTTATGTGGCACCTTGTCAAATGTCTTCTGGAAATCCAAATACACCACATCCACTAGTTCCCCTTTATCCACCCTGTTCATATCATCCTCAAAGATTTCCAGCAAATTTGTCAAACATGACTTCCCCTTTATAAATCCATACTGACTGCCTGACCGAATTTTGCTTTTCCAAATGTCCTGCGACTGCTTCTTTAATAATGGGCTCCAACATTTTCCCAACCACAGATGTCAGGCTAATTGGTCTATAGTTTCCTGCTTTTTGTCTGCCTCCTTTTTTAAATAGGGGCGTTACATTTGCAGTTTTCCAATCTGCTGGGACCTCCCAGAATCCAGGGAATTTTGGTAAATTACAACCAATGCATCCACAATCCCTGCCGTTACTTCTCTTAAGACCCTCGGATGCAAGCCATTAGGTCCAGGGGATTTATCTGCCTTTAGTCCCATTATCTTACTGAGTACCATCTCCTTAGTGATTGTGATTGTGTTCCTCCCCCACTATAGCCCCTAGACTATCCATTGTCGGAATATTGTTAGTGTCCTCTACCGTAAAGACAGATACAAAATATTTGTTCAGAGTTTCTGCCATCTCCATGATCCGCATTACTAATTCCCGGTCCCGTCCTCTAAGGGACCAACATTTACTTTAGCCACCCTTTTCCTTTTTATATACCTATAGAAACTCTTGCTATCTGTTTTTATATTTTGCGCTAGTTTACTTTCATAGTCTATCTTTTTGGTCCTTCTTTCTGACTTTTAAAAATTTCCCAATCTTCTGTCCTCCCACTAGTTTTGGGCACTTTGTATGCCCTTGTTTTTAATTGGATACCATCCTTTATTTCTTCAGTTAGCCACGGATGGCTATCTTTTCTCTTACACCCTTTCCTCCTCGCTGGAATAGATCCCACAGGCCTATTCCCGTTGAGTTAGACGGCTGGTGAAGAATCCATGGAACTTTGTGAAGAAGAGCAAGGTGCCCTGAGCAACTTTCCTCAAGACCAAGAAAATTATTAATCATCTCTGTTATGTCTTTAATACTCTTAGGAATGACTCCACGAGGTCTAATATTGTACTTGAGCTGTTGTGAACTTAGTCCCATTTATTGTAACTCCAGAGTGAGGCACAAGCATGGTGGGCAGCCTTTTATACTGGGCCCTGCACACCAATGCAGGTGACCCTCAGATCTCCCACCGCAGTGCCCTCTGGTGGCACATCTTATGTGACTATACAATTAGTATACATGGTCTACATACATGACATCACTTCCCCACAAGTCTTTAATGCAAATTGACTCGTACATTGACGGTGACCTGAGCTTTGACCATTGGAGGGTCACTTCTAGCTTGGGTGGGTTGGTAGTGAGATTTGTTGCCAGTGGAGGTCCCAGTGGTTTCTGGTTGTGAGTCCATGACTACTCCATTCTCCCCCCCACACAGAGATCAGGCTAATGGCCCATTACATGTAAGTTGCATTCAAATTCATCACATGGGTTTTACATTTACATCTTGGTATTTGTTGGGTGGATTACAGTTGCGTTTCTTTTTGTGTGGTACATTTACATGATCAGTACAGGTATATCAGTACAGGTACACGAGGACAGTCTAGTTCCAGCACGGCCGGAAGAGACCTGGGTCGGCTGGTGGCGTCACAGTGCCCCATGCTAGTGGGTCTGTGGGCGAGCTGAGCTCATTTTGCTCGAGTTGCCGGAGCTCAAGGCTCTTGCCGTTACTCCTAGTGTCGGGCAAAGACAGCTGATGTGTCTGTGATCTCCCTTTTTGGTTGCGCAGTGTCGCTGCTGCTCCCTGGGAAGTGGTCTCAGTGAGTGAACGTTTAGTCTAAGTGACGGTGGGGCTGCCTCGTTTTGTCTAGCAGTTTGCAGGAGACTGCTGACTCGCTTTCCTTGAGGGCACCGTTGTGAGCACTCTCTAGTTTGGGATCCTGGCTGGTCCAGGTCCCATTTGGAGGAGCCGTTGCGAGTGACCCTTCGCTCTTGGACATTGCCGTGGTGGCGAGTGGGTTTGTGGGCTGCGCCTTTTTCACCCGGGTGGTGGGCGATGGTAGCCGACTGTGAGCATAGGCGCAGTTTACTGTTTCTGGCCCGTGGCGGTTCATGCCATCGGGTGCCTGCACTATTAAACCGATCTGAGGCAGGGTATCGCTACCGGTGTCTCTGCTCTCCAGGGATCGTTTATTCTGCGGCTTGTCTACTTCTGTCAGCTGTGGGGACACTTTATGATACATCGTTCTATTCCTGGGGACACAGGCTACAGCATTGGGTAGCCCGCTGGACCTGTATACGACCGTTAGGTGTTCGCCTGCTACATTGGCTGATTGCACCAGACATCGCTCAACAACACTTTGCTCGTTACAGCTGGACTTTTACATTGGTTACCAATTTCAAGCAGTTCATTCAAAAATGGCGGGTTGCTGGCCTCCTTTAAAATGGCCTTACTACTTTTACCCCAATCGTCTTCCTTGCGTGGAACCACGTGTCGTTGCTCCATTAGCGCTGCACCTCGTGGTTTGGATGTCACCTTTTCCCATCCATGATGTCGACTGCTGCGATCTTCTTTCCCAGGGATTCTGCCACTGAAGCTGGGAAGGCGCCCTCAGATCCAATCTTCCTCCCCAGGAGTCCTGCCACTGAAACCGGGAAGGTGCGTTCGGGTCGTCTCGGCCAGATCATCGCCACACAATCGCGATGAGCGGTCTGTGCCTCGGGGGCTATGCGGATCTGCTCTCCGGTGCCTGGTGCAACCGAAGATGGAGGCTTGCTCTGCCTCTGAGCACGGGGACATCGATCGCTGGAGGGATGAAGTCTTCCCAGTTCCAATGGATCTTCCCCATCCATCTTCTTCCAAGTAGCATTGGTCCATCACCTGAAACAATCCATAATGGTAAATTGTGCACCGCGCCATCATGAGATACACTTACATCTGCACTACCAACAACCGATATCAGTTCCTTGGTGTAGGTGCGCAGCTTTGCCTGAACTGGGACCAGCATGGGTCGTTCAGCTTGATCGTTCCATAACCTCTCAAAGGTTTCCTGGCTCATTACTGACTGACTCGCCCCTGTGTCCACTTCCATGAAGACTGGAACGCCATTTATCTCGACTTCCATTATCACTGGAGGACAATCTGTGGTGCAGGTATATACTCCATACACTTCGTCCTGGGACTGAGATGCCTCTCTAGCCATCTCCTCGTAATCCGCGCTGGATTCACAGCCATCTGCTGACTCCACTTTCACGTGATGAGTCACAGCTCTTTTGCACATTCACTGGAGGTGGCCCTTTGCGTTGCAGCTTTTGCACACATAGTCTCTGAACCGACACTGATGAGCCCTGTGATTACCTCCGCAACGCCAGCATGGTGCTACTCGACTTACGTTTGCACCCCTTGGCGGACTCTGAGTTAAAGGACTCGGGGGCCTGTACGCTCTGCCCTGGGCAGATTCACGTTCAACAGTTCTGCCTGTGAAAGGTGCCATTCTATTTACAGTACTTGCCAGGTTGAAGTCCTGAGAGTGAGTCATCATCTGCTTGGAGCTGCAGCTTGAGGTCATGAACGCCTGGCTGATGCTGATGGCCTTCTGCAGAGTGACAGTGGTTTCGGCAGACAATAGCCTGTGAAGAAGGGCTTCATGACCGATGCCAGTTATGAAAACGTCCCGCAACGCATCGCCGAGGGATGCGCCGAATTCACACGGTCCTGCCAGCCTCCTGAGGTCGGCAGCGTACTTTGTGATTTCATGGCCCTCGGGGCGGCAGTGTGTATAAAATAGATACCTGGCCGTAAGGATGCTCTACTTCGGTTTGAGTTGGTCTCGAATTAGCACTTTCAGCTCCTCATATGACTTGGTCGTTGTTTTCTCTGGTGCAAGCAAGTCCCTGACAAGACCATAGACCGCGGGCCCACAACTGGTCAACAGGATAGCTCTGCGCTTATCTGCCAGTGTGGCCGGATCATCGCCTACCAGCTCATTTGCTACGAAATATTGGTCGAGCCGCTATGTAAAGGCTTCCCAATCTTCACCCTCTGAGAACTTTTCTAATGCACCAACATTAGTCATTTTTGCATGAAAGTTCGTAATCTCGTCGCCAGTTGTTATGTCTTTAATACTCTTATGAATGACTCCACGAGGTCTAGTATTGTACTTGAGCTGTTATGACCTTAGTCCCATTTATTGTAACTCCAGAGTGAGGCACAACCATGTTGGGCAGCATTTTATACTGGGCCCTGCGCACCTTTGCAGGTGACCCTCAGGTCTCCCACCACAGTGCCCTCTGGTGGCACACCTTATGCGACTATACAGTTAGCATCCATGGTCTACATACATGACAATTTCATTGCTGATTATGGGATTTTACTAGAATACATTGAAATCGAAGAACTGCAGAAAAAAATCGAAGAACAAGTTATTATTTAAATGGACAAAAATTGCAAAATGCTGCAGTACAGCAGGACCTGGGGGTCCTGGTGCATGAAACACAAAAGGTTAGTTTGCAGGTACAGCAAGTGATCAGGAAGGCCAATGGAATCTTGGCTTTTATTGCAAAAGAGATAAGTATAAAAGCAGGGAAATCTTATACAGGGTATTGGTGAGGCCACATCTGGAATACTGCGTACAGTTTTGGTTTCCATGTTTACAAAAGGATATATTTGCTTTGGAGGCAGTTCAGAGAAGGTTCAATAGGTTGATTCTGGAGATGAGGGGGTTGACTTATAAGGAAAGGTTGAGTAGGTTGGGCCTCTATTCATTGGAATTCAGAAGAATGAGAGGTGATCTTATCGAAACGTATAAGATTATGAGGGGGCTTGATAAGTTGGGTGCAGAGAGGATGTTTCGACTGATGGGGAGACTAGAACTAGGGGGCATAATCTTAGAATAAGGGGCCGCCCATTTAAAACTGAGACGAGGAGGAATTTCTTCTCTCGGAGGGTTGTAAATCTGTGGAATTTGCTGCCTCAGAGAGCTGTGGAAACTGGGTCATTGAATAAATTTAAGACATAGATAGACATTTCCTTAACCGATAAGGGAATAAGGGGTTGTGGAGAGCAGACAGGAAAGTGGACCTGAGTCCATGATCGGTTCAGTCATGATCGTATTAAATGGCGGTGCAGGCTTGAGGGGCCGTGTGGCCTACTCCTGCTCCTATTTCTTATGTTCTTATGTCCTTACATACAACATGGATGCAGGCCAGTCAGCCAAAGATGCCCCATTGTTGTTTACCTCCACACAGGCGAATAGTTTGAATCACATTTGCCTACACTGTTCCCTTATCTCTTCATCTCCTTTCCTTCATTCCCCCTCTCCAATCTAGGAACGGAAGAATTACTGGATGAGAATAGGCCCAAATCCATCTAGTTCACCGTCTACCATTCTGGGAGTCTCATGATCCAACAGTAATGGAGTTGTTGACCAATCACAGCGATCGATCTCGATCAATGAATCTATAACAGGCCCAGACATGGCAAGGAAAACACCCAGTGGTGGAGAGCTTTGGGAACCAGAGGTCCAAAGTCCCCTGTTCCTCCTGAACTCGCCACACCAAACGTCACGGCTCACACTACTCAGATACTGCAGTAAAAAATTTTACTTTCTGAAAGAAATCTCTCCAATTTGTTTTTGAATGATTCAATGCTAACCGCTTCCATCGTTTCCCAAGGGAGCCTGGTCCATAGATTGACCACTCACTCACTTTCTACATTACAACAGTGACTACATTCAAAAAAATAATTAATTGGATGTAAAGTGCTTTGGAGCGTCCTGAGGTCGTGAAGGGCACCATATCAATACAAGTCTAGCTTTCTTTTCACTGACAATTTTTCTACAGATCTGATCATGAATGTTGACAAAGTTACTGCCTGAGCATTAATCCTGCAAGTGAATTGCGCACTACAATGCCCCATTAGTGAGGATCGATTGAAACCCATGGCCGACTTAGTCACTTCATCACCTCACCACAAAATAGCTGCTGTTTTTGATGACCAAGAGAAATTGCACTTTGAAATAGGTTATTGTACATGAAACTCATTGAGACATTTCAAACCAGTGAATACATGACAACAGGGAACCTTAAGAACAGAAGAATTAGGAGCAGGAGTCAGCCATTCGTCCCCTCGAGCCTGCTCTGCCATTCAATACGATCATGGCTGATCTGATCATGGACTCAGCTCCACTTTCCTGCCCACTTCCCATAACCGTTTATTCACTTATCACTCAAAAATCTGTCTATCTCCACCTTAAATATATTCAATGACCCAGCCTCCACAGCTCTCTGGGGCACAGAATTCCACAGATTTACAACCCTCTGAGAGAAGAAATTCCTCCTCACCTCAATTTAAATGGGCGACCCCTTATTCTGAGACTATGCCCCCTAGTTCTAGATACCGCCATGAGTGGAAACATCCTCTCTGTATCCACCTTGTTGGGCCCCCTCATTATCTTATATGTTTCAATAAGATCACCTCTCATTCTTCTGAACTCCAATGAGAACAGGCCCAAACTACTCAGCCTATCCTCATAAGTCAACCAAATGACTATTTGTACTGTGGAGCCCCGCCCCCGATGCCTCCCGCCCAAACCAGAAGTGCAGCCCGAACCTGAACCATTCCGACCACGTTGCCCGCTGAGGCCCTGATCGAGCGACCCCAAGTCTGGAGATAATTCCCTTGATTCTGGAGCTCCTATTTCCCCGAGCACTGAGCGGCCCCGAGCCTCGAGCTCCCCACTGGGCCCCGAGCTCCCCGCTGGGCCCCGAGCTCCCCGCTGGGATCTGAACTCTGAGCTTCGTGTTGGGCCTCGAGCTCGCTGCTGGGACCCGAGCTCCAAGCCGGGCCCCAAGCTCTATGCTGGGCCTCGAGCTCTGTGTTGGGCCCCGAGCTCTGTGCTGGGCCCCAAGCTCCGTGCTGGGCCCCGAGCTCCGTGCTGGGCCCCGAGCTCCTCATGGTCCCCGAGCTCACCACTGGGCCCCGAGCTCCGCGCTGGGACCCGAGCTGCGTGCTGGGCCCCGGGCAATGTGCTTGGCCCGGAGCTCCCCGCTGGTCCTGGTTGGGAGGAGGGAGTGAGTCTGTTGGAGAGGGGGAGGAAAGAGAGCCTGTTTTGGGGGGGGGAGGTGGGGGGTGGAAGAGAGAGAGTGAGCTTGTTGGGGGGGGAAGAGAGAGAGAGCCTGTTGTTGGGGGGGGGGGGGTGGTGAGGGAGAGAGAGAGAGACAGAGAGAGAGAGAGAGAGAGAGAGAGAGAGCCTGTTGAGGGGGCGGGGCGAGAGAGAGAATGCCTGTTGCGGGGGGAGTGGTGTGGGGGGAGAGAGAGAGTCCGTTGGAGAGGGGGGGGGAGAGAGAGAGCCGTTGGTACGGGGCGGGGTGGAGAGAGAGAAAGAGAAAGCCTTTCGTTGGGAGGGGGGGAGGGAGAGAAAGCGAGAGAGAGAGAGAGCCTGTTGGGGGGGGGGATGGGGGGAAGAGAGGGAGAGAGCCTATTGGGGGGGGGCGTTGGAGGAGAGTGAACCTGTTGTGGGGGGGGTGGGGGAGAGAGAAATAGCCTGTTCTGGGGGGGGGGGAAGAGAGTGAACCTGTTGTGGGGGGCGGTGGGGGGAGAGAGAGAAAGCCTGTTTTGGGGGGGAGGAGAGAGGGAGAGAGCCTGTTGGGGGACAGGGGAGGAGCGAGAGAGAGAGCCTGTTGGCGGTGGGGGGGGGGGGGGGGGGGGTCGGAGGGGAGAGAGAGAGAGC
Source organism: Pristiophorus japonicus (assembly GCF_044704955.1). Lineage (NCBI taxonomy): Eukaryota > Metazoa > Chordata > Chondrichthyes > Pristiophoridae > Pristiophorus > Pristiophorus japonicus. Next base: position 208,179 of record NW_027254402.1, on the reverse strand, counting down.
CTGTTTTGAGGGGGGGAGTGTTGTGTATGCAATAACTCAAGAGGCTTAGTACCATGAACTCAATCAGGTGCGACCTGACTCTACTTTATTAGCTCTCAAAGTGAGGATTAAACATAGAGAGGCTTTCTTTATATACAAGAGCTGCACGTGTATGTCTGTGGCCCAATGACCTCTGACGGTTGCTCCCCCTGGTGGCAGGTAAGCCCAGGCATATATACATTACATCATTCCCCCCCCCCACCCCAAATCTTGGTATCAGTCCTATTTACAAATTGAGATGGTCCGGGGCTTTCCGCTCCCTAGTTGATTGTCTCAGTTCAATTCCAGATCTGGGTGAGCTCTCCGAGTCATTCATGACTTGAGGCTGGGTAGCCAATCTAACGGGAGTGGCAGTGTCCATGTCAGGGATTGAAGGTCCAGATTAATTGACAACAGCAGGGTCTTCTGATGGCTGAATATGAATCAGTTGGTCATTGATGGTGTCTTCTTCAAGCTGTTCCAGTTCATCTGTGTGCCGCAATTTCATCTGATCAATGTGCCTCCTGCATGTTTGCCCATTAGTGAGCCTGACAATAAGCACCCTGTTACCCTCCTTGGCCGTAACAGTGCCAGTGACCCACTTGGGGCCTTGACCATAATTTAGCACATTCACATGATCATTAATAGAGATGTCGCGTGACACGGCAGTGTGATCATGATACCACTGCTGATGTTGACGTCTGTTTTCGACGTGATCATTAAGATCAGGGTAGACAAGCGAGAGCCTGGTCTTGAGACCTCTCTTCATCAACAGTTCAGCAGGGGGGACCCTCGGTAAGATGTGGGGTCTCGTCCTGTAACTAAGCAGTATGCGTGACAAATGAGTCTGCAAAGAATCGTGAGTTACGCATTTCAGGTTCTGCTTGATGGTTTGGACGGCCCGCTCCGCTTGACCATTGGACGCTAGTTTGAATAGTGCTGACCTTACGTGCTTGATACCATTGAATCTCATAAATCCTTGAAACTCCAAACTCGTGTCGCTCACAACGGTAAACGGCTCAATGCATCGGCACAATTCTTGGTGCCAGGTCTATGGCAAATGACATAATCATAAGCAGATAATGTCAGCGCCCACCTCTGGATGCGGGATGACACGTTGGTATTGATACTTCAATGCTCTGAAAACAAAGATATGAGCGGCTTGTGATCGGTTTCAAGCTCGAAACGAAGTCCAAACAGATACTGGTGCACCTTTTTAACCCCATATACGCAGGCTAAAGCTTCTTTCTCTACCATGCCATAGGCTCTTTCCACTCTAGACATGCTTCTCGACGCGTACACAATGGGTTGTAGTTTGCCCGACTCATTGGATTGTTGGAGCATGCAACTGTTTTGGATCAATAATAATATACCCAGGTTCGGGATCTGGATGAATGTTAAATAAGAGACAAGACAAATGAAGTAAAGATAAAACACCGTTTACTGAGAGAAAAGAAACATCATATAGTTTACGAAGAAAAGAGAAGTATGATAAGATGCAACAAAGCTCACAGCCTTTGGCCCGTCGGGAACTCTGCAACAACGGCTGGTCTGGAGCCTTGGGGGTCCCGGCACCGCTCGCGAATCACGGTCCAAGGTGAAGTTCAAAAAGCTACTGGACAGTTTTGTTCCTTTATACTATTGAACAAACGTGGGTGCATGTGGCTTATGGCCAACTCCTAATCTGTAAGGCCCCAGCTGTTCTTCCACAAAGCATGAGACCTCGAGGCGCCGATCGTCCCATAAACAAGATGGTGTGCGCATCAAGGTCTCTCTCTCTCTCTCTCCCTGCATCAACAACATTCCACGAGGCATGAAGCAGAAAACACACTGTAAATGTTGGAATATCATAATTAACCCTATGTGATTAACCCTATACAATACAATCCACCCTTGATATTTAGACATTCTAAGTAATATAATCGAATTGAATGCATCAGTTACACGTTGAGTATGCACAAGCAACGCCCGCAATCTACACCAAAGAATACATACAAGCAGCAATATCAGTAATAACGCGACGAGTAAAACAACGACAGGATGTATTAACAGCTTCAAAGCGGCGGATGTTTTTGGGGACCATCGTAAAAGATGTCCCACCAATGATGTACCGTAAGGTCAGTGACCGTTGTCGCAACTCTGACCAAGGTGCCTTCACTGTAACTCATAGCAACTTGCAGAGTATGAAGAGTACGCCCTTGTTTGCTCAATTCGTCAGTGACCTTTTGGTTATCTTTTAGAAATTGAGCTAAACGAGTACAGTGGGAGGAAGTTTAGTAATGCCTAGGACAGTGCGATGGCGCACAACAGTTTTCCATCGTCCTAATCGATATGACCTATTAGAATGAAGGTCATATATGGTATACACATCTTTAAAGCAATCATTTAGAGGAGGATCTTTACGGGCGCCGTCAAGATAAATGGGATAGACACTAGTAATACAAACATGATTCTGTCCGATTTCATGTTAAATTGTATCATTGTATGGTACAAGTGTCCAAATACATATTCCCGCTGTATGCTGTGGGGAGCATGGTTCAAACACAAGTGTGTGCAAAGGACACACTACACCGAAAGGCCATATTTGACAATCTTGAGCTTGGTGAGTTCTATTGCTAGCATCAATCCATCCACCCTTGAACTCGGGTACCCACAGATTTTGCCATACAGGTGGGGAAGCACTATAAACTGGCACCAAATGTTGTTTTTTGTGATATTGACTTTTCTCATAGTAAAGTTACACCACTGGTCATCACAATGTGTATGTTGCATATCAGGTTTTACCCCTAGGTTTCTATTGCCGAAGTGGAATATTTTGCTCCAACTATTTGCATGCCCTGACATGGCAATACGTTCTAACTCGGCCCTTAATAGTTGCTGGGTTACTTCTTCAAACATGCATTGTGTGTGATGACCTAATTCTTGTTGTTGCCCGGTGACACTCCATATCTCTTGAGTAGTTTTATCTATGTTCCCACTGCATTACGCCCGACAGCCAACTAGAAAACATCTGTCCTGTGAGACCTCTGTCCCATGCATTTCGCAATCGAATTGCATCTCCAGTGAGTCTCCCTACCTTTTGTATTTTGTTTTGTAAGGTCTCGATATCTATAGAGTTTAATGCTCCTATTCCTGTTCCTACGCCTCCTAATATTGTGGCTAATATATCATGCCTTTGTCTCACTGACGTTTTCAGATTTGCTTTAATTACAAGTGTCAGACGGCTTGTCTGCATACCGGACTTGTAGTGTGAGATTTAATATGGGTGGGGATGTAAGCACAGGTGTACATGTAGAGTGTAGCCGTTGCAAATGATCCATGGGGCTCTTAGAATGCTTAACTACACATATTGACCAAAAGTGGCTCATAATTCCCCTACCAGTGATTACGGAGGCATTTGTACATCCATACCATAGAGACGCATTTAACTTAATTTTGTCTGACATAGTGTCATTGTTTGACGTAATGTTGCGGGCCCAACTCCTTAACCATGTGATGTTGTGCAATAACGACACATTGGAGTGCACATTGCATATCATTGTCATATCTTTTTGCCACTTGATTGATAACGTGATGTTGGCCCCCATGCTTACTGTTAATAGCACCTGTCCTGGGCCTCCCCAGTACCCGCATGCATCACAAGTGACGCTCCAGTATCCTATAGTGCAGGCTTGCCCGGAAGGACAGGTAAAATTGTCTTGCGTACGATCAGTGTTAGCTAACCGCCACCCTATACGGCCATCCCATGCTGTGTTTGAGGATGGAAGTAGCACAGTCACAGATAACGAGACACAGAGACTTGCCAGCACGAGTTGGTAAAAAAGTCGCCATTTTGGGCAGAATTCCTGTGGGAGGAAGCATAAGTATATTAATTCAGCCCAGTTTAGTCAATTTACTCTTGTCAACACAGAGAGGAATATCTTGACCAGTCAGGAGCACCCAATAAGTGTTTCCTTCTCCTTTTGCTAAGATTTCCCCTGCTTGTAAGGGTTTCTGGGGGTACTGCACCCACACTTGTCCTCCTTCACAAACTGTGTCCTGAGTCTGATTTTCTTTTTCAATACTAGGGACACTAACTTTGCCTAACATGTGGCTTATGGGAGTTCCCCCCCGCAATGGTCGGTGATTCAGATTGCGCACTGCTTGTGGTAAGACCTTTAACTACCCTTGCAATGTGTTAGTGGGAGTTAATATTTTAATCTGTTGCTTACGTAGTCCATTCATGCATTCTATTAACCCTGCAGCTTACAGATAGTAAGGTATGTGAAACATCCAATAGATCCCGTTGTCTACCGCCCACTGTTGCACTGTTTGACCTGTGAAGTGTGACCCATTATCGGACTGTACTTCTGCTGGCTCACCGTAGTATGTGATTAAATTCTCCAGTCCTTTAATCGTACTTTGTTGATTCGCTTTAGACACTGGATAAGCTATCAAAAGTTCAGAATAGGTATCAACAGCGGTGAGCAAATATTGGAACCGTTGTTGCAATGGTAAAGGTCCTACATAATCAACTTGCCATATTTGTGCTGGTTGAGTCCCTCTCTTAATATGGGCACCGGGTTGTCGTTGTAGAGGAAAATGTTTCACCTTTTGACAAATTTCACAGGTGTTTATGATCTGTTTAACACCGTCCGTAGTCAGATGTAACCCCCTATTTCGTGCCCATTGTATCATACCCTGAATGCCCAAATGTCCAGATTTATGGTGGGCCCACTTGCCTATGCCATATTCTTCCTCTTCCGCCTCTTTGACAGCTCGTACCGGGGCTATATTATCAACGGTGTTATTATATTCAGAGGTCTTTGAAATGTTTTTCATGTGAGCGTCCACATGATATACAGTTATTTTCATCTTCTGGGCTTTGGACCATATTTGTTCCCATAGGTGCTTTCCCCACAAGTCTTTCCCAGTTATTTGTCAGTTATGTTCATGCCAGTTTCGCATCCAGCTCGCCATGCCATTGGCTACTGCCCATGAGTCAGTATATATGTGTACTTGTTGCTGTTCCTCTTCTAACGCAAGGACTACAGCTGCTAGTTCTGCTAGCTGGCTGGAGCCTCCCACGCCCTCATCATGCACAATTGTCTGGGTTTTTGGATTGAAGGCAGCGGCTTGCCATCGCCGAAGGCCGTTTCGCCAGACCGCTGAGCCATCTGTGAACCAGGCATGGCTACGCTCTTCAGGGTGTTAACTGTTCAAAAGACACACCCCAGGAGATCGGTGACTCTTTGGTTAAACTGACAGACGACTGCATAAGTTCACTCTCAGCTGTTTGTGGGTATTCAGCAACATGCTCATGTAGTCGGGTGATTCCTTCTTTTCCTTTACTTGCTCTGTCTGCGATATACCATTTCCAGCGCACTATGGAGCTTTGCTGCGCTCGCCCGACCTTGTGTGTCTCATTTTCTGAGAGAACCCAGGATAATATGGGTAGCTCTGGTCTTAAACTGACTTTGTCGTCCCCTGTCTGTCCTTCTGTTTCTGTTAGGGCCCAATAACATGCTAATAATTGTTTCTCAAATGGAGTGTAACGAGTAGCAGCATCTGTCAATTTTCTAGGCCAGAACCCTAACGGTATACAAGTGCCATGTTGAACCTGCCACAAACTCCATACTGCAGTATCATTGGTAACAGATACCTGTAGCTGAAAAGGCTGCCCAGGCACTCGCAAGGCTAGGGATAAAGCTTGAGCTATGGCTTCTTTGGCTGCATCAAAAGCCACCTGCTGTTCCTTTCCCCACTTGAAGTGGGCCTTTTTTTCGTGTTACGGCATATAGCGGTTTTAATAACATCGTGAGGTGAGGTATGTGTCTCCTCCAGTAACCCAGTAGTCCCACAAACCGTTGTGTCTCAGTTTTATTCGTGGGGGTGGCCATTTCTTGAATTTTATTCTTCACAGGCTCGGGTATGATGCGCTCACCCCGAGACCATTGGATCCCCAGAAACTGGACAGTCTGGCTAGGGCCCTGCACCTTCTTCGGATTTATCTCCCAGCCCCTGTTTCGCATGTGTTGGACTAAAGTAGTTTGGGCTTCTGACACTACTGCCTCGGTGGGACCCCTTATTAGTACATCATTGATGTAGTGTGCCAGTGAGACATTAGGAACCAACGTGCACATGTCCAGGTCCCGGGCCACCAATCCGTGGCATAGGGTCGGGCTATGTAGGTACCTTGAGGTAGACGTTTAAATGTGTATTGCCTCCCTTCCCAAGTGAATGCAAACTGGTCCTGGGATTCTTCTGCTATTGGAATGAAGAAAAAGGCATTGGCCAGGTCTGCACCTTCTTCAGACAGCCGCTCTGTTATAGTTACTACATCTGGGACAGCAGTTGCCAGGGGAGGGGCAAATTTGTTCAGTTGTCGGTAGTCCACAGTCATCCTCCAACTTTTGTCAGGTTTCTGCACAGGCCAAACAGGGCTATTGTAGGGGGACACCGCATGTCTAATGATACCCGCCTCCAAGAGCCCTTGTATGGTTTCCCCTATTTCTTTATGTCCCCCAGGTATTCAGTACTGTTTCATAGTCACTATACACGATGGCCATGGTATCACCACTGGTTCCCACTTTGCTTCCCCTGCAATCACAGTGATCGCCCGTATCCCGAATGAGAATCGCCCGAACGAGGTGTTGTGTGTGGTTCCCTTTAAAAGGTCCATCCCTGTTATGTATTGTCCAGATACATTAAATGTATGGTTACAATGGGCGCCACAGAGGGCGCTGTGGTGGAAGACCTGGAAGTACCTGCAAGACAGAGTATAAAAGGCTGCCCACCACACCTGAGTACCCTGGAGTTACAGAATAAAGGGCTCAGGTCACAGCAGTTACTACAACACCAGACTATGTGGAGTCAGTAATTTGAGTGGTACATACATCACATTGGCGACGAGGGCACGGATGAGCTTCACGCAACCATGGCAACTCTGGGCTCACTAAAGGATTTTACAGTGGGTAATGATTGGGAGGCCTTTACAGAAAGGCTCGAGTACCACTTTATAGCAAACAACCTGACGGAGGACACGAACACACTGAGAGAGAAGCGTAAGGCGATATTGCTGTCCAGTTGTGACGATGAGGTTTACTGTCTCGTCAGGGATTTTCTGGCACCCGCGAGTGCCAAGGACAAGTCATATGAGGAGCTGATTGAACTCACTCGTGACCAACTGAAACCGAAGGAGAGCATCCTCACAGCCAGGCACAAATTCTACCACCACTGCAGACCGGAGGGCCAGGATGTCACTAAATATGCTGCGGACATCAGGAGACTCGCAGCGCCGTGTAATTTTGGCACACACCTTGACGAGGCATTGCGAGATGTTTTTGTTATGGGGATTGGCCATGAGGGTCTCCTTCACTGCTATCCACTGAACCTACAGTCACCCTGAAGCAAGCCATCACTATCAGTCGGGCATTTATGACCGCGACTTGCAGCACCAAGCAGATGATCCCCCACAGTCTCGAACCCGGCAGGCACTGTCCACAGGGTAGCGCCCGTCACGGACAAAACTGCAGAACGTGGCTCTGCCCAAGGCAGAGAGCACAGACCTCAGGGTCCTGCAACTCAGAGTCCGCCGAGGGGGGCTAATCGAGTAGCACCATGCTGGCGCTTCGGAGGAAGCCATGGGGCTCACCGGTGCAGGTTTGCGGAGTATACGTGCAATACCTGCCACACGAAAGGCCACCTTCAGCGTATGTGCAAAAGAAATCTGACTCACCTGTGGCTGAGGAGAGGGTAGATGATCCACCATCCAGCGAGGAGCAGGCAGAAGAAGATGAGGCGTTTGGACTGTATACTTGTACCGACGATTCAGCCCCAGTGGTTTTGGAAGTCAAGATTAACGGAGTCCCAGTGAATATGGAAGTGGACACTGGATCGGGTGAGTCACTGATGAGTCAGGAAACTTTTGATAAACTGTGGATCAACCCAGCTGCACGACCCAAGCTGGTCGCGGTCACGGCGAAGCTGCGTACCTACACCAAGGAACTGATACCTGTTCTTGGCAGAGCGGATGTGCAGGTATCTCATGGGGGCGAGACGCACGGTTTACCTTTGTGGATCATTGCAGGCGATGGGCCGACGCTATTCAACAGGAGGTGGATGGGGAATGTCCGTGGGAGCTGGGAAGACTTCATTCCTCCACAGACCGCTGTCTCCCGTGTTCCCAAAGAGCAGCGCCGACCGAGCTGGAGGAGAAAGAAGGGCTTCGACGGGCTACTCCAGCAGGCACCGTCGGCCCGCAGGCAGAGGCCGGCTCCAGAGGATGCAGCGGTGCGGGGTCCGGTGCGTTGTGGCTCCCGGGTGCGGTCGAAGTGTGGTGGATCCCGAGAGAGAGTCGAGAGCAAAATGGTAGGCAGCAGCAGGCTAGAGTTCAGCAGGGAAACCAACCTCGCAAAAGGGTCCGGAGAAGGAAAGCTGTTCATCGGCGGTCTAAATCTCGACACAGACGAGCAGCTCCTGGAATAAGTGCTCTCCAGATACGGGCAAATCTCCGATGTGCAAGTGATCAAGGACACCCAAGCATCCCGCGGTTTCGGCTTTAGCACGTGTTCTTCTCAAACTCGCTCAGCAGTGCAGTCAAGCCACTCACATCCTCAATTGGTTCAGTAATTGCAGGAAGCTCCTCCTCAACAAAATGAGCGTTTAACCTATGCCTTTTCTGTACCATTTCTTCAGGCACGCTATGTCTCTTTTGGCTTGGAACCTTCTTTTCTGTAATCGGCTGCAACTGTTGGCGGAGTTGTTTCAATGTAAAGGGGCACAGCGAGCTCAAGATGGTGGCGAGCCTCGTGGCAGCAGAAGTCTGCAGAGAAAGGCAAGCAGAGCAACTAAAATGACGGCGCCCAGTGGAAGCCTCATGGGAACAACAAGATGGCGTCTTAAAAGGGAAATGTACCCGGGAGTCTTAAAAGGGCCTTACACCGTTGGTGGTCCCCACAAAGAAACATTTGTAAGGCAAGAGCGAGTCTAAATGAGTAATGTGATTTGTATGATGATGTGAGTTAATATTTTGATGCTGAAATAATTACTGTGTTTAAAATGATGGGTGATTTATGAAAAGAGTTAATACCACGAGGTACAAGTAAAAGGGTTACTGGATCTGTGACTAATATGACTAATGGACTAATGCGATTGCCGATTTTATGTGATTCATGCAATGGTTCAGCGGCGGCAGATGAGCCGCAAAGACGACTACTTTCTGAGAACAGAAACAACGCACTAGTTGTGATACCCTGTCTCAGCGCAGCCCATTATCTCGGGCAAAAAGGGGCTGTGTGCTGCCACCGTACCTCACCTAGTGGAGCTGGGATTAAATAACTGTTCAGTGTACCTGCAACCTTTTGTTGTAATTCTTCAATGCATCTATATGTACCATACTATCTATGTATACCTGCTTTCTGTTGGACGTTATGCTCGTGTACTTCATCACCCATGTAAAGACTGCTAATACCACATGCTTGCACCGGATCACAAGCATAATCTCCACATGGGGGAGAAGAGGGAAGTGGATGGTCATGGACTCACACTCACAAATCAACCAGGACGAACAAGACCGAGGTTACCGGCAATGGCTTTTGGAACTGGGGTGGGGGGAAGTGAGATGTTATGTATTGTCCAGGTACATTAAATGTATGGTTACAATGGGGCGCCACAGAGGGCGCTGTGGTGGGAGACCTGGAAGTACCTGCAAGACAGAGTATAAAAGGCTGCCCACCACACCTGAGAGTCACTCTGGAGTTACACAATAAAGGACTAAGGTCACAGCAGTTACTTCAACACCAAACTGTGTGGAGTCAGTGATTTGAGTGCTACATACATCACAATCCCAATAATATGTTCCTTTACTGCCGATATTAAGACCGTTACCCAGGAACGGAGGCCCATTTCCCAACGTCAATCTGATAGTTGTTTGGACAGCGGGCGTTTCTGCCCCTCTGAACCCATTAATCATCATACAGGTCCCTGTGTGTTTCTGAGGATTTCCATGGACAATAGTAACTTCTGCCCCTATGCCTAGTAAAGCAACATCTCTTTGTATGCTCCCCCCCTCCCCGCCAATGTAGCATAATCGGAATGTGTGGCCTCAGGTCCCCGGGAGCTTGGGTTGATGTGGTTCTAACGGGGAGTACTCCCGGATCCCGGCCACACCCTTAGTCGAGGGGATTACTAGCCTTCCACAGCTCTTCTACGTTGGGGTATAGGCTAGCGGGAGGTGGTTTCTCTGCATCCGCAGACTTATCGTTATCCGACTTAGTCTCCCTTACCTCCCTCCTTTCACCCTTCCCTGTTCCTGGGCCACAGTGTTGCTTCCACATAGAATACATTGCTCCTGTTGGGATTCCATCAATTTTTTTCTTGGGGACCCCTACCTTCAGTAAAGCCGCGAACATGTCCCTCCGTGTAATTCTTTTTTTTGTCTTTCCTGACCCTGTACCTTTCCCAGAGGTCGAACCTTGTCGCTGGTCCCGATCCCCCTCTCCATTGGCCGTTCTCGACTCTCGCACATTATCTTCTACATCCTCTAACTGTCCTAACAATAGGCAAGCGTGTCCCACCCGCTGCCCTTGGGCTGGTCCCAATAATGCGAGTAGTGCACCCCTCATCATAGGAGGGCCACTCTTCATCAGCCTGCTCCGCATTCCTGCCGTAAAGAGCTCCTGATCTGGCCCCCCCATATGGTTGGTGATATAATCCTCCCTGTGTTGCCATGTTGCGCAACTGTATCACATCCTCCGCCATAGTATTCCAAGGTTTTACCTCCCCTTCCCAATCAACGGCAGAGGAATATTTTTGCTGGACCCCGATAGTAACCATGTCCCATAGCTAACCTGTGCCCTGGACATTCCGTAGCACTGCTGTGATATGGTGGTCCGTCGTCATAGTCCCCATTTTTGTTAACTCTTCGGGGTTAAGTATTACGCCTGATGCTCCCTGGTCCCAAATCCGGGTTAGCCATTCTAACAATGATTCCCCGGGTTTTTGGTGAAATTGAGACCCTATTTCTTGTAACTCACTAGTGGTGAAGTCATACACCCTTCTAGTGGTTACCGACTGTTCCCCATCTTGCTGTTTCATCTTATTTGTCATAAGGGGTCTAGCTTCCGTGCACGGAGCATATGGGGGAGGGTCTTTAGTTTCCTCCCGTTCCCCCCCCCCTCCATCTGTCCACTCATATTCTGAGTCAGAGGAGTACCAGATGTCTCCGTCCCAACGAGCCGGATCCCAAGTGGGTCCAGCAACCAATGCACATACCTTTGACCAATCTTTCTGTAATTTCCGTCGTCTGGCTTTCTTTTTATTTTGTACTGTCGCCTAATGGCATATTAAAGTTTCTGATTGTTCATTGACTTTATCCGCCCGTTCTTGTACAGTGTGGACCGTTTCAGTCAGAATCGAGTTTTGACTTTCCAAAACCTTAACAGCTGTTTTTAACTGTTCTGCCTCACTTTCCTTAAGTTGTTTACACATCGCCCTTAATGCTGTCAACAAAATCCATTCATTTGTGGGGGACTACTTTTCTCCTGTAGGAATCCCGCTTCCTCCAGGAGAGACAGTACCGTGTGGGATACGGTTCTATCTTTGCTCTGTTCCAATAACTGCGTATCCCAATGTTGCGGAGGTCCAAACCGGGCTAGCACATTGGCAAGAGCGCCAAAACCCTCATCCCTCGTGCTCCACCCTGGTATTCTATACTTCTCTCCCACAGGAGGAGACTGCTTCTTGTCTTTTCTCTTAAACATTTTACCAGATCCTTCCGACTATGCCAAAATGTTTTGGATTGATAATAATAGACCCAGGTTCAGGATCTGGATGAATGTTAAATAAGAGACAAGACAAATGAAGTAAAAATAAAACACCGTTTACTGAGAGAAAAGAAACAGAATACAGTTTATGAAGAAAAGAGAAGTATGATAAGATGCAACAAAGCTCACAGCCTTTGGCCCGTCGGGAACTCCGCAATGACGGCTGGTCAGGAGCCTTGGGGGTCCCGGCACCGCTCGCGAATCATGGTCCAAGGTGAAGTTCAAAGAGCTACTGGACAGTTCTGTTCCTTTATACTATTGAACAAACATGGGTGCATGTGGCTTATGGCCAACTCCTAATCTGTAAGGTCCCAGCTGTTCTTCCACAAAGCATGAGACCTCGAGGCACCGATCGTCCCATAAACAAGATGGTGTGTGCATCAAGGCCTCTCTCTCTCTCTCTCTCTCCCTGCATCAACAACATTCCACGAGGCATGAAGCAGAAAACACACTGTAAATGTTGGAATATCATAATTAACCCTATGTGATTAACCCTATACAATACAGCAACCAACCCCATGTGATGAAGCATCACAGGCCAATACTAAACACTTGCACGGTGTTGTCTTTAGATGCTCTGATAATGACTCCACGAGGCAATGTGTCGTATTTGAACTGTAGTGACCTTAGTCCTTTATTGATAACTCTAGAGTGAGGATCACACATGGTGGCCTGCCTTTTATACTAGGCCAGGCACACCTGTACAGATAACCTACAAGTCTCCCACTGCTATACCCTCTGGTGGCACATCTTGTAATAGTACAAACAGTAACCATGTAGGATACATGACACATGGGTCATAATGTACCAGCAATTTGTTGGAACAAAGCAGATTTCTAGCCTTCTCGAAGGCCCTGTCTTGAGATATACCCCAAACCCAGTTGTCGCCTTTTCTGAGCAGTATGTTCAGTGGCTCTAATAATGTGCTCAATTTGGGTAAGAAATTACCGAAGTAGTTGAGAAGACCAAGGAACGAACGCAGCTCTGTCACATTCTGGGTCTGGGTGCATTTTTGATGGCCTCTGTTTTCGAGTCCGTAGGCCTGATGCCGTCTGCAGCAATCTTCCTTCACAGGAATTCGACTTCCAGTGCCATAAAGACGCACTTTGAACATTTCAACCTGAGCCCCACTTTTTCCAGACAACGTAGAACCTCTGCCAGGTTGTGCAGGTGTTCGGCCGTGTCACGACCTGTGACCAGAGTGTCGTCTTGGGACAGCACGGTTCCAGGGAAGGACTTCAGTAAACTCTATGTTTCTCTGAAATATGGCTGCAGTAGAACGAATTCCGAAAGGACACCTATTGTAAATGAACAGCCCTTTATGCGTATTGATGCATGTAAGTTTCTTCGATGATTCGACAAGCTCCTGTGTCATATAGGTCAACGTCAGATCCAATTTGATGAATGACTTTCCCCCGGCTAGCGTTGCAAACAGATCATCAGCCTTTGGTAATGGGTACTGATCCTGTTGATCGTAACCTTGTAGTCTCCACAAACCCTGACAGTGCCATCACTCTTCAGTACAGGAACAATGGGACTAGCCCATTCGTTAAATTCGACCGGTGAAATGACCCTTTCACGTTGGAGTCTGTCCAGTTCGATTTCGACCTGCTCCCTCATCATGTACGGGGCCACCTGGGCTTTGTGATCTGCACCTTGGCTCCCGTGAAGTTGCCGATGCCCGGTTCAAACAGCGAGAGAAATTTGCTCAGCACTTGAGCACATGAAGCGTCATCCATCGATGACAAAGTTTTAGTTTCGTTCCAGTTCCACTTTATTTTTTTGAACCAACTCCTGCCGAACAGCGTTGCACCATTGCCTGGAACAATCCACAGCGATAGATCATGAACCGCATCATCGTACGACACCTTGACTGCTGCACTGCCAATCACTGGTATGAGCTCTTTGGTGTAGGTACTCAATTTTGCATTTACTGGACTCAGCTTGGGTTTCACGGCCTTGGTGTCCCACAGCTTTTCGAAAGTCCTCTGGCTCATAATTGACTGACTTGCACCCGTGTCTAATTCCATAGATACCAGCACGTCGTTCAATTTTACTTCAATCATTATCGGTTGGCTCATTGTCAGGAACGAATGTACACTATACACTTCCTCCTCGGGAATCTCGGGTTGCATTGCAGAGCCTGCTCCGGATTCGTGCCCAATGGCGGACTTCGAGCAGCTACAGGTTTCACAGTCGGTAGGCCCTGCCAGGTGCAGCTCTGCCAACCAACGACACAATCTGGTGCACAGTACTTGCCGTGGAGTTCCGACTCTGTGAGGATATCTGCTTTGTACTATCAACCGTGGTCAGGCAAGCCTGGGCGATTGTACTGGCCCTGCTCAGATCCAATGTGGTTCCAAACTTACACAGCCCAGCGAGACATCTCAGGTCGGCAACAAATTCTGCCACGTCCTGGCCCTCAGAACGAACATGCTTGTAAAAGGGATATCTCGAGATAATGATGCCTTCTTTAGGTTTGAGATGGTCCCGAATCAGAGCACACAATTCCTCATAGGTCTTTTCCATTGGATGTGCAGGTGAGAGCAGATTCTTTATGAGGCCATAGATTTTTGGACCACAAATCGTGAGGAAAACCACCCTGTGCCTAACTGCGTCAGTATCTTCATCCATCTTGTTGGCCACGAAGTACTGGTTGAGGTGATCTCTAAAATCCTCCCAGTCTTCTCCCTCCACGAATCGCTCCAGGATTCCAATGGTGCTTATTTTTTTTTTGTGCGTGAAAGTTCGTATTGTGCCTCATCGCTAAATGTTGCGTATGCAATAACACAATAGGCTTAGTACCGTGAACTCAATCAGATTTATTAGCTCTCAAAGTGAGGATTAAACATGGAGGCTTTCTTTATATACAAGGGCTGCACGTGTGTGTCTATGGCCCAATGACCTCTGACGGTCGCTCCCCCTGGTGGCAGGTAAACCCAGGCATACATACATTACAGAGAGAGAAAGCCTGTTTGGGGCGGGGGGAGGGGGCAGGGAGAGAGAAAGAGCCTGAGGGTTGGGGTGGGGGGGAGAGAGAGAGAGAGCCTGTTTGGGGGGGGGGGGAGAGAGAGAGCCTGTTGTTGGTGGGGGGGGGGGGGAAGAGGGGACCTGTTGGGAGGAAAGAAGAGAGAGAAAGCCTGTTGGGGGGAGGTGGGGGGAGAGAGAGCCTGTATGGGGGAGGGGCGAGAGAGAGGGCCTGTTGGAGCGGAGGGGGTGGGGGGGAGGAAAGAGAGAGCCTATTTGGGGGGGGAGTACAAAGAGTTGTAGCAGGACTTCTCTGCTTTTATACTCTATCCCCCTTGCAATAAAGGCCAACATTCCATTTGCCTTCCTGATTACTTGCTGTACCTGCATACTAACTTTTTGTGTTTCATGCACAAGGACCCCAGATCCCTTTGAAATGCAGCATGTTATAATCGCTCTCCATTTAAATTATAATTTGTTTTTTTATTTTTCTTGCCTAAGTGGATAACCTCACAATTTCCCACATTATACTCCATGACGAGACCTTGGACAATGTGGACCATTTTCCAAACTTTGGGAGCCTACTATCACCGAGGGCAGACATTGATGATGAAGTCCAACACCGCTTCCAGCATGCCAGCCTTCGGTCACCTGAGGAAAAGAGTGTTCGAAGACCAGGGTTTCAAACCCGGCTCCAAGCTCATGGTCTACAGAGTGATTCCCGCCCTTCTATATGCCTGAGAGACATGGACTATGTACAGCAGGCATCTCAAAACACTGGAGAAGTACCACCAGTGCGGCCTCCACAAGATCCTGCAAATTCATTGGCAGGATATGCGCACCAACATCAGCGTTTTCTCTCAGGCCAACATCCCCAGCATCGAGGCATTGACCACGCTCGATCAGCTCCGATGGGCGGGTCACATTGTCTGCATGCCCGATACTAGACTCCCGAAGCAAGCACTCCAAGCTACGTCACTGCAGGCAAGCCCCAGATGGGCAGAGGAAATGTTTCAAGGATGCCTTCAAAACCTCCTTGAAAAAATGCAACATCCCCACCAACACCTGGGAATCCCTGGCCCACGACCGCCCAAAGTAGAGGAGAGGCATCTAACAAGGCAGCGAATACTTCGAGTCTCTTCGCCGGGTGCACGCGGAGACCAAGAGCAAACAGCGGAAGGAGCGTATGACAAATCAAGCACCCCACACACCCGTCCCTCCAACCACCGTCTGCCCCACCTGTGACAGAGACTGTAGGTCCTGCATTGGACTCATCGGTCACCTGAGAACTCATATTAGTGTGGAAGCAAGTCATCCTTGACTCCGAGGGACTGCCTAAGAAGAAGTTATTCATGACAGAGATCAATATATTTTTGGATATTAAGGGAATCAAGGAATATGTGGATAGTGCAGGTAAGTGGAGTTGAGGTAGAAGATCAGCCGTGATCTCATTGAATAGGTTCGAAGGGCCGAATACTCCTGCTCCTATTTCTTATGTTCTTATAATATTGCTTCTTCGCAGGTCAGATATAGAAATGAGGCCAAAGAACGCTTTTCAACGTTATGTTTCTGGGTCTTAGATTATTTCAATTATTTTAGAGGACATGCTGCTCTTTGAGCATGCCTATCCTTTTCCCGAGATCTAGATAAGCTTCTGGTAATGTGTCTGGGAAACTAACAGAAACCCTGTTTGGTAATTGCTTTTTAGCTAATGGATTTATCTAATGGTTTCATAAATCCTACACAGCATCTTCAAAAGTGCTAGCGCATCACAAGACCTTGTCTTAACTTTAAAGTGGCAAGTAAATTTACTTTTTTCAAAAGATAAATAAACACAAGGTTCTATATCTGCAATCACCTTCTCTCTATCGAAATTCTCAAATCATAAGCAAAGAACCCAAGTCCAGGAATTAAGCTAACCCTTGTAAATAACTTCACCTAGAATTTCTAGCCACTGCATCAGAGTGTCGGCTTGGCTCAGTGGGTAGCACTCTCCCCTCTGAGTAATAAGGTTGTGGATTCAAGCGCCACTCCAGGAGCTAAGCCCACTTCAATGTGGTACTGAGGGACTCCTGCACTGTTAGAGGTGTCGTCTATCAGATGAGATGTTAAACCAAGGACTTAGAATCATAGAAGTTTACAGCTTTGAAGGAGGTCATTTTGGCCCATCATGTCTGCGCCGCCCAACAAGAGGCTATCCAGCCTAATCCCAGTTTTCAGCTCTGAGTCCGTAGCCCTGCAGGTTACGGCACTTCAAGTGCACATTCAAGTACTTTTTAAATGTGGTGAGGGTTTGTGCCTCTACCAACCTTTCAGACAGTGAGTTCCAGACCCCCACAAACCTCTGTGTGAAGAGATTTCCCCTCAAATCCCCTCTAAATCTTCTACCAATTATTTTAAATTTATGTCCCCTGGTTGTTGACCCCTCTTGCTAAGGGAAATAGGCCCTTTCTATCCACTATATCTAGGCCCCTCATAATTTTATACACCTCAAAGAGGTCTCCCCTCAGCCTCCTCTATTCCAAGGAAACCAAACCCACCCTATCCAATCTGTCCTCATAGCTAAGATTCTCCACTCCCGACAACATCTTCATAAATCTCCTCTGCACCCTCTCAAGTGCAATCACATCCTTCCTGTAATGCGGTGACTGGAACTCCAGCTGTGGCCTAACCAGTGTTTTATACAGTTCAAGCATAACCTCCCTGCTCTTGTATTCTATGACTCGGCTAATAAAGACAAGCATTCCGTATGCCTTCTTAACCACCCTATCCACCTGGCCTGCTACTTTCAGGGATCTGTGAACCTGCACTCCAAAGTCACTTTGTTCCTTTATACTTCTCAGAATCCTACAATTTAAAGTGTATTCACTTTCCTTGTTAGCCCTCCCCAAATGCATTACCTCACACTTCTCTGGATTAAATTCCATTTGCTACTGTTCTGCCCACCTGACCAGTTGATTGATATCTTCCTGCAGTCCGCAGCTTTCTTCTTCATTATCAACCACACAGCCGATTTTAGTATCATCTGCAAACTGGCCCCTACATTCAAGTCTAAATCATTGATGCATACCACAAAAAGCAAGTGTCCTAGTACTGAGCCCTGCGGAACCCCACTGGAAACAGCCTTCCAGTCACAAAAACATTCATCAACCATTACCCTTTGCTTCCTGCCTCCGAGCCAATTTTGGATCCAACTTGCCATTTTGCCTTGGGTCCCATGGACTTTTAACTTCGTGACCAGTCTGCCATGTGGGACCTTATCAAAAGCTTTGCTAAAGTCCATATACACTACATCATACACGCTACTCTCATTGACCCTCCTGGTTACCTCCTCAAAAAATTCAATCAAGTTAGTCAGACACGACCTTCCCTTAACAAATCTGTACTGACTGTCCCTGATTAATCCGTGTCTTTCTAAATATAGATTTATCCTGTTCTTCAGAATTTTTTCAATAGTTTTCCCTTCACCGAGGTTAGGCTGACTGGTCTCTAATTACTCGGTCTATCCCTTTCTCCCTTCTTAAACAAAGGTGCCACATTAGCAGTCCTCCAGTCCTCTGGCACCATACCTGAAGCCAAAGAGGATTGGAAAATGATGGTCAAAGCCTCTGAAATTTCCTCTTTTGCTTCTCTTAACAGCCTGGGATACATTTCATCCGGGCATGGGGATTTATCCACTTTCAAAGCTGCTAAACCCCTTAATACTTCCTCTCTCACTATGTTTGTTTCCTCTCTCACTATGTTTGTTTCATAGAAACATAGAAACATAGAAACTAGGTGCAGGAGTAGGCCATTCGGCCCTTCTAGCCTGCACCGCCATTCAATGAGTTCATGGCTGAACATGCAACTTCAGTACCCCATTCTGCTTTCTCACAATACCCCTTGATTCCCCTAGTAGTAAGGACTTCATCTAACTCCTTTTTGAATATATTTAGTGAATTGGCCTCAACAACTTTCTGTGGTAGAGAATTCCACAGGTTCACCACTCTCTGGGTGAAGAAATTCCTCCTCATCTCGGTCCTAAATGGCTTCCCCCTTATCCTTAGACTGTGTCCCGTGGTTCTGGACTTCCCCAACATTGGGAACATTCTTCCTGCATCTAACCTGTCTAACCCCGTCAGAATTTTAAACGTTTCTATGAGGTTCGAGGAGGCGGGAGCTCGGAGCAGCGCAAGTCCGGGGTCGGCGAGAGGCCTATAAAGGCCAGCGGGAGTCGAGCAGTTCGAGCAGTCAGTCGAGGAGGCGGGAGCTCGGAGCAGCGCGAGTCCGGGGTCGGCGAGAGGCCTATAAAGGCCAGCGGGAGTCGAGCAGTTCGAGCAGTCAGTCGAGGAGGAGGGAGCTCGGAGCAGCGCGAGTCCGGGGTCGGCGAGAGGCCTATAAAGGCCAGCGGGAGTCGAGCAGTTCGAGCAGTCAGTCGAGGAGGCGGGAGCTCGGAGCAGCGCGAGTCCGGGGTCGGCGAGAGGCCTATAAAGGCCAGCAGGAGTCGAGCAGTTCGAGCAGTCAGTCGAGGAGGCGGGAGCTCGGAGCAGCGCGAGTCCGGGGTCGGCGAGAGGCGTATCGGTGCAGCTACAGGGAGAAGGCAAAGAAAGAAACAAAGGTGACGTCACAGCCTAGGGGGTAAGTGATTGGCTGGTGATTGGTGAGTAGTCTTTCTTTTTCTTCTTATATTAGTCAGTAACTTTTAACATTGTTGTTGCCAATTTAAGTGTATCTAAGGGTTAAGTCATGGCAGGAGAGCTCGGTCGGGTGTTATGCTCCTCCTGTACCATGTGGGAACTCAGGGACACTTCCGGTGTCCCTGACGACTACGTGTGCAGGAAGTGTATCCACCTCCAGCTCCTGACTGTCCGCGTTGCGGAGTTGGAGCTGAGGGTGGATTCGCTCTGGAGCATCCACGATGCTGAGAATGACGTGAGTATCACGTGTAGTGAGTTGGTCTTACCGCAGGGAAAGGGTCCACAGCCAGCTAGGGAATGGAAGACCAGCAGGAAGAGTAGTGCAAGGAAGGTAGTGCAGGGGTCCCCTGTGGTCATCCCCCTGCAAAACAGATACACTGTTTTGAGTACTGTTGAGGGGGTTGACTCATCAGGGGAGAGCAGCAGCAGCCAAGTTCATGGCACCGTGGCTGGCTCTGCTGCACAGGAGGTCAGGAAAAAGAGTGGGACAGCAATAGTGATAGGGGATTCAATGGTGAGGGGAATAGATAGGCGTTTCTGCGGCCGCGACCGAGATTCCAGGATGGTATGTTGCCTCCCTGGTGCAAGGGTCAAGGATGTCTCGGAGCACGTGCAGGACATTCTGAAATGGGAGGGAGAACAGCCAGTTGTCGTGGTGCACATTGGTACCAACGACATAGGTAAAAAAAGGGATGAGGTCCTACGAAACGAATTTAAGGAGCTAGGAGCTAAATTAAAAAGTAGGACCTCAAAAGTAGTAATCTCGGAATTGCTACCAGTGCCACATGATAGTCAGAGTAGGAATCGCAGGATCGCGCAGATGAATACGTGGCTTGAGCAGTGGTGCAGCAGGGAGGGATTCAAATTCCTGGGGCATTGGGACCGGTTCTGGGGGAGGTGGGACCAGTACAAACCGGACGGTCTGCACCTGGGCAGGACCGGAACCAATGTCCTAGGGGGAGTGTTTGCTAGTGCTGTTGGGGAGGATTTAAACTAATATGGCAGGGGGATGGGAACCAATGCAGGGAGACAGAGGGAAACAAAAAGGAGACAAAAGCAAAAGACAGAAAGGAGATGAGGAAAAGTGGAGGGCGGAGAAACCCAAGGCAAAGAACAAAAAGGGCCACTGTACAGCAAAATTCTAAAAGGACAAAGGGTGTTAAAAAAACAAGCCTGAAGGCTTTGTGTCTTAATGCAAGGAGTATCCGCAATAAGGTGGATGAATTAATTGTGCAAATAGATGTTAATAAATATGATGTGATTGGGATTACGGAGATGTGGCTCCAGGATGATCAGGGCTGGGAACTCAACATTCAGGGGTATTCAACATTCAGGAAGGATAGAATAAAAGGAAAAGGAGGTGGGGTAGCATTGTTGGTTAAAGAGGAGATTAATGCAATAGTTAGGAAAGACATTAGCTTGGATGATGTGGAATCTATATGGGTAGAGCTGCAGAACACCAAAGGGCAAAAAACGTTAGTAGGAGTTGTGTACAGACCTCCAAACAGTAATCGGGATGTTGGGGAGGGCATCAAACAGGAAATTAGGGGTGCATGCAATAAAGGTGTAGCAGTTATAATGGGTGACTTTAATATGCACATAGATTGGGCTAACCAAACTGGAAGCAATACGGTGGAGGAGGATTTCCTGGAGTGCATAAGGGATGGTTTTCTAGACCAATATGTTGAGGAACCAACTAGGGGGGAGGCCATCTTAGACTGGGTGTTGTGTAATGAGAGAGGATTAATTAGCAATCTCATTGTGCGAGGCCCCTTGGGGAAGAGTGACCATAATATGGTGGAATTCTGCATTAGGATGGAGAATGAAACAGTAAATTCAGAGACCATGGTCCAGAACTTAAAGAAGGGTAACTTTGAAGGTATGAGGCGTGAATTGGCTAGGATAGATTGGCGAATGATACTTAGGGGGTTGACTGTGGATGGGCAATGGCAGACATTTAGAGACCGCATGGATGAATTACAACAATTGTACATTCCTGTCTGGCGTAAAAATAAAAAAGGGAAAGTGGCTCAACCGTGGCTATCTAGGGAAATCAGGGATAGTATTCAAGCCAAGGAAGTGGCATACAAATTGGCCAGAAATAGCAGCGAACCTGGGGACTGGGAGAAATTTAGAACTCAGCAGAGGAGGACAAAGGGTTTGATTAGGGCAGGGAAAATGGAGTACGAGAAGAAGCTTGCAGGGAACATTAAGGTGGATTGCAAAAGTTTCTATAGGTATGTAAAGAGAAAAAGGTTAGTAAAGACAAACGTAGGTCCCCTGCAGTCAGAATCAGGGGAAGTCATAACGGGGAACAAAGAAATGGCAGACCAATTGAACAAGTACTTTGGTTCGGTATTCACTAAGGAGGATACAAACAACCTTCCGGATATAAAAGGGGTCAGAGGGTCTAGTAAGGAGGGTGATCTGAGGGAAATCTTTATTAGTCGGGAAATTGTGTTGGGGAAATTGATGGGATTGAAGGCCGATAAATCCCCAGGGCCTGATGGACTGCATCCCAGAGTACTTAAGGAGGTGGCCTTGGAAATAGCGGATGCATTGACAGTCATTTTCCAACATTCCATTGACTCTGGATCAGTTCCTATGGAGTGGAGGGTAGCCAATGTAACCCCACTTTTTAAAAAAGGAGGGAGAGAGAAAACAGGGAATTATAGACCGGTCAGCCTGACCTCAGTAGTGGGTAAAATGATGGAATCAATTATTAAGGATGTCATAGCAGTGCATCTGGAAAATGGTGACATGATAGGTCCAAGTCAGCATGGATTTGTGAAAGGGAAATCATGCTTGACAAATCTTCTGGAATTTTTTGAGGATGTTTCCAGTAAAGTGGACAAAGGAGAACCAGTTGATGTGGTATATTTGGACTTTCAGAAGGCTTTCGACAAGGTCCCACACAAGAGATTAATGTGCAAAGTTAAAGCACATGGGATTGGGGGTAGTGTGCTGACGTGGATTGAGAACTGGTTGTCAGACAGGAAGCAAAGAGTAGGAGTAAACGGGTACTTTTCAGAATGGCAGGCAGTGACTAGTGGGGTGCCGCAAGGTTCTGTGCTGGGGCTCCAGCTGTTTACATTGTACATTAATGATTTAGACGAGGGGATTAAATGCAGTATCTCCAAATTTGCGGATGACACTAAGTTGGGTGGCAGTGTGAGCTGCGAGGAGGATGCTATTAGGCTGCAGAGTGACTTGGATAGGTTAGGTGAGTGGGCAAATGCATGGCGGATGAAGTATAATGTGGATAAATGTGAGGTTATCCACTTTGGTGGTAAAAACAGAGAGACAGACTACTATCTGAATGGTGACAGATTAGGAAAAGGGAAGGTGCAACGAGACCTGGGTGTCATGGTACATCAGTCATTGAAGGTTGGCATGCAGGTACAGCAGGCGGTTAAGAAAGCAAATGGCATGTTGGCCTTCATAGCGAGGGGATTTGAATACAGGGGCAGGGAGGTGTTGCTACAGTTGTACAGGGCCTTGGTGAGGCCACACCTGGAGTATTGTGTACAGTTTTGGTCTCCTAACTTGAGGAAGGACATTCTTGCTATTGAGGGAGTGCAGCGAAGATTCACCAGACTGATTCCCGGGATGGCGGGACTGACCTATCAAGAAAGACTGGATCAACTGGGCTTGTATTCACTGGAGTTCAGAAGAATGAGAGGGGACCTCATAGAAACGTTAAAAATTCTGACGGGTTTAGACAGGTTAGATGCAGGAAGAATGTTCCCAATGTTGGGGAAGTCCAGAACCAGGGGTCACAGTCTGAGGATAAGGGGTAAGCCATTTAGGACCGAGATGAGGAGAAATTTCTTCACCCAGAGAGTGGTGAACCTGTGGAATTCTCTACCACAGAAAGTAGTTAAGGCCAATTCACTAAATATATTCAAAAGGGAGTTAGATGAAGTCCTTACTACTCGGGGGATCAAGGGTTATGGCGAGAAAGCAGGAAGGGGGTACTGAAGTTTCATGTTCAGCCATGAACTCATTGAATGGCGGTGCAGGCTAGAAGGGCTGAATGGCCTGCTCCTGCACCTATTTTCTATGTTTCTATGTTTCTATTCTTCTGAACTCCAGTGAATACAAGCCCAGTTGATCCAGTCTTTTTTGATAGGTCAGTCCCGCCATCCTGGGAATCAGTCTGGTGAACCTTCGCTGCACTCCCTCAATAGCAAGAATGTCTTTCCTCAGGTTAGGAGACCAAAACTGTACACAATACTTCAGGTGTGGCCTCACCAAGGCCCTGTAAAATTGTAGCAACACCTCCCTGCCCCTGTACTCAAATCCCCTCGCTATGAAGGCCAACATGCCATTTGCTTTCTTAACTGCCTGCTGTACCTGCATGCCAACCTTCAATGACTGATGTACCATGACACCCAGGTCTCTTTGCACCTCCCCTTTTCCTAATCTGTCACCATTCAGATAATAGTCTGTCTCTCTGTTTTTACCACCAAAGTGGATAACCTCACATTTATCCACATTATACTTCATCTGCCATGCATTTGCCCACTCACCTAACCTATCCAAGTCGCTCTGCAGCCTCATAGCATCCTCCTCGCAGCTCACACTGCCACCCAACTTAGTGTCATCCGCAAATTTGGAGATACTACATTTAATCCCCTCGTCTAAATCATTAATGTACAGTGTAAACAGCTGGGGCCCCAGCACAGAACCTTGCGGTACCCCACTAGTCACTGCCTGCCATTCTGAAAAGTTCCCATTTACTCCTACTCTTTGCTTCCTGTCTGACAACCAGTTCTCAATCCACGTCAGCACACTACCCCCAATCCCATGTGCTTTAACTTTGCACATTAATCTCTTGTGTGGGACCTTGTCGAAAGCCTTCTGAAAGTCCAAATATACCACATCAACTGGTTCTCCCTTGTCCACTCTACTGGAAACATCCTCAAAAAATTCCAGAAGATTTGTCAAGCATGATTTCCCTTTCACAAATCCATGCTGACTTGGACCTATCATATTACCTCTTTCCAAATGCACTGCTATGATATCCTTAATAACTGATTCCATCATTTTACCCACTACCGATGTCAGGCTGACCGGTCTATAATTCCCTGTTTTCTCTCTCCCTCCTTTTTTAAAAAGTGGGGTTACATTGGCTACCCTCCACTCCATAGGAACTGATCCAGAGTCAATGGAATGTTGGAAAATGACTGTCAATGCATCCACTATTTCCAAGGCCACTTCCTTAAGTACTCTGGGATTCATCTAATATTTCCCGCTCCTCCTCCTTGATAGCAGTATCTGCATCGCCCCTCTTTTTTGTGAAAACAGACGCAAAGTATTCAATAAGAACCATACCCACATCTCCCGCCTCCACACACAGATTACCCTCATGATCTCTAATAGGCCCTACCCTTTCCTTAGTTATCCTCTTGCTCTTAATATATTTATAGAACATTTTTGGGTTTCCTTGATTTTACTTGCCAAGAATTTTTCATGCTCTCTCTTTGCTTTCCTAATATCCTTTTCAATTTCACCCCTGGACTTTTTATACTCCTCTAGGGATTCTGCAGTATTTAGCCCTCGGTATCTATCATAAGCCTCCCTTTTTTCCTTTATCCTACCCCTACCCTGCAAGTCCCTAGACATCCAGGGGGCTCTAGATTTGTTATTCCCACCCTTTTTCTTTAAGGGCACATATTGGCCTAAACCCTCCAGATCTCCTCCGTGAATGCCTCCCACTGTTCTGACACCGGTTTATCTTCAAGTAGCTGTTTGCAGTCCACTGTGGCTAAATCTGCGGTAAGTGTCTGCAGCTCGAGGAACTTCGGCTCCGCACTGATGAGCTGGAGTCCAAGTTGCAGATACTGCAACACATCAGGGAACAGGAGAGTTACCTGGACACTGTGTTCCAGGTGTAGTCACACCCCTTAGGTTAACTAACTCAGATTTTGCCAACGGTCAGAGACAGGAGGGTGTGACTACGAGTCAGGAAGGGATCCAGGAGTTAGTGATGGAGGAGCCTCGGCCCTTGCTCTTGTCCAACAGGTTCGAGGCTCTTACTCCCTGTGTGGACGAGAACAGGGACTGCAGGGAGGATGTGCAAACTGACCACAGTGGTACAGAAGGCAATTCACCGGGGAGAGTAAAAAGAAACATTGTAGTAATAGGGGACAGTATCATCAGGGGCATGGATACAGTTCTCTGCAGCCGTGAGCATGAATCCTGAAGGATATGTTGCCTGCCCGGTGCCAGGGTTAAGGACATCTCTTCAGGGCTGGAGAGGAACTTGGGGCTAGATTTTCCTTTTTTTTTGCATGCATAACGCCCACTTAACGTCCATTTACCGCTGAAATGAGGTATAACGCCCAGATATCGCCCATTCAGCCACAAAATGGAAACTGACGCCCATTTTACGGACACTTATCGTCGAGCATTACTTTCCCCATGTGCGTAACGCCGGGAAAAAATAATACCGCTCGCCCACTTTTTTTGGGCAGACTCATCAGAATGGACGTAACCAACGCCTATAATATCGCCCAGCATTAGTTTTTGCACATAATTAACGCCGAGATTCAATAATATCGCCCACCCACTTTTTTTTGTCGTAAAGAGCACATTTGGCGAAACTAACGCTCAGGAGATCGCCCAGCGTCACTTTCACCACCTCGCACACATCTCACCCACAATATCGCTCGCCCAAAACACCGCTCTGAAAAAGTGGAACTGTTCTGAATGAATCACAGCGATGTGGACGTCACTTTTAAAACCACAGGTCGCTTCATTCTAAAGGCTGCTTCAACTTCGGGGGAGTTTGGATTGACTCTGGAGTTCTTCTCAGGTGAAGTGACCATCTCAACAGACATATTTTTAGACTCTGAACTATTGGGGGTTTACTGTAGGTGTATTTTAGTGAGGAAATTATTGCTTCTGATCAATCGCTATTATAATTTCATTGCAATGGGGCCAGCCATTTCTCAGCCTGCATCGATTAATACGTAGACGCTGCAGAGTGCAAATGGCTCAATGTCTGATGCACATCATTGTGTGCTCAATTTAAGATGTGCAAGAATGAGGACGAGGTCCAGACCATACACACCCCGCAATTACAGGGAAAAGAGGTCTTACCTCGACGAGCACACCTGCCTTCGGAGACTGCGCTTCCACAAGGTGGTGATCAATGAAATATGTGAGCTCATCAGGCCACATGTGCAGCCTGCCATCAGGCCATCAGTGTTGGTCGAGGTCAAGGTCACTGCGGCACTGTCTTTCTATGCATCCAATTCCTTTTTGGGCATCCGCGGTCAAGATGCCACCCATTGCTGCATTAGCCAGGTCACGGAGGCGCGAAGGATGGACTTTATCAGATTTCCCATGACCAAGGAGGCTCAGACTGACAGGGCTGGGGCATTCTACCGCATTGCTAATTTCCCCAGGGTGCAGGGAGCAATACAGTGCACTCACATCGCCATGCGGGCACCTTCTCAGGACCCAGAGCTTTTTTGTAACAGAAAAGGATTTCACTCCCTGAAGGTCCAACTAGTTGTTGACCACAACCAGATCATAATGGCAGTGAATGCCAAATGCCCGAGCAGCTTCAATGAGGCTCACATCCTGCGTGAGAGCGCTGTCTCTGACATGTTTAAGAGTCAGCCACAAGGACAATGCTGGATGCTTGGTGATAACTGATATGACTTAGCCACCTGGCTGATGACCTCTCCTGCATGACACCCACACCGAGGCTGAGAAGCGATACAACCAGAGCCACAGCGACATACACAGTGTGGTCCAGAAAACAATAATTGTGCTTAAGCAGCGCTTCAGATGCCTGGACCACTCAGGAGAGGAGCGACAATACAACCCTGAGCAAGTAGGTAAATTCGTGGTCATGTGTTCCATGCTGCACAATCTGGCTATCAGGAGGGGCCAAGAATTGCCAGAAGGGACTGATGCACCACCTCAGGAGAGTGAGGAAGAGCAGGATGAGGGGCTGGACGCTGAGCTAGGGCCAGACAATCAGGCTGACTATGCAACCATGCTCACGCCCCCCTCCAGACCATGGGAAAAGGCCCGTGGTGGCTACATAGTTGCAAGACTCTTACGTCAGGAGCTGATATCTGAACGATTTGCTTGAAAGAATGTTGCTGTGAGTGACAACACTGACACACTGCAATGTGTGTGCAGCTCAGACGTTAATGGTGGCCATCACCTTGGTGCCAGTTAAAGTTTACGTTGATTGAAGTGAAGTTTTTTTTAACCCTTTCATGTTAAGGAATCACCAGTGTGTAACGGTCCAGCTATGTGAGACAATGCGCAACAAGGTTATGTTCAATAAAAAAAATGTTATACTCACATTGGTCTGAAATCATAAATATCATGGACAAAAACACCGCACCCCCACCCACTCCACACTTTTTCGACCATTGACATCAATCAAATGATCAACATGTCCAGCAACACAGAATACAAATGCAAAGCAGGAGGGTGATCCCCTCCCCCCATACATTACAACAAATCGCATACACCCAGATGGAGGTATAACATAGCCATCACCTGCGGACATGCACCTCACTTTCCTTCTCCCCTTCTCTTCTTCCTTCTTCTCCCCACCTCTCCCCCTTCCCCTCCTGCCTGGCTGAAGAGCTCCTCAGACGGTGCCTCATCGGGGGGGTAATATGTCTCTACTTATCTGTAGAATAACTCCACGAGGCCTAGTGCTGTGCCTGAACTGCTGTGACCTTAGTCTCTTTCAGCACGTGGTGACCAGCCTTTTATACATCTCCTGCCTGGGCCTCCCACAGTTGCACCCTCTAGTGGTACCAGCATAGTATATACACAGCGTATATATTTATGACAAGAGGGATGAAGGCAGAGGCGGTAGTTGCACGGGTACGGGAGTGGGGGGTGCCAAGGGGGGAACATTCTCTGATCCAGAAGCAGAATCTTGGTCCTGCCTCTCATCTGTCATTTGCAGTGGTGTTGCAGAACCTAGGGGTGGAGTGCCATGCTCCGGGACCTCTGGGAGGCCTATGCCAGCAGTGTTCCTGGCTATCGCCTCCAGGGCCTCCGCTATCTGCGGAACGTATTCAGTCATGGTGGCCAGCTGTCGGGATATGCCCCCCAATGCATCGAGGATCTGGTCACCAATGTCTACAGTCCTCCTGGACAAGTGTACCATCTCTCTGCTCTCATGTCGCGCTCGTGGACCAGACCTGCCGCGCCCACAAAACCTCCGCGGGGTCGGCGCTGTCCTGGGGACAAATGAGCAGCCCTGTGGTGAGGGGCTTGGGGCCAGTACCTCCAGAGTGGAGGCAGGAATGACTGGAGGAGCACTAGATGGCCTTGGGGTGGAATAGCTTCTGGAGAGTGGCGATGCAGGTTCCTCGAAGTCCGCGCTCTCATCCATAGAGAACATCCAGCGGATTGACGGGCGAGAATCGGACCTCCTCAGCAGATGTAGGATCGTCCGCCGAGTCTGGCCCCGCGCCCCCACCTTCTGGCCTCTGTGGTCTTGCCTGGGTCACGCTGCTGGCTGAGCTGCAAAACACAAATGAGGTTATTAGAGGAGAAGGGGGTGCTAGGGTCACAATGTGATAGAAACATAGAAGCATAGAAAATAGGTGCAGGAAGAGGCCATTCGTCCCTTCGAGCCTGCACCACCATTCAATATGATCATGGCTGATCATGCAACTTTAGAACCCCATTCCTGCTTTCTCTCCATACCCCTTGATCCCTTTAGCTGTAAGGGCCACATCTAACTCCCTTTTGAACATATCTAATGAACTGGCCTCAACAGCTTTCTGTGGTAGACAATTCAACAGTTTCACAATTCTCTGAGTGAAGAAGTTTCTCTTCATCTCGGTCCTAAATGGCTTACCCCTTATCCTTAGACTGTGACCCCTGGTTCTGGACTTCCCCAACATCAGGAACATTCTGCCTGCATCTAACCTGTCCAATCCCGTCAGAATTTTATATGTTTCTATGAGATCCCCTCTCATTCTTCTAAATTCCAGTGAATATAAGCCTAGTCGATCCAGTCTTTCTTCATATGTCAGTCCTGCCATCCCGGGAATCAGTCTGGTGAACCTTCGCTGCACTCCCTCAATAGCAAGAATGTCCTTCCTCAGATTAGGAGATCAAAACTGCACACAATATTCAAGGTGTGGCCTCACCAAGGCCCTGTACAACTGCAGTAAGACCTCCCTGCTCCTATACTCAAATCCTTTAGCTATGAAGGCCAACATGCCATTTGCCTTCCTCACCGCCTGCTATACCTGCATGCCAACTTTCAATGACTGATATACCATGACACCCAGGTCTTGTTGCACCTCCCCTTTTCCTAATCTGTCACCATTCAGATAATATTCTGTCTTCCTGTTTTTGCCACCAAAGTGGATAACCTCACATTTATCTACATTATACTGCATCTGCCATGCATTTGCCCACTCACCTAGCCTGTCCAAGTCACTCTGCAGCCTTTTAGCGTCCTCCTCACAGCTCACACTGACACCCAGCTTAGTGTCATTTGCAAACTTGGAGATATTACATTCAATTCCTTTGTCTAGCTGTGAGGAGGATGCTAAGAGGCTGCAGGGTGACTTGGACAGGTTCGGTGAATGAGCAAATGAATGGCAGATGCAGTATAATGTAGATAAATGTGAGGTTATCCACTTTGGTGGCAAAAACAGGAAGGCAGAATTTTATCTGAATGGTGACAGATTAGGAAAAGGGGAGGTGCAACGAGACCTGGGTGTCATGGCACATCAGTCATTGAAAGTTGGCATGCAGGTACAGCAGGCGGTGAAGAAGGTAAATGGCATGTTGGCCTTCATAGTTAGAGGATCATTAATGTATATTGTAAATAGCTGGGGTCCCAGCACTGAACCTTGCAGTACCCAATGAGTCACTGCCTGCCATTCTGAAAAGGACCATTTATTCCGACTCTTTGCTTCCTGTCTGCCAATCAGTTCTCTATCCACGTCATTACATTACCCCAATACTATGTGCTTTAATTTTTCACACCAATCTCTTGTGTGGGACCTTGTCAAAAGCCTTTTGAAAGTTAAAATACACCACATCCACTGGTTCTCTCGTGTCCACTCTACTAGTTACATCCTCAAAAAATTCTAGAAGATTTGTCAAGCATGATTTCCCTTTCATAAATTCATGCTAACTTGGACTGATCCTGTCACTGCTTTCCAAATGCACTGCTATTATTACATCTTTAATAATTGATTCCAACATTTTCCTCACTACCGATGTATTTCCGGAAGGTTATTTGTGTCTTCCTTCGTGAAGACAGAACCAAAGAATGTGTTCAATTGGTCTGCCATTTCTTTGTCCCCCATTATAAATTCACCTGATTCTGACTGCAAGGGACCTATATTTGTCTTCACTAATCTTTTTCTCTTCACGTATCTGTAGAAGCTTTTGCAGTCAGTTTTTATGTTCCCTGCAAGCTTCCTCTCATATTTTATTTTCCCCCTCCTAATTAAATCCTTTGTCTTCCTCTGCTGAATTCTAAATTTCTCCCAGTCCTCAGGTTTGCTGCTTTTTCTGGCCAATTTATATGCCTCTTCCTTGGATTTAACACTATCCCTAATTTCCCTTGTTAGCCACGGATGAGCCACCTTCCCCGTTTTATTTTTATGCCAGACAGGGATGTAAAATTGTTGAAGTTCATCCATGTGATCTTTAAATGTCTGCCATTGCCTATCCACCATCAACCCTTTAAGTATCATTCGCCAGTCTATCCTAGCCAATTCACGTCTCATACCATCAAAGTTACCTTTCTTTAAGTTCAAGACCCTAGTCTCTGAATTAACTATGTCACTCTCTGTCATGTATTCAACCAGCATTGTAACCCATGTATAAACTGACCTAAGTTGTACACTATGAGAACAATGACCACTAGGTGGGAGACACTCCTAACCTGGACCTTCAGGTACAAAAGGGGAAGCTCCACCCACCTTCATCACTTGATTGCTAAGGAATAAAGGACAGGTCACAGACTGACCTTCTCTCAAGCATGGGCCTCGTGTGCATTTATACTGTATAGTAAGGACGTATCAATGGCAACATGAAACTGGGATTTAAACCACGCGAGCATGGCCACTAGCAGAACAGACAAGTGGTACTGTGTTAAGGAATGGTTGGGACAGAGATTCAACATTGTTAAAGCAGCACACAGTTCTCCAGGCAGACATGGGCAGTCGGGCATGCCCCAACATGTAGTCGAACCCAAAGGGGGAGTTTGACAGAGACAATGGCAAGCTGAACGGTGATTCACGCCATTGCAAGCGACAATGCGGCCAGTAATGGGGCCATCAACACCTGTTAATGGCGCACTCAAGGACAGTCCCGGTGCAGTCAGGGGACCTTTTGTTTCCAACAGCAGCTCATGTTGGAGGCGTGGAGGCACACACTCAACCGGAGATGAGCAAAATACCTGCAGAAATTGCAGAAATGAACGCTGGGGGAAATCGCTGGAAGTTGAAGTTCAGCGAGTTCATGTGGAGCACGTATACAGTTCATACACCAGGACGCCACCGATAATGATGAAAGTGCTCCTCAATGGCATCCCAGTATCAATGGAGCTAGACACGGGGGCCAGCCAGTCCCTGATGGATATCAAACAGTTCGAAAAGTTGTGGGCGTCCAAGGCCAGGAAGCCAAAATTATCGCCGATTGACGCACAGCTACGGACTTACACAAAGCAGATCATTCTGGTGCTACGCAGCGCCTCGATAGTCATGACCCACAAAGATTCGGAGAACAGGTTGCCACTCTGGACTGTCATGAACTGGAAATGGGGCGATGTCAATGCAATTTCCTCTGTGGAGCGAGTATCATGCTCACAGATCCTGGACAAATTTGACTCATTATTTCAACCCAGCATCGGCACTTTCATGGGGGCCAAGGTAGTGATTCACATAAACCTGGATGCCAGGCCAGTACACCACAAGGCCAGAGCGGTGCCGTACATGATGCGGGAAAAGATAGAAGGCGAATTGGACCGCCTGCTGAGGGAAGGCATCATCTCGCCAGTTGAATTCAGTGACTGGGCGAGCCCTATCGTGCCAGTGCTCAAGGCGGATGGGTCGGTCAGGATATGTGGAGATTACAA
The DNA here is from genome assembly GCF_044704955.1 of Pristiophorus japonicus. Classification (NCBI taxonomy): domain Eukaryota; kingdom Metazoa; phylum Chordata; class Chondrichthyes; family Pristiophoridae; genus Pristiophorus; species Pristiophorus japonicus. The sequence goes on along the minus strand of NW_027254402.1, from coordinate 175,609 downwards.
GGCCACCATCAGTCGGGTGTCACTCCAAGACCAGTACCCGCTACCGAGAGCGAGGACCTCTTTGCGACGCTATCCGATGGCAAACTTTTTTCAAAATTGGACCTGACCTCAGCTTACATGACGCAGGAGCTGGCGAGTGAGTCCAAGAAGCTGACCACCATCACGACACACAAGGGGTTGATTGAGTACAACAAATGTCCGTTCGGGATTCGCTCGGCCGCCGCGATCTTCCAACAAAATATGGAAAGCCTCCTCAAGTCGATTCCAGGAACGGTGGTTTTTCAGGATGACATCCTCATCACGGGTTACGATACTGAAGAACACCTCCACAACCTGGAGGTGGTGCTACGCAGACTGGACCGGGTAGGGCTGCAACTGAAAAAGGCGAAGTGCGTCTTCCTAGCTCCAGAGGTAGAATTCCTGGGGATGAGGGTAGCAGCAGACGGGATCAGCCCTACTGCGTCCAAGACGGAAGCGATCCAGAGAGCACCCAGACCCCGTAACACGACGGAGCTGTGTTCGTTCCTGGGGCTCCTGAACTATTTTGGTAACTTTCTTCCCAAATTGAGCACGCTGCTAGAGCCGCTACACATGCTCCTACGCAAAGGTCATGAATGGGTTTGGGGGGACAGCCAGGAAAGGGCTTTTAATAGAGCACGAAATTTGTTATGTTTCAAAACTCTGTTAACACTATACGACCCATGTAAGAAACTTGTGTTAAAGTGCGATGCGTCGTCCTATGGTGGCGGGTGTCTGTTGTAGCATGTCAATGTCAAGGGTCAGTTACAGCCGGTAGCTTATGCCTCCAGGAGTCTGTCCCAGGCAGAAAGGGGTTACGAGATGGTAGAAAAGGAGACGCTCGCATGTGTATATGCGGTAAAGAAAATGCACCAGTACCTGTTTGGCAGGAAATTTGAGCTGGAGACAGATCACAAACCCCTGACGACCCTTTTGGCTGACAACAAGGCCATAAATGCAAACGCATCGGCCCGCATACAGGAGATGGGCACTCACGTTAGCTGCCTATGACTATACAATTTGGCACAGACCGGGCACTGAAAACTGCGCCGATGCACTCAGCAGGCTCCCACTAGCCACCACTGAAGGGGCTACCGAGCATGCTGCTGAGAATTCATAAAATGCATATGGGATTGTTTCTTACACAGTATGTAACAGAACCTACAAGAGAGCAAGCCATCTTAGATCTGGTCCTGTGTAATGAGACAGGAAAAATAAACAATCTCCTAGTAAAAGATCCTCTCGGAATGAGTGATCACAATATGGTTGAATTTGTAATACAGATTGAGGATGAGGAAGTTGTGTCAGAAACGAGCGTACTATGCTTAAACAAAGGGGACTACAGTGGGATGAGGGCAGAATTGGCTAAAGTAGACTGGAAACAAGGACTAAACGGTGGCACAATTGAGGAACAGTGGAGGACTTTTAAGGAGCTCTTTCATTGTGCGCAACAAAAATATATTCCAGTGAAAAAGAAGGGCAGCAAGAGAAGGGATAACCAGCCGTGGATAACCAAGGAAATAAAGGAAAGTATCAAATCAAAGACCAATGCATATAAGGTGGCCAAGGTTAGGGGGAAACTAGAGGATTGGGAAAATTTTAAGCAACAGCAAAGAATGACTAAAAATGCAATAAAGAAAGGGAAGATAGATTACCAAGGTAAACTTGCGCAAAACATAAAAACAGATAGTAAAAGCTTTTACAGATATATAAAACGGAAAAGAGTGACTAAAGTAAATGTTGGTCCCTTAGAAGATGAAAAGGGGGATTTAATAATGGGAAATGTGGAAATAGCTGAGACCTTAAAAAATTATTTTGCTTCCGTCTTCACAGTGGAAGACACAAAAACCATGCCAAAATTTGCAGGCCACAGGAATGTGGGAAGGGAGGACCTTGAGACAATCACTATCACTAGGGGGATAATGCTCGACAGGCTAATGGGACTGAAGGTAGACAAGTCCCCTGGTCCTGATGAAATGCATCCCAGGGTATTAAAAGAGATGGCGGAAGTTATAGCAGATGCATTCGTTATAATCTACCAAAATTCTCTGGACTCTGGGGAGGTACCAACAGATTGGAAAGCAGCTAATGTAACACCTCTGTTTAAAAAAGGGGGCAGGCAAAAGGTAGGTAACTATAGGCCAGTTAGTTTAACATCTGTAGTGGGGAAAATGCTTGAAACTATCATTAAGGAAGAAATAGCGGGACATCTAGATAGGAATAGTGCAATCAAGCAGACGCGGCATGGATTCATGAAAGGGAAATCATGTTTAACTAACTTACTGGAATTCTTTGAGGATATAACGAGCATGGTGGATAGAGGTGTACCGATGGATGTGGTGTATTTAGATTTCCAAAAGGCATTCGATAAGGTGCCACACAAAAGGTTACTGCAGAAGATAAAGGTACGCGGAGTCAGAGGAAATGTATTAGCATGGATCGAGAATTGGCTGGCTAACAGAAAGCAGAGAGTCGGGATAAATGGGTCCTTTTCCGGTTGGAAATCAGTGGTTAGTGGTGTGCCACAGGGATCGGTGCTGGGACCACAACTGTTTACAATCTACATAGATGACCTAGAAGAGGGGACAGAGTGTAGTGCAACAAAATTTGCAGATGACACTAAGATTAGTGGGAAAGCGGGTTGTGTAGAGGACTCAGAGAGACTGCAAGGAGATTTGGATAGGTTAAGCGAATGGGCTAAGGTTTGGCAGATGGAATACAATGTTGGAAAGTGTGAGGTCATCCACCTTGGGAAAAAAAACAGTAAAAGGGAATATTATTTGAATGGGGAGAAATTACAACATGCTGTGGTGCAGAGGGACCTGGGGGTCCTTGTGCATGAATCCCAAAAGGTTAGTTTGCAGGTGCAGCAGGTAATCAGGAAGGCGAATGGAATGTTGGCCTTCATTGCGAGAGGGATGGAGTACAAAAGCAGGGAGGTCTTGCTGCAACTGTATAAGGTATTGGTAAGGCCGCACCTGGAGTACTGCGTGCAGTTTTGGTCACCTTACTTAAGGAAGGATATACAAGCTTTGGAAGGGTACAGAGACGATTCACTAGGCTGATTCCAGAAATGAGGGGGTTACCTTATGATGATAGATTGAGTAGACTGGGTTTTTACTCATTGGAGTTCAGAAGGACGAGGGGTGATCTTATAGAAACATTTAAAATCATGAAAGGGATAGACAAGATAGAGGCAGAGAGGTTGTTTCCACTGGTAAGGGAGACTAGAACTAGGGGGCACAGCCTCAAAATACGGAGGAGCCAATTTAAAACCGAGTTGAGAAAGAATTTCTTCTCCCAGAGGGTTGTGAATCTGTGGAATTCTCTGAGCAGTTGAGGCTGGCTCATTGAATGTTTTCAAGTCAAAGATAGATAGATTTTTAAGCAATAAGGGAATTAAGGGTTACGGGGAGAGGGCGGGTAAGTGGAGCTGAGTCCACGACCAGATCAGCCATGATCTTATTGAATGGCGGAGCAGGCTCGAGGGGCTAGATGGCCTACTCCTGTTCCAAATTCTTATGTTCTTATGTTCTTATGAGATGGTCATGGCTGTTGAAGCTTTCGGAAGCGAGGGCTCACCCGTGACAGCCCGTCAGATTAAAGTCTGGACAAATAGAGACCCGCTATTGTCTCTAGTCAAGAAATGTATCCTGAATGGGGACTGGGCAGGCACGTGCAGGGCATGCCCTGAGGAATTTAAACCATTTCGCAGGCGCAGGGATGAACTCTCGTTTCAGGCCGATTGCCTACTGTGGGGAAACCGCGTAGTCATACCCCAGATGGGCAGAGAGATGTTCATCAGAGAACTCCACAATGAGCACCCGGGCATTGTCATGATGAAGGCAATTGCCAGGTCACACGTTTGGTGGCTTGGGATAGACGCAGATCTGGAACTTTGTGTTCGTAGGTGCAACACGTGTACCCAGCTGGGCAATGCGCCCAGGGAAGCCCCGCTTAGCCCATGGCCATGGCCCGCCAAGCCTTGGTCACGCATCCATGTGGACTACGCAGGTCCTTTCATGGGAAAAATGTTTTTGGTTGTAGTAGACGCCTACTCCAAATGGATCGAGTGTGACATTTTAAATTCAAGCACATCCTCTGCCACGGTAGAAAGTCTACGGGCAATGTTCGCCGCCCACGGTCTACAGGTCGTCTTGGTCAGCGACAATGGCCCGTGCTTCACAAGCACTGAATTCCAGGACTTCATGGCAGGCAATGGAATTAAGCATGTCAGAACGGCACCATTCAAGCCGGCCTCAAACGGCCAGGCAGAACGAGCAGTGCAGATAATCAAACAGGGGATGCTCAGAATCCAAGGGGGTTCCCTACAAAGCCGCTTATCATACCTCCTGTTGGCCTATAGATCCCGACCGCACTAGCTCACAGGGGTTCCACCCGCAGAGCTGCTAATGAAAAGGATGCTCAAAACCCGGCTATCCCTTATACACCCCACCATGAAAGAAATTGTCGAGAGCAGGCGCCAGCCACAATATGACTACCATGACAGGAATGCGAGGGTGCGATGTATTTTGATGTAAATGATCCTGTTTTTGTCCTCAACTACGCTGCAGGGCCCAAATGGCTCGCAGGCACTGTGATTGCCAAAGAGGGATATAGGATTCTGGTAGTTAAACTTACCAATGGACAAATCTGCCGCAAACACGTGGATTAAATAAAAAGGAGGTTCAGTAACCCCATAGAAGAAGCAGAGGAAGAACACGATGTAGAGTTCACTCCACCACAGGTGACCACACACCGGAACCAAGTAGAGGAGAGCCCAATCACTGTGGGCAGTCCGGACAGGCCTGAGGCACCGCAAACAGCAGACACTCAGACCAGCGCCCAACAACCGGAGCCCCAACTCAGGCGCTCTACAAGAGAGCGTAAACCACCAGAGAGACTCAACCTGTGATCCCAATAAGACTTTGGGGGGGAGGTGATGTCATGTATTCAACCAGCATTGTAACCCATGTATAATCTGACCTAAGTTGTACACTGTGAGAACAATGACCACTAGGTGGGAGACACTCCTAACCTGGACCTTCAGGTATAAAAGGGGAAGCTCCACCCACCTTCATCACTTGAGTGCTAAGAAATAAAGGACAGGTCACAGACTGACCTTCTCTCAAGCATGGTACCCTCGTGTGCATTTATACTGTATAGTAAGGACGTATCACTCTCCATCTTAATGAAGAATTCTGCCATATTATGGTCACTCTTCCCCAAGGGGTCTCGCACAACAAGATTGCTAATTAATCCTCTCTCATTAGTCAACACCCAGTCTAGGATGGCTAGCTCTCGAGTCAGTTCCTCAACATATTGGTCTAGAAAACCATCCCTTATACACTCCAGAAAATCCTCCTCCACCGTATATGCTACCAGTTTGGTTAGCCCAATCTATGCATAGATTATAGTCACCCATGATAACTGCGTACCTTTATTGCACGCATTCCTAATTTCCTGTTTGATGCCATCCCCAACCTCACTACTACTGTTTGGCGGCCTGTACACAACTCTCACTCGCGTTTTCTGCCCTTTGGTGTTCCGCAGTTCTACCCATACAGATTCCACATCATCCTGCACTACAAGCAGCATATGCATGACAAAAGCACCACCGCTATCAAGATCATCACAGACATCACATTTCATGACCATCAACACATTGTGCATTGCAATGATTTTCATTAGGCCAGCATTATTTCTTGGACAATTTTAGAAATCATCTATCATATATGATTGTTCGATGTGGTATCTATTATCTTTACATCACACAATGGTGTAAACTTTACTCACGTGGCATCACTTCAGGGTCTGCAGCTCCTTGCGTGGCCGTCCGGGAGTGCTTCCCCACGACAGCAAGCACCAGTTCCTCCGTCTCAGTGATGTTGCTGGGGACTGGTGGCCCCCCCCACCCCCCACCCGTTCAGCTCTGCACAGACCTCATTGTTGAGAGCTTCTTCTGTAAAAGTTGACAGGACGACATGGCATGAGATCATTGCGTGATATCATTGCTAGTTACTATCATAGAGACTGATACAAAACATAATCGACAGATGTAATCATGATTATTATGATAATTATCATTCTTTACCTAAAGACATGCACTGTGACCGCAGGCTTCGACTGCAACATTCCCGGTAAAAGTGAAGGATCTCACATCTGCTGATAGTCACTTATGACTGTTACAATTTGCCATGTATGTACTTTTGGGATCACTAGCCACTAGATGGCGTCACTGTTGGAGGCCGTTGGGCTGCACGCACGTGTGGTCAGCCCATATATAAAAGGCCAGCCATTTTGTATATTAGTCACTTTGGGCCTTAATAAAGCAGAGCTGTGCTCATACCTCTTCGAGTTAAACAGTACTCAGTCTAACAGTTATTGCATGCACAACATTTGGTGACGAGGCAACAAGAACCTTTGCATGCAAAAATGAGCACAATTGGATTGTGGAGCGACTTGAGGAAGGAGAAGATTGGGCAGACTTTGTGAGCTGTTTGAGCCAGTTCTTTGTGGTCAACAAAATGTAGGAGTTCGGCGACGTAGATCAGCGCCGGGCAGTGTTCCTCGCGGTTCACGGTCCAAACATTTATGATCTGATAAAGAATCTACTCCTGCCTGTGAGTCCAACAGAGAAGACGTATGAAGAATTGTGTACACTGGTACAGGACAACCTTAAGCCAGATGAAGGCATCATCATCTCGGGATACAGATTTTACATGCACGTTCGCTCAGGGGGCCAGAATGCGGCGGAATTCGTTGCCGACCTGAGACGTCTAGCAGGACCGTGTAATTTCGGGGCTGTGTTGGCAGACATGCTGCAGGACTTCTTTGTAATCGGCATCAACCACGAGGTGATCCTGCGTAAACTACTGGTGGTGGAGACGTTGGACTTGAACAGGGCCATCACGATCGCTTAGTCCTGCATGACAACGGATAGAAGTCTAAAGCAGATATCAATGAAAAATCGAAACTCGACAAGTACTGTAGACATGATTGATTCGGCGTTCGGCAGAGTGGCACATGGCACAGCCTATCCGACTGTGTACGTGAAACCTGTGGCTTCCCAAAGTCTTCCAGCAGGAATTCATCCGATTTCTCCGTGTTGGCGTTGTGGGGGAAATCACCGGCACCAGCAGTGCCGATTTAAGCAATATAGTTGCAAAGGCTTTCTGAGAGTGGAGCATCTCTAGCGCAGGTGTTTGCATGTGGAGGATGATGGTCAGACTAGCGCGGATCCGGATTCGCAATCCGAGATACCAGAGGAGGCAGTCTATAGACCTTACTCCTAACTAAGAGCAAACCCATAATGATCAACGTGAAATTTAATGGGGTGCCGGTATCGATGGAACTGGACACGGGGACGAGTCAATCGATAATGAGCCAGAGGGCATTCGGCAAGCTGTGGGATACTAAGGCTGTGAGGCCCAGGCTGAGGTCCAGTCAATGCCAAGTTGCGCACGTACACCAAAAAACTCATAACGATGATTGGCAGTGTCACAATTAAATGATGCAGTTCACAAGTTACCGTTATGGATTGTCCAGACAATGGCCTAACACTGTCGGCAGGAACTGGCTTGAAAAAATCAGATGCGATTGGAACGACATCAAGGCATTGTCGTCGGAGAAAGATACATTGCCCAAAACTGAGCAAGTTCCCCTCGCTGTTCGAACCAGGCATCGGCAACTTCACGCGAGCCAAGGTGTAGATCCACGTGGACTCGGATGCAAGACCTGTCCATCATAAAGCTCGGGCAGTTCTGTATATGATGAGGGAGAAGGTCGAAATCGAACTGGACAGACTCCAGCATGAAGGGATCATATCACCGGTTGAATTTAATGAATGGGCCAGCCCCATTGTTCCTGTGCTGAAAAGTGATGGCACAGTCAGAATCTGTGGAGACTACAAGGCTACAATCAACAGGGTTTTGAAACAGGATCAGTACCCGTTACCGAAGGCTGATGACTTGTTTGCAACCCTAGCAGGGGGGAAGTTGTTCACCAAACTGGACTTGACGTCGGCCTACATGACATAGGAGCTGGTCGAGACATCGAAGAGACTTACGTGCATTTACACGCATGAAGGGCTGTTTATTTATCACAGGTGCCCTTTCGGAATTCGCTCGGCTGCAGCAATATTTCAGAGGAATATGGAGAGTCTACTGAAGTCCGTTCCCAGGACCATCATGTTCCAAGATGACATCCTGATCACAGGTCGTGACTCCGAGGAACATCTGAACAACCTGGAAGAGGTTCTACATCGTCTGGACAAAGTGGGACTCGGACTGAAACGCTCGAAGTGAGTCTTCATGGCACCAGAGGTCGAATTCCTGCTGAAATTGCTGCTGACGGATTCAGGCCCACGGACACGAAAACTAAAGCCATCAAGAATGCACCCAAGCTGCAGAATGTGGCGGAGCTGCGTTCGTTCCAAGGTCTACTAAACTACTTCGGTAACTTCATACCTAAATTGAGCACCTTATTAGAATCACTGCACATGCTGCTAAGAAAAGGCAACAAATGGGTGTGGGGTGCGTCTCAAGACAGCGCTTTTGAGAAAGCCATTAAGCTGCTTTGCTCTAACAAGCTGCTGGTACGTTATGACCCATGTAAACATTTAGTATTGGCCTGTGATGCTTCATCATATGGAACTGATTGCTATTCCAACAAGCTAATGAGTTGTAAAAAACTTCAACCAGTCACATATACTTCAAAAAGTTTGTCTAAAGCAGAAAGAGCCTACAGCATGGTAGAGAAAGAAGCACTAGCCTGTGTGTATGGAGTTAAAAAGATGCATCAATACCTGTTTAGTCTTCGGTTTGAACTGGAGACAGATCACAAGCCGCTCATTTCACTGTTCTCTGAAAACAAAGGTATCAATACCAATGCTTCATCCCTCATCCAGAGGTGGGCGCTGACATTATCCGCTTATGATTATGTCATTCGCCATAGACCTGACACCGAGAATTGTGCCGATGCTTTGAGCCGTCTGCCGTTGCCCACAACCGGCGGACCTATTGTTAGTTATGGATGCTATTGAGAGTGAAGGAACCTCTGTCACGGCTCAACAAGTTAAGACCTGGACCAGCCAGGACCCGATTTTATCAGTGGTGAAGAGTTGCATCTTCAAAAGTGACTGGTCTGCCATACCCAGCAATGTGCGAGGAGACCAAACCTTACATTTGTCTCAAAGACGAACTGTCTATTCAGTCGGATTGTATACTGTGGGGCACTGGTGTTGTTATGCCCAAGAAAGGGAAAGAGAAATTTGTACGTGAGCTACATAGCACACATCCCGGCATTGTAATGATGAAAGCCATCGCCAGGTCTCATGTATGGTGGATGGGAATTGACTCTGAGCTGGAATCATGTGTGTATCAGTGCAACACTTGCATGCAGCCCAGCAAAGAACCAGCGGAAGTCTGTGGTCGTGGCCGTCTAAACCATGGTCCAGGATCCACATAATCTTTGCAGGTCCCTTCCTGGGGAAGATGTTTTTAGTTGTGGTAGATGCATATTCAAAATGGATAGAGTGTATAATCATGTCATCCAGCAATCCACTGCTACCATTGAGAATCTCAGTGTCATGTTTGCGACACATGGTCTGCCTGTCATCGTTGTTAGCAACAACGGATCGTGCTTCACCAGTCAGGAGTTTCAAGAGTTCATGAAACTTAATGGTATCAAACATGTAAGGTCATCACCATTCAAACCTGCATCCAATGGGCAAGCAGAACATGCTGTCCAAATCATAAAGCAGAGTATGAAGCGAGTAACCCAAGGCTCACTGCAGACCCGCCTGTCATGCATACTACTTAGTTACAGGACAAGCTTACCAGGGTCTTGCCTGCTGAACTAATGATGAAGAGAGGTCTTAAGACCAGCTATCTCTTGTACACCCTGACTTGAATAATCATGTTGAATATAGAAGACAAAGTCAGCAAGGGGTATCACGATCGTGCAGCTGTGTCATGCAATATTTCTGTAAATGATCCTGTATATGCTCTGAATTATGGTCAGGGTCCCAAGTGGATCACTGATACTGTCATGGCCAAGGAGGGCAACAGAGTATTTATTGTCAAGCTCAAAAATGGGCAAACATGCAGGAAACATATGGATCAGACAAAGCTGTGGCACACAGACGAACCGGAACAGTCGGAGGAAGAGACAATCGACGACCAACCAACCAACCCCCAGTCATCAGAGGACTCAGTGAATCGGGACTATCAATCACCGACATGTTCACTGCAAATGGACTTTCAATCCCTGACATGGCCATTGCCACTCCCACCGGGTCAGCCACCCAGCCACCAGTCACAACAGACTCTGAACACTGACCCAAGGGTGGAGTTGAACTGAGACGGTCAACCCGGGAGAGTAAAACACCGGACCGTCTCAATTTATAAAAGACTGTGTTAATATCTCAGAGGGGATTATTGTCATGTATGTACTTTTGAAATCACTAGCCACTAGATGGCGTCACTGTTGGAGGCCATTGGGCTGCACGCACATGTGTGCAGCACAAGTATAAAAGGCCAGCCATTTTGTATATTAGTCAGTTTGGACTTTAATAAAGCAGAGCCAAGGTCCTACCACTTGGAGTTAAACAGTACTCAGTCTAACAGTTATTGCATACACAACACAAATCAAATTATATAAATACGTAAGTACATGTAAATCAATGTAATACTTATTCTTGCGGATCCATCGTTTGCGGCATTGGTTGCCCTCACGCACCTCGTTGGTCACCAACGAGATCACCTCTGGTATTTTGGCCCATATTTTCTGGTAGGCCTTTGGGGTGGGCTTCTCATGCCCTCCCTGGGTCAAATCACCCCAGTGTGACTCGAGCTCCTGCAGGAGGGAGGCATTTGCCTCGTCCAAGAACCTCCTCGCTCTTTTGCGCCCTCCAATGTGCTCCTCTCCCAGCTCACTGCTCTCTCCTGCATCAGTCTCCACAGCGTGATGTGTCGCCTCCTCCTCTCCCTCCATTATAGGCCATATTCAGGCAAATATCTGGCTGGTAACAGCTAATTTTTGTTTCCCTATTTGCTCTAAAGCTCTAAACTCTCCCTCCTTCCTCCCAAACCAGTCACAGCACACCCACACACGCCTTCAGTCCCTCTCAGCTCCCTCTCTCTCTCTCTCCTCTTCTTTGCATGTCATGATGACCCTTGACCTCCTGAATTGCGGGAATCGAGCGTTGCCATGCCGTTGCTAAGGACGGCGACATTTTACGGCAGAAGGTCAGAGAGATATAATGCTACCGACCATTTCATATCGCTCGTGGTAATGCCCAATTTAAAAAATGGAGACTAGGGGCTTTGAGAATGGGCAACAAGCTGCCGATCTGAAAACCCATTTTTACCGCCCATGCCTGATATTACATTTTTGGGCAATCTGCACAAAAGTGTAAAATCTAGCCCTTGGAATGGGAGGGGGTAGATCCAATTGTCCTGGTCCACGTGGGTACCAACGACATAGATAGGACAGACAAGAAGGTTCTGCTAAGGCATTATGAGCAGCTAGGGGCCAAATTAAAAAGCAGAACCACAAAGGCAATAATCTCTGGATTACTATCTGAGCCACGAGCAAATTTACATAGGTTCAATAAGATCAGAGAGATGAATGCGTGGCTCAAAGTCTGGTGTGGGAGAAATGGGTTTTGGTTCCTGGTGCACTGGCACCAGTACTGGGCTAAGAGGGAGCTGTTCCGTCGGGACGGACACACTTGGAACGTGCCAGGGCTAGGGTCCTGGCGAACCGAATAACTAGGGCTGCAGAGAGAACTTTAAACTAATTAGTGGGGGTGGAGGGTTCAGCTGAGCAGAAACCTAAAAGCTCAAAGAACAAGTTGAAGGCAATAGAGCATGATAGCATTGGAGAAACAAAAACCAGAGCGTGACAGGAAGGGACAGAATCTATAAACATAAGAATGTATGAGAAACTGGGGCCATGCAGGAGAAAATAGTAAGAAAACACATTTAAAAGCTGTTTATCTGAATGCACACAGCATTCGTACCAAATTAGATGAGCTGTCGGCACAAATAGATACAAATGGTTATGATCTGGTAGCCATAACAGAGATGTGGTTGCAAGGTGACCAGGACTGGGAACTAAACATTCAGGGGTACTTGACAATTCGGAAGGACAGACAGAAAAGTAAAGGAGGTGCGGTAGCTCTGTTGACAAAGGATGGAATCACTGCAATAGTGAGATACTATATTGGCTCAAATGATCAGGATGGTCTCCTAATCTGAGGAAGGACATTCTTGCTATTGAGGGAGTGCAGCGAAGGTTCACCAGACTGATTCCTGGGATGGCAGGACTGACAAATGATCAGAGACTGGATCGACTGGGCCTGTATTCACTGGAGTTTAGAAGAATGAGAGGGGATCTCACAGAAACATATAAAATTCTGACGAGACTGGACAGGTTAGATGCAGAAAGAATGTTCGCGATGTTGGGGAAGTCCAAAACCAGGGGTCACAGTCTAAGAATAAGGGGTAAGCCATTTAGGACCAAGATGAGGAGAAACTTCTTCACTCAGAGAGTTGTTAACCTGTGGAATTCTCTACCGCAGAGAGTTGTTGATGCCAGTTCGTTAGATATATTCAAGAGGGAGTTAGATATGGCCCTTACGGCTAAAGGGATCAAGGGGTATGGAAAGGAAGCAGGAAAGGGGTACTGAGGTGAATGATCAGCCATGATCTTATTGAATGGTGGTGCGGGCTCGAAGGGCCGAATGGCCTACTCCTACACCTATTTGCTATGTTTCTATGTTGAAACAGTTTGGGTGGAGATAAGGAATAAGGGGAAAAAGTCACTGGTGGACATAGGCTGTAGGCCCCCTAACATTAGCAACTCTGTTGGTCGGAGCATAAACCAGGATATAGTGGGGGCTTGTAAAAAGGGAACAGCAATAATCATGGGTGATTTTAACCTCCATATTGATTGGACAAATCAAATTGGTCAGGATAACCTTGAGGAAGAGTTCATAGAGTGCATAAGGGACGAGTTTCTTGAGCAATATGTAACGGAACCAACCAGGGGGCAGGCTATCTTAGATCTGGTCCTGTGTAATGAGACAATCTCCTAGTAAAGGATCCCCTTGGAATGAGTAATCATAGCATGGTTGAATTTCAAATTCAGATGGAGGGTGAGAAAGTTGGATCTCAAATCAGAGTACTAAGCTTAAATAAAGGAGACTACAAAGATATGAGGGCAGAAGCTGGCTAAACTGGACTGAGAAAATAGATTAAAGTGTAGGAAGGTTGATGAACAGTGGCGTACATTTAAGGAGATATTTCACAACTCTTAAGAAAAATATATTCCAGTGATGAGGAAAGGGTGTAAAAGAAAAGATAGCCATCCGTGGCTAACTGAAGAAATAAAGGACGGTATCCAATAAAAACAAGGGCATACAAAGTGGCCAAAACTAGTGGGAGGACAGAAGATTGGGAAGCTTTTAAAAGCAAAGAATGACTAAAAAAATGATTAAGAAAGGGAAGGTGGACTATGAACGTAAACTAGCACGAAATATAAAAACAGATAACAAGAGTTTCTACAGGTATATAAAAAGGAAAAGAGTGGCTAAAGTAAATGTTGGTCCCTTAGAGGACGAGACCAGGGAATTAGTAATGGGGAACATGGAGATGGCAGAAACTCTGAACAAATATTTTGTATAAGTCTTTACAGTAGAGGACTCAAAAAAATATCTCAACAGTGGATAGTCAAGGGGCTATAGGAGGGGAGGAACTTACCACAATCGCAATCACTAAGGAAGTGGTACTCAGTAAGGTAATGGGACTAAAGGTGGATAAATCCCCTGGACCTGATGGCTTGCATCCTAGGGTCTTAAGAGAAGTAACGGCAGGGATTGTGGATGCATTGGTTGTAATTTATCAAAATTCCCTGGATTCTGGGGAGGTCCCAGCAGATTGGAAAACTGAAAATGTAATGCCCCTATTTAAAAAAGAAGGCAGACAAAAAGCAGGAAACTATACACCAATTAGCCTGACATCTGTGGTTGAGAAAATGTTGAAGTCCATTATTAAAGAAACAGTAGCAGGACATTTGGAAAAGCATCATTCAATCAAGCAGAGTCAGCATGGATTTATGAAGGGGAAGTCATGTTTAACAAATTTGCTGGAATTCTTTGAGGATGTAACAAGCAGGGTGGATAAAGGGGAACCAGTGGATGTGGTGTATTTGGACTCCAGAAGACATTCTCCAGAAGATAAGGTGCCACATAAAAAGTTACTGCACAAGATAAAAGTTCACGGGGTTGGGGGTAATATGTTAGCATGGATAGAGGAATGGCTAACTAACAGAAAACAGAGAGTCAGGATAAATGGTTCATTCTCGGGTTGGCAATCAGTAACTAGTGGGATGCCATAGGGATCGGTGCTGGGACCCTAACTATTTACAATCTATATTAACGATTTGGATGAAGGGACTGAGTGCAACATAGCCAAGTTTGCTGACAATACAAAGATGGGAGGAAAAGCAATGTGTGAGGACGACACAAAAAATCTGCAATAGGATATAGACAGGCTAAGTGAGTGGGCAAAAATTTGACAGATGGAGTATAATGTTGGAAAGTGTAAGTTTATGAACTTTGGCAGAAAAAAGTCAAAGAGCAAGTTATTATTTAAATGGAGAAAAATTGCAAAGTGCTGCAGTAGAGTGGGACATGGGGGTCCTGGTGCATGAAACACAAAAGGTTAGTATGCAAGTACAGCAAGTGATCAAGAAGGCAAATGGAATCTTGGCCTTTATTGCAAAGCGGATGGAGTATAAAAGCAGGGAAGTCTTACTACCGTTATACAAGGTATTGGTGAGGCCACAAGCAGTTTTGGTTTCCATATTTAAGAAAGGATCTACTTGCTTTGGAGGCAGTTCAGAGAAGGTTCACTAGGTTGATTCCAGAGATGAGGGGGTTGACTTATGAGGAAAGGTTGAGTAGGTTGGGCCTCTACTGATTGGAATTCAGAAGAATGAGAGATGATCTTATCGAAATGTATAAGATTCTGAGGGGGCTTGACAAGGTGGATGCAGAGAGGGTGTTTCCACTGATAGGGGAGACTAGAACTAGGGACATAATCTTAGAATAAGAGGCCACCCATTTAAAACTGAGATGAGGAGGATTTTTTTCTCTCAGAGGGTTGTAAATCTGTGGAATTCGCTGCCTCAGAGAGCTGTGGAAGCTGGGTCATTGAATAAATTTAAGACAGACTACTCCTGCTCCTATTTCTTATGTTCTTATGTTAACCAGAACAAATAAAATAAGTAAAAGTAGGGGATCATCTAGGCAATAGTGACCACAATATAATACGCATTAAAATGATAATTGAGAAGGATATAAGTGTAACGAAAACCAAGTTAATAGATTGGAGAAAAACTGATTTTGAGCGGCTGAGAATAGAACTTGGTAAAATAAAATGGCCAAAAATTTTGGCAAACCACGATGTAGAACAGCAATGGGAAACATTTAAAACTGTGTTCAACAGAGTGCAGGAAAAAAATACTCTGCTAAAAGGAAAGAACTAAACACTAATGAGACTCCATGTATGAATCAAGCCATAAAGGAACAATTGAGGGTAAGGAAAGAGGCATACATTCAGTATATAGACAGCAGGGGAGCACGGTGATTACCTCTTACAGAAGGTAGGCACTGCTGAGAATTTAATGGCCAGAGTGATCTCCTAGACCAGTTTCAATCGCCTAGATAGGTCAGAGAGGAATTTTCCAGATCGGCTTGGGTTTTTAACCTGTCCTTTTGTCTCTCCCAGGAGGTCACATGGTTTCGGATAGGGTGGAGTGTATATGTTGTGATACACAAGGCATCGTAAATGTGTGGGACAAGCTCAGTGGACCAGATGGTCTTTACCTGTCTGTCATTTTTTGTATGTTTCGTTTGTTTGTATCATAAGGGAGAATACAAAGAGATTAGGAGAGAAGTCAAGAAAACAATTAAAAAGGCAAAGAGGAACTATGAAATTAAATTATCAAGGAACATAAAACAATATAGTTAAATATTTTACAGGCACATCAATGAAAAAAGGAAGGTTGGGATGGGAATAGGGCCAACAGTGTAGAGGAATAGTGAGACCTTGGAGTGCATCCCCACAGATCCCTGAAGGTAGCAGGACAGGTAGATAAGGTGGATAAGAAGGTATATGGGATACTTATCTTTATTAGCCAAGGCATAGAATATAAGAGGAGGGAGGTCATGCTTGAAATGTATAAAATACTGGTTAGGGCGCAGCTGGAGTACTGCGTGCAGTTCTGGTCACCACATTACAGGAAATATGTGATTGCATTAGAGAGGGTACAGAGGAGATTTATGAGGATATTGCCTGGACTGAAGAATTTTAGCTGTGAGGAAAGATTAGATAGGCTGGGGTTGTTTTCTTTAGGGAAAACTTATTGAGGTGTCTAAAATTATGAGAGGCCTTGATAGTGTCGATAGGAGGGACCTATTTCCCTTGACAGAGGGGTTAACAACAATGTGGCATAGGTTTAGAGGGTATTTGAGAGAAAATCCTTTCACCCCGAGGGATTAATGTACAGCTGGAGAGTGGATCTGACTAGACGGTGATCTGTCCAGCATTCTGCTCCTCTTGTGATTTTTACATCCTTGAAGTCTCGCCTTCTTACAATGACATGGTCTATCATGTGCCATTGCTTAGACCTGGGGTGCATCCAAGTTGTTTTGTACTTGTCAACCTGCCTGAATAGAGTATTTGTGATAGTCAAGTCGTTCTCCGCGCACATACTCAAGAGGAGGAGGCTATTACTGTTTAATTTTCCTGTGCCGTGCTGTCCAATAACTCCCTTCCAGTGCTTGTTGTCTTTTCCAACTCATGCGTTGAAATCACCCAGGATGATCAACTTGTCCCCAGCAGGTGTGAACCTGACCAGTCTGTCTAGATCTTCATAGAACCTCTCTTTCATCTCATCGGGGCTTGGAAGGGTGGGTGCATAAGCACTTATAATGGTGACGTGGCGCTTAGCATTCAGGGGGAAACGCAGTTTCGTAAGTCTTTCGTTAATCCCTTCAGGTAGATTCGGAAACTGTTGCATAAGAGAAGTCTTCACTGCTCTGCCAACTCCGTGGATCCTATTCTCATTCTCTGCCTTGCCTTTCCAATAGAAGTTGTAGCCGCTACCTAGTTCACTCACGCAGCCCTCCTCTGCAAGTCTTGTCTCTCAGAGCCGCTATATCGATGTTATAACGCTGCAGCTCTCTTGCACTAAGGGCAGTCCTTCTTTCCGGTCTTGTAGTGTCAGCTCTGTCTAAGAGTGTGCGAACGTTCCATTGTCCGAGAAGAAGTTTTCTTGTGTTATGAAGTTTTCGACTGTTGCTGTATTTTCGGCCGCAGAATGGGTTGAACTGCCAGCCGCGGTATACTGGCCAGTTAATGGAAGAGCAGGCAATGTTTGGGCCACCTTTTCTAGGCCCCTCCCTTATAAAGGGTGAGCAGTGCTGTCCTAAAGAGGGCTGCTCAGTTGCTTGGGGTGCTGCCGGGTTCCTCTGCTGCCCTGGATACAGAGTCAAACGACCACTTGCCCACAGACCGCCTACGTGCAGGTTTGAGGCTACGACTCCCAGTGATCACCTCCACCTGTCGTTTCGTCCCTCCCCCATCGCCGCAGGACTTGGTGTGTTGGATGATGGTTGGCACAAACCTGTGCATAGATGCTTTTAAAGTGGGAAGGCCGCTGCACAGGGGCGGTCCCACTCTCTCCTCCGCAGAAGCCGGGTTTCAGTGGCCCAAAATTTGGTACAACTGAAGACTTCATTGGCTGCAGTGGATGGCCATGATGTCTTTCATACTCTGCCATGCCCTATACACTCCACAGTGCATTGCTGTTCCACCTTCATGGCCGTTGTATCAAACATGATTTCCTCTGTCCAATCCACCGCAACAGACTTCACATGCTGGGGTGAGCAGGTCCCGAAAGTCACCGAGGGATAACACCCATCGGCTACCCTCATCTGGTTTAGCCTGCCTGTCGAAGCAGTTTACCGGGGTGTGGCCGCTGTGCATGCTACAGCTGTGCATACTTGGAGCCACAGATGAGAGTTGGATGTCAGATGGGGACCAAGGCAGAGGAACTACTCCGAAGAGCACGACAAGTCCACTGTCAGAGGTGCTACCCCTCCCAGTCACCCTAGACACCCCCCATTACTAATCTCATCATCCAATGCCATGTCCACCTGTTCTATCTCCCTAGTAAATGTTGAAGCAAAATAATTATTTAATATTTTTGCCATCTCTCTGTCATTGCATAGAATCCCAGAAATTTACAGCACGGAAGGAGGCCATTTGGCCTATCATGGCCGGCAAAGAGCTATCCAGCCTAATCCCACTTTCTAGCCCTTGGTCCGTAGCCCTGTAGGTTATGGCACTTCAAGTGCACATCCAAGTACTTTTAAAATGTGGTGAGGGTTTTTGCCTCCACCACCTTTTCAGGCAGTGAGTTCCAGACCCCCACCACCAGGAAAGGATGGAATCCCTGCCGAAATCTACAAGGCAGTAGGCCTAGCAACTCTCGAGGCCTTTCCTGACATAATAACTAGCATCTGGGAAGATGAAGACATGCCACAGGACTTCCGTGACGCTATGATAGTTTCCCTTTACAAGAACATGGGCAACAAAGCAGACTGTGGCAACTAGAGGGGAATATCGCTTCTGTCCATTGCTGGGAAGGTCATTGCCCGCATAGTATTGAACCGATTCATAGCTAGTGTCTCAGAAGTAAATCTTCCAGAAACACAATATGGCTTTCGACCTGGTCGGAGCACAGCGGACATGATCTTTGCACTCAGACAAGTGCAGGAGAAGTGCATTGAGCAGAACATGGACCTGTAACGCTGTATTTATTGACCTCACTAAGGCCTTTGATACTGTCAACAGAGCAGCGCTGTGGTCAATCTTGACGAAACTTGGGTGCCCAAGGGAGTTTGTCCACATCATCGAGCTGTTTCATGACAACATGACAGGTGAAGTGCTCTCAGACGGCACAACCACGGCCCCATTTGCCATCTCAAATGGAGTGAAACAAGGTTGTGTACTCGCTCCAGTTCTGTTCAACCTATTCTTTACCTGCGTCTTGAACTATGCCATAAAAGACTTGGAGTTTGGGGTCTACCTGAAATATCGATTAGATGGTTCGCTGTTCGACCTCCGCCGCCTTGCTGCAAAGACCAAAGTATGGAAACGACTCATCCTAGAGGCACTCTTTGCTGACGACTGCGCCCTTATGGCACACAAGGAGAGTGACCTACAATTCATACTCAGCAAATTTGCTGAGGCAACAGAATTGTTTGGCCTAACCATCAGCCTTAGTAAAACCGAGGTTCTCTATCAGCCTGACCCTGGCACCATAGCACCTGCTCCCACAGTATCCATCGGCAGTATACAGCTAAAGACAGTGGACAGCTTCAAGTACCTTGGCAGCACCATATCAAGTGATGGGTCCTTGGACAAGGAGATTGATGCAAGGATCTGTAAAGCCAGCCAGGCACTTGGTCGCATGCGCACTAAGGTGTTGAGTCACCACCACATCCGACTGTCAACTAAACTGTTGGTGTATAGAGCAGTCGTTCTCTCATCTCTCCTTTATGGATGTGAGACCTGGACACCCTGCAGGCGTCACATCAAAAAGTTGGAAGCTTTCCACATGCGCAGTCTCAGATCTTTACTCCACATACGCTGGCAAGACCGGATGTCAAACTTTGAGGTTCCGGAGAGAGCACAATCAACTAGCATCAAGGTGATGATCATGCGAGCCCAGTTCCGGTGGGCTGGACATGTCATCCACATGGATGAGTCAAGGATCCCTCGTCAGCTTCTTCACAGCAAGCTTTGTGAAGGTCGAAGACACCTGGAGCACCCCCACAAGCGCTACAAAGATTGCATCAAGGCTAACCTCCAGTACTGTGGCATTCGACTAAAGGACCTCGAGAATACAGCAGCTAATAAAATCCAGTGGCAAACCCTCACGAGGACTGCTTGCCAGACCTTCGAAGAAAGCCGATGTCAACGCTGTGGGACACTAGAGATAGACGACATCAGGTGGCAGTACTGTCAGCATCAGGCACATCGAACTTCCCTTGTCCGACATGCAAGAGACTATGTGCATCCAGAATTGGCCGATACGGCCACTTGAAGACACATGCCATTGATGATTAGCACATCAACGTCTTTGTTGGATACAACAGACTACCAAGACAGAACAGGTGGATATGACATTGGATGATGAGATTAGTAATGGGATAAGTGCATTTAAAATAAAAAGGGGATATATTAAGTAAACTAATCCCCTCATAGAGGATAAAACCCGTCATCTGGATGGATTGCATCCGCGCACTTTAAAATAATCTAGAAAAGAAATAGCAGAGGCATTACTATACATATTTAATAATTTGTTAGAAAAAGGTATAGTGCCAGAGGACTGGTGGATAGCTAATGTAATACTTATATTTAAGAAGGGGGATAGAACATGTCCAGGGAATTATAGACCAGTCAGCTTAACATCGGTGGTAGGAAAAATAATGGAATCTCTACTAAAGGAAAAAAATAGAAGAATAATTAGAAAACAAAAATATAATAAAGAATAATCAGCATGGATTTCAAAAGGGAAAGTCTTTCTTGACCAACCTTATTGAATTTTTTGAAGAGGTAACAGAGAGAGTAGACAATGGTAATGCAGTAGATGTAATTTATCTAGATTTTCAAAAAGCCTTCCATAAGGTAACCCATAATAGACTGATGAACAAGGTCAGAGAATGTGGAGTCAGGGGACAAATAGCAGAATGGATCGCTAGTTGGCTTCAAGACTGAAAGCAGAGAGTCAATACAGTGCATCCGCGAGGCTGAGAGCTACGTGGATAGCACGTTTCAGGAGGTGGTCATCCCGCAGCTTTAAAACATGCAGGCAGAGGGGAACTGGGTGAACACCAGATGGAGGAAGAAAGCTAGGCAGGTTGTTCAGGAGTCCCCCCAGTGAGTCCATCTCGCTTTCCAACCGATATTCTCTTCTGAGCACCGGTGAGGGCGATGGTGCCTCTGGGGAGTGCAGCCAGACCCAAGTCCAAGGCACCACCGGTGGCTCAGCTGCACAGGGGGGAGGGACAAAGAATAAAAGAGCTCTAGTGATAGGGGATTCAATAGTTAAGGAACAGAGAGGTGTTTCTGCCGCCGTAGACATGACTCCAGGATTGTATGGTGTCTCCCTGGTGTCAGGGTCAAGGGTGTCACAGAGCGAATGCAGGGCATTCTGTGGGGCGAGGGTAACCAGCTAAAGGTCATGGTCCATATCGGGACCAACGACATAGGTAGAAAGATGGATGAGGTCCTGCAAGCAGAATTTGGGGAGTTAGGAAAAAAATTAAAGGGTAGGACCTCAAAGGTAGTAATCTCTGGGTTACTACCGGTGCCACGTGCTAAAGAGTACAAGAATAGGATAGAAAGAATGAACACGTGGCTGGAGAGTTGGTGTAGGAGTGAGGGCTTTAAATTCTTGAGGCTTTGGGGGAGATGGGACCTGTACAAACCGGACGGGTTGCACCTCAACAGCGGCAGGACCAATATCCCCTCGGGGAGTTTTTCTAGAGCTGTTGGGGAGAGTTTAAGCTAGCTTGGCAGGGAGATGGGAATCTGAGAGCAAATTCAATAGGGAAGGAAGTAAAGCTGAAATTGGAAAACAAGAATGTGGAAAGTGAATCTGTAAGACAGAGGAAACAAGGGTTAGTAAGTAGTAGTCAAGGAGGTCTTCCTGTGCTAAATGGTATATACTTCACTGCAAGGAGTACAGCGAATAAGGCGGATGAGCTAAGAGCACAGGTAGAAACTTGAGACTATGACATTATAGCCATTACAGGGACATGGCTAAAAGAGGGTCAGGTTTTGCAGCGTAATATTCCTGGTTATAGGATTTTTAGACAAGCAGAGAGGGGGGCAAAAAGGGAGGGGGGATCACGGTATTGATTAAAGAAACTATTAGAGCAGTGAGGAGGGATGATATTTTAGAGGGATCATCAAATGGGGCCATATGGGTCGAACTGAAAAATTAAAAAAGGGCAATCACATGGCTGAGCGTGTATTATAGACCCCCAAACAGTGGGAGAGAGATAGAGGAGCAAATATGTAGGCACATTTCTGTGAAGTCCAAAAACCATAGGATAGTAATAGTAGGGGATTTCAACTATCCTAATATTGATTGGGACAAATATAGTGTGAAGGCTATAGAGGGTGCAGAATTCTTAAAATGTATTCAAGAGAACTTTTTTAGTCAGTATGTAACAAGCCCAACATGGGAGTGGGCGGTACTGGATTTAGTTTTGGGGATGAAGCTGGGCAGGTGATAGGGGTATTAGTGGGAGAGCACTTGGGTGCCAGTGACCATAATTCAGTCAGATTCAAGGTAGTTATGGATAAGGACAAGGATAGACCAGGAATAAAAGTCCCAAATTGGGGAAAAGCTAACTTTGCTAAGTTGAGAAATGATTTGACCACAGTGGACTGGAAACAGCTACTTGAAGGTAAATCAGTGTTGGAACAGTGGGAGGCATTCAAGGAGGAGATCCGGAGGGCTCAGGCCAAATATGTGCCCTGAAAGAAAAAGGGTGGGAATAACAATTCTGGGCCCCCTGGATGTCTAGGGACTTACATGGGAGGATAAAGAAAAAAAGGGAAGCGTATGTCATATACCGACAGTTAAATACTATAGAATCTCTGGAGGAATATAGAAAGTTCAGAGTTAAATTAAAAAGGATATTAGGAATGCTAAGAGAGAGCATGCAACATTCTTGGCAAGTAAAATTAAGGAAAACCCAAAGATGTTCTATAAATATATTAAGAGTAAGAGGTTAATTAAAGAAAGGGTAGGGCCGCCTATTGTAGACCATGAGGATAATCTGTGTGTGGAGGCGGAAGATGTGGATGTGGTTCTTAATGAATACTTTGCGTCTGTTTTCACAAAGGAAAGAGGCAATGCAGATACTGCTATCGAAGAGGAGTGTGAAATTCTGGATGAAATAAACATAGTGAGAGAGGAGGTATTAAGGGGTTTAGCAGCTTTGAAATTGGATACGTCCCCAGGTCCAGATGAAATGCATCCCAGGCTGTTGAGCGAAGTAAAAGAGGAAATAGCAGAGGCTTTGACCATCATTTTCCAATCCCCTTTGGATTTAGGCATGGTGCTGGAGGACTGGAGGACTGCTAATGTGGTACCCTTGTTTAAGAAGGGATAAAGGGATAGAGTAATTACAGCCGAACCGCAATGGTGGGAAAATTATTGGAAAAATTCCTGAAGATCAAGATAAATCTACATTTAGATAGGCAAGGATTTGTTAAAGGAAGATCGTGTTTGACTAACCTGATTACATTTTTCGGGAGGTAACAGGAGGGTCGATGAGGGTAGTGCGTTCGATGTAGTGTATATGGACTTTAGCAAAGCTTTTGATAAGGTCTCACATGGCAAACTGGTCACGAAGGTAAAAGCCCATGGGATCCAGGGAAAAGTGGCAAGTTGGATCCAAAATTGGCTTAGAGGTAGGAAGCAAAGGGTAATGGTTGATGGATGTTTTTGTGACTGGAAGGATGTTTCCAGTGGGGTTCCGCAGGGCTCAGTACTGGGTCCCATGCTTTTTGTAGTATACATCAATGACCTGGACTTGAATCTAGGGGGTAGTATGCAGATGACACTAAAATTGGCTGTGTGGTTGATAATGAAGAGGAAAGTCATGGACTGCAGGAGGCTATCAATCAACTGGTCAGGTGGGCAAATAGAATTTAATTCGGAGAATTGTGAGGTAATGCACTTGGGGAGGACTAATAAGGAAAGGGTATACACATTAAACGGTAGGCCACTTAGAAGTGTAGATGAACAAAGGGACCTTGGAGTGCTTGTCCACAGATCCTTGAAAGTAGCAGGCCAGGTGGATAAGGTGGTTAAGAAGGCATACAGAATGCTTGCCTTTATTGGATGAGGCATAGAATACAAGAGTAGAGAGGTTATGTTTAAATTGTATAATACTCTGGTTAGGCCACTGCTGGAATACTACATGCAGTTCTGGTGGCCTAGGAAGGACGTGATTGCACTGGAGAAGGTGCGGAGGAGATTTACGAGGATGCTGCCTGGAATGGAGAATCTTAGCTAGGAGGACAAATTGGATAGGTTGGGTTTGTTAACCTTGGAACAGAGAAGGCTGAGAAGAGACCTCATTGATGTGTACAAAATTTTGAGGGGCCTGGAGATAGTGGCCCTCGAAATAGTGGATGCATCGGTGGTCATTTTCCAACATTCTATAGACTCTGGATCAGCTCCTATGGACTGGAGGGTAGCTAATGTAACCCCACTTTTTAAAAAAGGAGGGAGAGAGAAGACAGGGAATTATAGACTGGTCAGCCTGACATCGGTGGTGGGGAAAATGTTGGAATCAATTATTAAAGATGTAATAGCATTTGGAAAACAGTGACAGGATCGGTCCAAGTCAGCATGGATCTATGAAAGGAAAATCATGCTTGACAAATCTTCTAGAATTTTTTGAGGATGTAACTAGTAGAGTGGATAAGTGGGAGCCAGTGGATGTGGTGTATTTGGACTTTCAAAAGGTTTTTGACAAGGTCCCACACAAGAGATTAGTGTGCAAAATTAAAGCACATGGTATTGGGGGTAATGTATTGACGTGGATAGAGAACTGGTTGGCAGACAGGAAGCAAAGAGTAGGAATAAACGGGTCCTTTTCAGAATGGCAGGCAGTGACTAGTGGGGTACCGCAAGGTTCAGTGCTGGGACCCCAGCTATTTACAATATACATTAATGATTTAGACGAAGGAATTGAATGTAGTATCTCCAAGTTTGCAGATGACACTAAGCTGGGTGGCAGTGTGAGCTGTGAGGAGGACGCTAAGACGCTGCAGGGTAACTTGGACAGGTTAAGTGCGTGGGCAAATACATGGCAGATGCGGTATAATGTAGATAAATGTGAGGTTATCCACTTTGGTGCTAAAAGCAGGAAGGCAGATTATTATCTGAATGGTGACTGATTAGTAAAAGGGGATGTGCAACGAGACCTGGGTGTCATGGTACATCAGTCATTGAAAGTTGGCATACAGATACAGCAGGCGGTGAAGAAGGCAAATGGCATATTGGCCTTCATAACGAGAGAATTTGAGTATAGGAGCAGGGAGGTCTTACTGTTGTTGTACAGGGCCTTGGTGAGGCCACACCTTGAATATTGTGTACAGTTTTGGTCTCCTAATCTCAGGCAGGACATTCTTGCTATTGAGGGAGTGCAGCGACTGATGCCCAGGATGACAGGACTGACATATGAAGAAAGACTGGATCGACTAGGCTTATGTTCAATGGAATTTAGAAGAATGAGAGGGGATCTCATAGAAACATATAAAATTCTGACAGGATTGGACAGGTTAGATGCAGAAGAATGTTCCCGATGTTGGGAAAATCCAGAACCAGGGGTCACAGTCTAAGGATAAGGGGTAAGCCATTTAGGACCGAGATGAGGAGAAACTTCTTCACAGAAACATAGAAACATAGAAAATAGGGGCAGGAGTAGGCCATTCGGCCCTTCGAGCCTGCACCACCATTCAGTAAGATCATCGCTAATCATTCACCTCAGTACCACTATCCTGCTTTCTCTCCATACCCCTTGATCCCTTTAGCCGTAAGGGCCATATTTAACTCCCTCTTGAATATATCCAATGAACTGGCATTAACAACTCTCTGCGGTAGAGAATTCAACAGGTTAACAACTCTCTGACTGAAGATGTTTCTCCTTATCTCGGTCCTCAATGGCTTACCCCTTATCCTTAGATTGTGTCCCCTGGTTCTGGACTTCCCCAACATCGGGAACATTCTTCCTATATCCAACCTGTCCAGTCCTGTCAGAATTTTATATGTTTCTATGAGATCCCCTCTCATTCTTCTAAATTCCATTGAACATAAGCCTAGTTGATCCAGTCTTTCTTCATATGTCAGTCCTGTCATCCTGGGCATCAGTCGCTGCACTCCCTCAATAGCAAGAATGTCCTTCCTGAGATTAGGAGACCAAAACTGTACACAATATTCAAGGTGTGGCCTCACCAAGGCACTGTACAACAACAGTAAGACCTCCCTGCTCCTATCCTAGTGAATACAGGTCCAGTCTCTCCTCATATGTCAGTCCTGCCATCCCGGGAATCAGTCTGGTGAAGCTTCGCTGCACCTCCTCAATAGCAAGAACTTCCTTCCTCAGATTAGGAGACCAAAACTGAACACAATATTCCAGGTGAGGCCTCACCAAGGCCCTGTACAACTGCAATAAGACCTCCCTGCTCCTATACTCAAATCCCATAGCTATGAAGGCCAACATACCATTTGCCTTCTTCAACGCCTGCTGTACCTGCATGCCAACGTTCAATGACTGATGTACCATGACACCTCGGTCTCGTTGCACCTCCCCTTTTCCTAATCTGCCACCATTCAGATAATATTCTGACTTCCTGTTTTTGCCACCAAAGTGGATAACCTCACATTTATCCACGTTATGCTGCATCTGCCATGCATTTGCCCACTCACCTAACCTGTCCAAGTCACCCTGCAGCATCTTAGCATCCTCCTCACAGCTCACACCGCCACCCAGCTTAGTGTCATCTGCAAACTTGGAGATATTATACTCAGTTCCTTCATTTAAATCATTGATGCATATTGTAAATAGCTGTGGTCGCAGCATTGAGCCCTGTGGCACCCCACTAATCACTGCCTGCCATTCTGAAAAGACCCGTTTATCCCGACTCTCTGCTTCCTGTCTGCCAACCAGTTCTCTATCCACGTCAGTACATTACCCCCAATCCCATGTGCTTTAATTTTGCACACCAATCTCTTGTGTGGGACCTTGTCGAAAGCTTTGTCACTCAGAGAGTTGTGAGCATGTGGAATTCTCTACCACAGAAAGTTGTTGAGGCCAGTTCGTTAGATATATTCAAAAGGGAGTTAGATGTGGCCCTAACGGCTAAAAGGATCAAGGGGTATGGAGAGAAAGCAGGAATGGGGTACTGAAGTGCATGATCAGCCATGATCATATTGAATGGTGGTGCAGGCTCGAAGAGCCGAATGGCTTACTCCTGCACCTATTTTCTATGTTTCTATGTTACTATACCAAGAGCCTATTTCCCTTGGTGAAGGGGTCAATTACAAGGGTGCATAGTTTTAAAGTGGTTGGTGGAAGGTTTAAAGGGGATTTGAGGGGAAGTTTCTTCACACAGAGGGTTGTGGGAATCTGGAACTCACTGCCTGGAAGGGTGGAAGTAGCAGAAACCCTCACCACATTTAAAAGGTGCTTGGATGGGCACTTGAAGTGCCATAACATGCAGGGTTACGGACCTAGAGCTGGGAAGTGGGATTAGACTGGATAACCTCTTGTTGTGGCGCAGATGGTAAGTACTTCAGGGAATCGAATATGGCCAGGGTGATCTCCTGGACTAGTTTTGATCACCTGGATGGGTTAGAGAGGAATTTTCCCAGATTTTTTTCCTCAATTGGCCTGGGTTTTTATCTGTTTTTTTGCCTCACCCAGGAGATTGCATGATTCCGGTTGGAGTGTAGAATGTTTCAGTGTAAGGGGTGTCGCAGTTGTGTAAGGCGGACTGATTAGGCCGGATGCTCTTTACCTTTCCGCCATTGTTCATTGTTCAGAGATTTATATGTAACCTTCAGGACTGCTGACCGAGGGCTAGGTGGCTCTTTGTCAACCGGCACGGACACGATGGGCCGAAAGGGCCTCCTTCTGTGCTGTAGATTTCTATGTTTCTAAGAGTGAAGAATAGCTATTCACAGTGGCAGAAGGTGGGTAGCAGTGTTTCACAAGGATCGGTGCTGGGACCATTAATACAAAAATCATTTGTATTAATGATTTAGATTTTGGAACCAAAAACGTAATTTCTAAATTTCCGGATGACACCAATAGTCAATACTGAGGAGGACTGCAACAAATTACAGGAGGACATTAATAAACTTGAAGAATGGGCATATAATTGGCAAATGAAGTTCAACACAGATATAAGGTATTACATTTTGGTAGGAAGAATAGGGAGGCCATAGAAACATAGAAATTAGGTGCAGGAGCAGGCCATTCGGCCCCTCAAACCCGCACCACCATTCAACAAGATCATGGCTGATCATTCAACCTCAGTACCCCTTTCCTGCTTTCTCTCCATACCCCTTGATCCCTTTAGCCATAAGGGCCATATCTAACTCCCTTTTGAATATATCTAATGAACTGGCCTCAACAACTTTCTGCGGTAGAGAATTCCACAGGTTAACAACTCTCTGAGTGAAGAAGTTTCTCCTTATCTTGGTCCTAAATGGCTTACCCTTTATCCTTAGACTGTGACCCCTGGTTCTGTACTTCCCCATCATCGGGAACATTCTTCCTGCCTCTAACGTGTCCAATCCCGTCAGAATTTTATATGTTTCTATGAGATCCCCTCTCATTCTTCTAAACTCCAGTGAATACAAGCCTAGTCGATCCAGTCTTTCCTCATATGTTAGTCCTGCCATCCCCGGAATCAGTCTGGTGAACCTTCGCTTGCACTCCCTCAATAGCAAGAACGTCCTTCCTCAGATTAGGAGACCAAAACTGAACACAATATTCCAGGTGTGGCCTCACCAAGGCCCTGTAGAACTGCAATAAGACATCCCTGCTCCTATATTCAAATCCTCTATCTATGAAGGCCAACATGCCATTTGCCTTCTTCACTGCCTGCTGTACCTGCTTGCCAACTTTCAATGACTGATGTACCATGACACCCAGGTCTCGTTGCACCTCCCCTTTTCCTAATCTGTCACCATTCAGATAATATTCTGCCTTCCTGTTTTTGCCACTAAAGTGGATAACCTCACATTTATCCACATTATACTGCATCTGCCATGCATTTGCCCACTCACCTAACCTATCCAAGTCACCCTGCAGCCTCTTAGCATCCTCCTCACCACTCACACCACCATCCAGCTTAGTATCACTTGTTACTTGGAGGGTGCAAGTCTAGGTGAGGTAAAGGAACAAAGGGATCTCAGAGTACAAATACACAAATCACTAAAAGTTGTGACACAGGTTAGCAAGGCCATAAAAAAGCAAACCAAGCACTAGGGTTTATTTCTAGAGGGATAGAATTGAAAAGTAGGGAAGTTATGCTAAACCTGTATCGAACCTTGGTTGGACCACATTTAGAATACTGCGTACAGTTCTGGCCGCCATACTACATAAAGGATATAGAGGCACTAGAGAGGGTGCAGAGAAGATTTACAAGAATTATACCAGAAATGCGAGGGTATTGAATGGTGGAGCAGGTTCAAGGGGCCAAATGGCCTACTCCTGCACCTATTTCTTATATTTAATAGGGAATTTAGAAGAAACTTCTTTACCCAAAGAGTGGTGAGAATTTGGAACTCGCTACCACAGAAAGTGGTTGAAGTCATTTAAGGGGAGGCTAGACAAGCATATGAGGGAGAAGGGAATAGAGGGTCATGCTGATAAATTTAGATGAGGAAAAGCAGGAGGAGGCTCGAGTGGAGCATAAATGCCGGCATGGACTAGTTGGGCCGAATGGCCCACTCCATGTTCACTCCACATGATATCAAGAAACGGCTGAGAGCAATAGATACAGCAGAGGCTATGGGTCCCAACAAAATCTCGGCAGTTGTGCTGAAGACTTGTGCTCCAGAACTAGCCGTGCCTCTGGCCAAGCTGTTCCAGTACAGCGACAACACTGGCATCTACTCAACAATGTGGAAAATTGCCAGGTATGTCCTGTCCACAAAAAGCAGGACAAATTCAATCCGAACACATTGGTCTACTCTCAATCATCAGCAAAGTAATGGAAGGTGTCGTTGACAGTGCTATCAAGCAGCACCTGCTCACCAATAACCTGCTCACCGATGCTCAGTTTGGTTTCCGCCAGGACCACTCGGCTCCAGATCTCATTACAGCCTTGGTCCAAACATGGACAAAGAGCTGAATTACAGAGGTGAGGTGAGAGTGACTGCCCTTGACATCAAGGCAGCATTTGACCAAGTGTGGCATCAAGGAACCCTAGTAAAACTGAGTCAATGGGAACTGAAGTCAGGGAGAAAATTCTCCACTGGCTGGAGTCATACCTAGCACAAAGGAAGGTGGTTGTGGTGGTTGGAGGCCAATCATCTCAGCCCCAGGACCTCGCTGCAGAAGTTCCTCAGGGCAGTGTCCTAGGCCCAACCATCTTCAGCTGCTTCATCAATGACCTTCCCTCCATCATAAGGTCAGAAATGGGGATGTTCGCTGATGATTGCACAGTGTTCAGTTCCATTCGCAACTCCTCAGATAATGAAACAGTCAATGCCCGCTGCAGCAAGACCTGGATGACATTCAGGCTTGAGCTGATAAGTGACAAGTAACATTCGCGCCACACAAGTGCCAGGCAATGACTATCTCCCTCAAGAGAGAGTCTAACCACTGCTTCTTGACATTCAACAGCATTACCATCGCCGAATCTCCCATCAACATCCTGGGGGTCACCACTGACCAGAAACTTAATTGGACCAGCTACATAAATACTGTGGCAACAAGAGCAGGTCAGAGGCTGGGTATTCTGCAGCGAGTGCCTCACCTCCTGACTCCCTGAAGCCTTTCCACCATCTACAAGGCACAAGTCAGGAGTGTGATGGAATATTCCCCACTTGCCTGGATGAGTGCAGCTCCAGCAACACTCAAGAAGCTCAACACTATCCAGGACAAAGCAGCCCGCTTGATTGGCACCCAATCCACCACCTTCAATATTCACTCCCTCTACCACCGGCGCACCGTGGCTGCAGTGTGTACCATCTACAAGATCCACTGCAGCAACTCGCCAAGGCTTCTTCAGCAGCACTTCCCAAACCTGCAACCACTACCGCCTAGAAGGACAAGGGCAGCAGGCGCAAGGGAACACCACCACTGCCACGTTACAAACCATCCTGACTTGGAATTATATCGCCGTTCCTTCATTGATGCTGGGTCAAAATCATGGAACTCCCTCTCTAACAGCACTGTGGGAGTACCTTCACCACACGGACTGCAGCGGTTCAATAAGGCCACCACCACCTTCTCAAGGGCAATTAGGGATGGGCAATAAATACTAGTCTTGCCAGCAATGCCCAATCCCTGAATCGAATATTTTAAAATCCTAATGGTGCAAACATTCTCGCAGTGACTCAGTGTGCTGATCAATGCCGGCCCGAGCTTTTACACAGGCTCTTCCTGTGGCCGGGCTAATGGTTTTCCAGCAGCCCGGTGCAGAATATGACACGCCCTCTTCATTATCGGCAGTCCCAGGGGTCCACATCGCATTCTAACATTTTATAATCTCAACTCATTATCTAACTCGATCGAAAAACCTCAGCCAGGCTCAATGGAGAATCTCTCGGAGCCTCACAGGCTTCAATATCCCAGGCTCCACTTTGGGGCTGTCTTCAGTTAGCTGATCTCAACCATAGCAATAATCGGGGCTTAAATTAACTTCACTGACCCCTGGGTTAGAGAGAGGGGAAATCAGCCAGTGTTCCTGCTGCTGATCACTGTCCAGTGACCCCGGGTTAGAGAGAGAGGAAAGTACAAGGGCAGCAGGCATATGGGAGCACCATCTCCAAGTTCCCCTCCAAGTCACACACCATCCTGACTTGGAACTATATTGGCCGTTCCTTCATCGTCACTGGGTCAAAATCCTGGCACTACCTCCCTAACAGCGCTGTGGGAAAACCTTCACCACACGGACTACAGCGGTTCAAGAAGGCAGCTCTCAAGGGCAATTAGGGATGGGCAATAAATGGCAGCCTTGTCAGCGATGCCCACATCCCAGGAATTAATTTTAAAACCTCACCCAGGACCGTATTCCTAAATTAGAGATAGCACTGAGAAAACGAAGAGATGAAGATTATGTAATGTGGTATTGAAGCACAGAAAGTAGCGAGGCTCCAGATGCCATCCTTGGTTGGAGCTGAGTTAACTGGCCTCAGTGAAGGCAGCAGATGGGGCAAGACTTTCCTGGGTTCGAAGTGGATAAAATCAGCCTGGCTTAGGAACAGGGACAATGGGCCTGGGGTTCTTGCGTGAGGTGTGTTAATGTCAGGTGTAGCAAAACCAGGCTTGGCTGTATAGTCTGTCCCTGCCCCCGCCCCCCCTTCCTCCCCACATTTGGCCTCTCCCCTCCCCTCCCACATTCGGCCTCTCCCTCACATTCAGCCTCCTCTCCTCATCTCCTCACATTCAGCCTCCCCTCCCCACCACATTCGGCCTCCCCCCCACACTCGGCCTCTCCTCTCCGCCCCCCCCCCACATCCAGCCTCACCCCTTTCCCCTACATCCAGCCTCCCCCCTCTCCCTTACATCCAGCCTCCCCCCTCTCCCCTACATCCAGCCTCCCCCCTCTCCCCTACATTCAGCCTCCCCCCTCTCCCCTACATTCAGCCTCCCCCCTCTCCCCTACATTCAGCCTCCCCCCTCTCCCCTACATTCAGCCTCCCCCCTCTCCCCTACATCCAGCCTCCCCCCTCTCCCCTACATTCAGCCTCCCCCCTCTCCCCTACATCCAGCCTCCCCCCTCTCCCCTACATTCAGCCTCCCCCCTCTCCCCTACATTCAGCCTCCCCCCTCTCCCCTACATTCAGCCTCCCCCCTCTCCCCTACATTCAGCCTCCCCCCTCTCCCCTACATTCAGCCTCCCCCCTCTCCCCTACATTCAGCCTCCCCCCTCTCCCCTACATTCAGCCTTCCCCCTCTCCCTTACATTCAGCCTCCTCCCCCCCCCCCCCAATTCGGCCTCCCCCCTCACCCGCCACATTCGGCCTGCCCCTCCCCCCGGCAGCGGAATGGCACGGATGAACTCTCCAACACACATAACACCCGAGTAAAGCTCTGCAGTGTAAACCAGGGAAGGTTTGATCTGTTTCTGGTGGGAGTTAACTTATTGCAAGCAGTATTTGGGCTCGGGAAGCAGCGATGTATTGCCGGTAACAGGAGGGATATTATTGGGACTGCACAGCCTCTCCCTGTGTCCTTACAGACTCCACAACCATGAATGCTCCTCATTCTGTTTTAGTTAATGGTTCTGTTAATGTGTAAGTGGTAGAAATGAGCAAATCAGCACAAGCTTTCTCCATTCTGTTCATCTCAGAATATCCCAGGAATGAGCATTAGTTGAGCCAGGTTTAGGAACTGATTCACTCCACAGCAAGAACAAAGTCGCCTTTCAGGGTGCAATCTGAACACTCGTAAATTCGCATCCTGCCCCACTCCAGATCATCAGGTTCACTCCCCACTCTGCCCCACACCAGATCCGTACCCCACTCTGTCCATACCAGACCCATTTCCCGCTCACTGACCCCACTCACTGACGCTCTCATCGTCCCAGCAACGAGATCCCTTTTGTGTCACTAAAGTCACTTTTCTCCCAAAGCCCCCGTGTGTGTGATACTCACTGTGCACAATCGCTCGTGTGACACTCACTGTGCACAATCACTCGTGTGTGTGTGTGTGTGTGTGTGTGTGACACTCAGTGTGCACAATCACTCGTGTGTGTGTGTGTGTGTGTGATACTCACTGTGCACAATCGCTCATGTGTGTATATCATACTCACTGTGCACAATCGCACGTGTGTGTGTGTGTGTGTGTGAGATACTCACTGTGCACAATCGCTCATGTGTGTGTTTGTGTGTGTGTGTGATTCTCACTGTGCACAATCGCTCATGTGTGTGATACTCACTGTGCGCAATCGCTCATGTGTGTGTGACACTCACTGTGCACAATCGCTCGTGTGTGTGTGTGTGTGATACTCACTGCACAATCGCTCGTGTGTGTGTGTGTGTGTGTGTGTGTGTGTGACACTCACTGTGCACAATCACTCGTGTGTCCGAGCTGTGAGCACAGTGCGCAATGTTTCTGTCTCTGCGTCCTGCCTTCAATGTTTCCGTCTCTGCGCCCTGCCTTCAATGTTTCCAGTCCCAGGCTGGAGTCTCCCAACTGCCAAAACATCTCAATTGCTTCTGGCGAGCTTCAAAATGTTCCAATCACATTTGATACCACACTATGTTTACAGCACAGAATGAGCCAAACTAATCCCACTGCCCCACTCTCTCCCCATAGCCCTGTATCAATCCCCAAACTAATCCCACTGCCCGCTCCCCTCCATAGCCCTGTTTCAATCCCAAACAAATCCCACCACCCCGCTCTCTGCCCATAGCACTGCATCAATCCCAAACTAATCCCACTAACCCTCTAGGGGTCTCACCTAATTTCTATCCTGAATCAGTTCGGGCCCCAATCATCTGGGTTGATGCAAAACTTTCACCGTACTGCAAAGTAGAATTCGTTGGCAGCATAAACACTCCCTCAGGCTCTGTACAGCAAGTCCTTTAAATTTAGGACATACTTTTATATAAATCTTTAAGTAGGACAGCCGGTGTGATGCCGAGCGTGCCCATGTAAAGCTGTGCCCTATTTCCATTGCTCACTTTGACAGGATGTGTATTATTAACATG